>NC_134012.1:4965441-5275147 GCF_047716275.1 Strix uralensis | reverse complement strand
TATAAATTTATGAGATCCTGTTAATATTTAAACAGGGAAACAGCAAGAATAGCAGCACATATTGCTTCTAAATTCATGTTTTAACATCACTTGCTTCATAAAAGTAGATCAAAAAGGTTATGGAGCCAATAGTTGCACAGTCAGCGTTCATTAAATGAGTGGCCTTGGCTTCTCTGAAGCTTGTACAGCCTGGCATGCATATGTCACAAGGCTTTGCTGAACACTGGGGAGAAAGAAAAAGAAATCAGGGACTTTTTGTCCTGCTTGTGCTGAAATAAAAATTGCCTCGTCAGCACTCCATGAATGAGTGGCTTTTCTTGAAGCTTCTTAGTTTGACACAGGCATTAGACCATGCAGTTTGATTGAACTCAGGTGAAGAAAATAAATAACAGGAAGTTTAGTAATGCTGAAGGGCAAAGTTGCTATCTTGTTGCTCCAGGAACATTAGTAAGTGGAAACATGCCACCAAGAATTAATAGCATTTCCTATGTCACTGTATATTTGAAAGAGGTGGGAAGAAGTCATTATCTTGAAGGAGGTCTCGATTTCTATATTTCTTGGAATGCTCTTGACTGTACTCGTTGGGAATTTCATCTTGCTAAACTTGCCTTGACAACTGTATGTCCTTGTTAGCAACCTCACCTTTCAAACTGCAGTTCCAGGAGTATGCTCTGTGTTGCAAGGGTTTCTAAGTCTACCTCCTAAAGAAGAGATTCAACTGCAGTCTAAGATCTGAATGCTGATTTCTGAACACAGACCTAATGTTGTATTTCTACAGGAACAAGAGCTTCTGCAATTCATTTCTGTAGCTTAATGCAAATGACACCTATCCAAGCAATGAAAAAAAAATTATATCTGTTGGTTCTTGCAAGGTTATATTACATTTGACCTAGGCTGAGATTTTTTATTCTATACAGTTATCTTATTGACATTATTTAGTTAAAATTCACTATTTATTAACACTTATGTCTGTGGAGCCTGTCAGATCAAATGCTTTATCAAAACTGGTGGTCTGCAGTGATAGATTCCTTATAAATAGACAAAATGTAATCTTCAGTTTCAAAATTAATTTGGTGGCTTGTTCAGCAATTACTTTATTGCATTCTCATCAGACTATCTAAAGTACTTTTTTTTATTTCCCATGGCAGGGAACAGTGAAACAGACACTTGCTTGAACTGCTGCAGATGCTCGGTGACACTGGCCTTTTTTGACATAGCTGCAATATTCTGACTAAGGGCAATATATTTAAAGCTTTTATTAACAATTCTGCAGAGCTTTCTAGAGCAGATTGAAACTAAAATACATTTCGATTTTCTTATGAAGTCATGAGCACCTCAGCTACATAGAGACAGGCAGTCCGTGATTGACTGACACTTTTGACTACTTGCTCCTGAAAGTAAGACATGGATCAATCGGCCACTATCTTGTGTCAGAAAACTCTACTTTTTACAGCTGAATTATCATGATGCAAATATTTGTCTCCAAATTAAAACTCCAGTGTAAATATTTTCAATGTAGGATGCTAAGCTTAAGTGTCTAAAGTTTGACTTGTTTTTATATAGTGGAATGATATATAGCTAACATTTATCTCATGACATGTCATAGATATCATATGATATATATGAAAGGTATATATGACCACAAAAATATAAATCTAGATGCTCAACTTCTGGTAGGTAGGCTTAAAAATTTAGCTAAATATTTTCTTAACAAGTGCGTAATTGTACTCTCACATTAAGTGGTTTCATCTTGCACAGCTTTAGAATGTGTAGCTCATCACATTTCCACAGAGTATATGATTAATTGACCTCTCAAACCATTAAACTGTTCTGTTTTGCATTGTTAGTATAATTGAAACCAGCTCAATATTTTTCCTAATATTTTCAAATGGTCTTAAAGGTAATGTGGTTGGAAGCACAGTGGTCTTCTTTTCAGGATCAAAATGCACTTCTTAAAGTGCAAAACCACAAAACTTCCAGCAGTTTTGTGTTTAGAAAATGTATAGGCTGAGTGTTGTAAGATCATTTCCCTCAGCAACCTGATAGATAAATCTTCATAAATGAACCCTTTGCTTAGGCTAGAGATATTGCCCAAAGTTCAGCCATGTGGCTCACGCTTGGTAAACTTGCCTTGCTTTCCTCATAAGCAGTTGAAAGTGTGACCGCCCAACTGGAGCGTGAACAGACACATAAAACAGAAGGCAAGCCTGAGGTGTATATAAAGCTGTTTATCAAATACAGTGCTTTTACAGTTTAGTTTAATTTCTTAAGGGAAAGACTCTTTTGTATATCTACCACTTACACTGCTTTTTTTGTGTTGTATCTAACCATTTAATAGAAGTTCAGATATCTAGCAGACAAATTACCAGGAGCTTGTGGGCACTTGAGACACATATAAATCTCTGGTTTTGATTCAGCACAGAACAAATTGACAGAAAGGCAACAGCACTGCAATGTGCATGCCTTTTTAGTGGATGTTAACTTGATTTTTCACATTGTCATTGCTGCTGGACCTCACCATGTGCATTTTCCTGATAAGCTTGCTCCCTCCTTTTAGAAGTCTGTACTGCTGACCTTGCATTCATTTGGAATAGAAAGACTGGTGCTTGCTGAAGCAGATTAATATGAGCTCTGATCATGCTGGTTTTGATTAAGGTGCTGAGGTTAGAGAAATGTAATTTGTACCCCACAAGGTACCATAGCATGAACAGTGACAGCAATTAATCCTTTGCCTACTGATGGCAATGATAAAATACCTGTTGCTGCTTCTAATAACTTCATTCATGTTCCAGAAAGGAAAATTTACCTGTCCCATGAAAGAAAAAATTACACTTTCCATCTGTCTGAAATTTTTTAGTCTTTGAAGTCAGTAGAAAGCCAGTCTACTGTTTTAAATAGTACTTCTGAGATCCTTATTTGTCATAATAAAGAAAAATTTGTATTTCTCATAAAAATTTAAAAAATGTGGGATATAAGAATTATTTGAAAACTTAATTATAAAGGAAAAAGAAATCTACAGAGTTGTTGCAGAGGAAAAAAGGTTAACCTTGAAATCATTTCTCATGTGATTAAACAAAAACTTTAAAAATCTAATTACTAAGACTCAAATCCTAATAAAACCTAAGCATACAGTTTCTCTCACAAGAGAGAGAAATGTCAATCCTCTTTTCCAAGGAGACATTGTTTGCAGCAGTATTTATATTTGTTATTTATACATAATATTGTGTATATTTTCATCTATATCTTTAGAGCATCATAGCAATATTGGAAAAAACCAGGCAATTATTGCATATTTCTTATGATGTCCCAAGAAAAATAATGTATTAGGCTTCTCCCAGTATGAACTTACATATAAAATTTCTCTCCATTTCTTTCCTTCTTCTTTTTATAAATAAAAGTTGCTACCAAAAATTTCTGTTTCTTCACCACACTAAAGCACCTCATCACTAGATGTGTCTATACCACATCTTCACTTTCCTAAGGCCAGGGTTGCTTGCTGGCAACTTATCAGGAGCCACACTGAATCCACATCTTCAGAATTGGGATATGGAAGCACATAAAACTCTGTGCAGCCTTCAGCTACTCCACTTTCCTTTTTGTGGAAATGAATAAATAATGCACAGATTTGGGTCTTCTGGAAGAACCATGATGCTGCCTGTCACAAACCCTCTCAGATCTGTATCAACCTGGATGCAGCTTGAGTTTAAGCTGCCTGCAAACATAATATGGACAAACACATTTGGGTTGTGGGAAACATCAGGAATTGAGGGAGCTTCAAGTGCACTTTGAAGATATAATATAAATGAGGCACTGAAAACTCTTTTCATGGAAGTAATTTAGTCAATTAGGTTTACAGCAGTGTCTTCTAAAACAATCACAACAGCTGGCACTGAATGAAACAAAAAATGGAAGCTGAGTGAATAATTCAGAGAATTTAAAGTAATATTTTATATGCCATAGACCATCATTTTTATTTCATCCAAGTGTAATTGAGTACATCAAAGAGAAAATAGACAACAGTCTAAAAAAGGGATAATGATGTTTTGAACTACTCTGAGTGGACTAAAAGCTTTAAATCTTTGATTTTATGTTGTATTTTTGTATGTGTTATAGCATAAAGGATATTAACTTGGGGAAGTCTGATTGAATGGTCACGCTCTGAGGGTGGTGGTTAAGGTGTCGCACTCTGCCTGGAAACTGTAAGTGGAATACCTGAGGGACGTCATCAACAACCTGGAGGAGGTGATAGAATCATCTATTCCATTATGTCTACAGGTGACATCAATCCTGCGTGCCAGTGGATGCCCTGGAGAGCAGGGTTGCCACTCAGAGAGGCCAAGACAGGCTGGAGGAAAGAACCAGCAGGAGTCATACCAAAGTCAACAGAGACAAATGAAAAGCCTTGCCCTGGGCAGGGAGAGACCCTGCAAGGGGACAGGTATTCAATTTTGGGACTCCAAGTCCAGGAAAGGTTTGACTAAACCAGGATGAGGTCAGGGGAGAGTACCATGTTGGTAAGAGCTGGAGACCCTGCCCTGCAAAGAGAGACTGTGGGAACAGGACTGGTTACTCCAGGGGAGGGGACAGCTTCAGGAACACAACAGCAGCCCTCAGTGCCTGCAGGGAAGGGGGTTGAGGAAATGGAGTTGGGCCCTTAACATTTGACATGGCAGTGCGACAATAGCTAATGAGAGGTTTGGAGTGGATACAAGGAAAGGCTTTTTCCCCATGAGGACACCAGGCAGTGGGGTAGGTAGCCCAGGGAAGCTGTGCATTCTCCAGCTTCTGAGCTTTTCAAGGTGGGACAAGAAAAAATCCTGAACATCCCCATCTGATCTCCAAGGGCCCTGCTTTTAGAAGGAGGTCAAACAGGAGAACTCCTAAGGTCCCTTCCAACATGAATTCTGTAATTCCCTAATTCTTTTCTATGTAATAATGTACGTTCTCCCACATAAGACATACTGTTACAATATCTTGTGCCCTTTGAAGGTTTTTTTCCTCATAAGGAGAGAGTGATGTGATGGGAAGATGCATTATGTGGAGGACCATTAAAGGCTGTTGGATAGCTTTGCTCCATTTAGGGAGGGGTGGGAGAGTGGTAGATTCTTATACAGGTGACCTTTTTTATTTTCTGACTGGCTTGTTTTTGCCCACTGTACATTTTCCAGGATAAAAAATGATGGCTATACTACTTGTAGGTTAGAAAGTCATCAGTAACCCTTGTAAATAGATAATACATCTCCATCTAAACAACCTTGTTATCTATCTACTACGCTGCCTATAACTTTAAATAACTTAGTATTAGAGCTAAATATACTTTCTTTACAGCTTTGAATTAATAGGCTAGATTCAGATAGTCCCCATCGCATGAGCAGGCATTGACGTATGGTTGACATCAGTGCCAAAAGTGATAAATTCAGCATTGAAATTGCAGAGTTAGAACCTTTGACTGGCTGATGCTGCAAATTCTTCTGTCCCAAAAGCATCATATCCCAGTTTAGTATTACAAAGTCATTACACAGACTGATGAATTAAAACCTTTTGAATCTCTTTCTTGATGTTTTATAATTGAGTTGAGCTAAGACAGATTTCTATCAAGAATTTAAGAAAAATTAAACATTAACAACTCAAATATGAACGTATGTATGGATTTAATTATTGTCCTAAAGAGAAAGAAAATCATGTACTATAAAACCTATGCCAGGTTTGTTGCTACTACTCGTTTCTGCTTGGGTTTTTTTTTTTTTTTTTCCCTTCCCTCTTTCTGTTAACTCTTTTCAGTTCTTAGAAAAGTCTTGATTAACTGTAGGAAATAATTTTTGCCTTAACCCTCCATTCCACTTCTCTTCTTCAATAATAGATTGCCTTGTCATTAATTATAATGTAAATCCATTATGGCAATTTAAGTTAGCCAGTTTTACTTTCCTTTCACATCTTATGAAGGGTACACACAGAATCAGGTTCCACACTGGAAAATATTATGTGAAAATAATAAAATCGGGATCAGACCTCCTTCAATGGAGAGTTTGTAGTATTAGATTTTGCTGGTTGGATCACCTTCTTACATATATCACCCTGGATGAATACAGGTAAGCAGATGGGGAATACAAAAGTACAGGTGGAACTTGTACTTTTAGTTTATGTCAAGTGATTGCACATTTGACATAAACTAAAAAAGACTTCAGAAGTTAAAAAAAATGGTGACACTTTTGTAGCCTCACAGAACTCAAACTCAATCAATACTTATCACTGTAATGAATAAATGCAGTCCAATAAGAATATGCTTTGTTTAATTGCAAATTTTGTCAGGAATCTAAAACATTCATTCTGACTGACTAACCTAGAAACAAGAACTATAAATCCAAACATCATTCTTCTTATCTCCTTGAAGGAAAGAGCATGCACAGCTGAGTGTGACAGCTTGTGCAACAGTACCAAAAGTGAAAAAAGTTATTGCAGAGATTAACTATCTTAAAAACATCCATTCCAGAGTACACTTCTCAAAAAAAATCATGCACTGGATTTTGTGAAGGACTTTTACAGACAATCAGCTACCTACTTTATTGCTCATAGCATTGTCACTATAGTCTCGATAACACTTTATCATTAACATTTATCATTATGGATTTTAATCATTTAACCTTATGTATTTATTAATTTATCTTTATGTATTTTAAGTGTTCCTGCTGAAAATGTTTGAAAAGCCAGTTTTCTTCAGTGCAAAATTTTTTGCACTGTCAAAGTGAAAAATCCTTGGAAATATTTCAGAAATCTGAACGGACATTTTTGGATACAAGTGTTTAGTTGTAGTTTGGAGCCAGTAAGATATGCTGTACAAGGATAACTCAATGAAAAAGAATTGAAATAGTTTAAATAGATATGTGTACCTTTATTCTGCACTGTGGATGACAGAACAATGCACACAGCTGTCGTATATGTGTGTTGTGTATTTGGAGAATAATAATTTCCATTCAAGTACTTAATCTTTATGGAAATTTGCTACAGATCTTGTCACTTTCATTGTCTTTCACTGGTGGCTTATTAGGAAAAAAATACTCCTCACATGCAGTAATAAATAAGTGAAATATCATAAAATGTCTTGAAAACAGTAATCACTAACTATGCTTCCAGATCCAGATTCTAATAATGGTTATTCTTTCTTTACTTATTACCATACAGATTTTTATTAGAGCTTCTTAAAAAAAGACTAATTTCTATCGTCCTGGAAAAATAGAAGAATGTAGAAGGCTAAAAGAGGGGATGCTAAAATGATTTTGTGGATCATTCATAAATTACTTTGTACACAATTCAGGAAATTACTTTTGTCCACTTTATACCAGTTTTATGTATTTACCATATTCTAAGGCCATTATTTTTCATTTTTATTAAGTGGGTGCAGGTTTTTAAATTGTTTGTACTCACTTGCACAACTGAAGTACTAAATTATATATTAGAAATGTGTGATTATTTATATGTATGAGTGACATGCCTAAATCCAGCTGGAAATCTTCCAGATGAACAAATAAAATTTTCAGAATCACTCCAAGTTAATCAGATGGGTTCCTGCCCTTGTCCACTCCCATTTTAGGTATCTTACCCTTGACTCTCAAAACCTTTTTGTACTGGTTCTCCTCTTCCATAAACTGATCCTGTAATGAAATACCAAAGTTGTTCACTGTGACATCTACAGGCTTGCTTCCACTTTATGATGTTGGTTTTTAACTAACCTTTCCAGGTCAGAACTCCAACATCAATTTCATCTTCATTGATCTTGAGCTTGAGTGTGTCTATGAAATTTCTGACTGTTAGGAACGTGAGTATCCTGGATGGGTTCAAGTGCAGCCAGAGAAAAGAAAGTATGGGATGTTCATATCTTCAGGTACCAGACATTTTAAAAAGCTAAAGGTGAGAATTTTCTCTTTCCCTCACTTTGAATGAACAGATCAGTATTAACAAGTAATATCAATGGATTTACCCTATCACTCCTACTTCTAGGAGTCTGTTTCACTCTTTCTCCATTCCATATATGCCCCATACTACATATGATAAAGTGAACTGATGCTGGTCATAGCTATGTTAGATTTCAGCAAGAGAAATATTCCTGCTATTTTTACTTTATGTTGTGTTCTATGTAGTACTTGAGAAAGACAGAAAGGTTTCCCCATGGGAGGCTATGAATGGGGAAGTTTGTCTGCTGATTTTGAGTTGCCAGATACAACAGCAATTGCAAGAGCCATTGTGATACTACATCATCTAAAGGAGTCCTCAACACTATTTTGGCAGTCAGTCACGGAACTGAAGCACACTGTTTCTCTGTATGAGACTTGCACATAGCTCTTCAGAGAATTTGTTAAATCCCATCATGAAGGGCAAATGCTGGGGAGTGCTAATTAGAGCTATGGTGGTTTTGTTTTGTCAGACTTAGGCATTGTTCTATTGTGTATTTAAAAAGTAGAAAAGTCTCAGCTAGTTAATTGTTAACAACAAAATGTTAAGATTGCAAACAGACAGATGACATGTTTTCAGTATCATCAATAAGAGCCCAAAGTGCAGGACAGTAGCCTACTAGCCCTGTTTTAATGATAGTTTAGATGTGATAACCATTGCAATTTCCTTTCCTTTACTTAAAAAAAAACCCCAAAAAACCAAAAAAACAAACAAACAAAACCCCAAAACAGAACAACCCTGCAGTTTTATATACACTTACAGGATACACTACTTTGTTCATCAAATATAAAGAACTTTAGTTGAGGAAATCTGCAATCATGCTCCTGAATGTTTTTAAATACCTAATGAGTTTTTCATGGGAACTGTAAATTCTGGAGCTTGTTAGTTTTCTTCTCTGAACTTCTTTCTCTTCAAGGCCCTGTTCTCCCAAACCCTAACTTTTCGGAGTTTAAAGACTTCCAGTAGTGGAAAGCACAGCCTCTTGCATAATTTTTGTTTTTTTTTCTTTTCCAGAAGTAGGTCAAGCTTTCACACAAGTTTCTCGAGGGTAACCCAATTGCAGGGTAAAGAGAAAGAAAATAACAGCATTAAACTTTCATAACAAACCTCAGATCCCCTTTACTCAGAATGACTCTGCAGCTCTCAGGACAAAGAGCAGTATGTGAATATTAACAAAAACCTGCTGCATATCTATCCGTATGACTCTCAGAAAGGAGCAAGGAGCAATACGAATTTACAGCAAGACTCTCATTTACTTAGCAATTATGGTTGATTTTGCTCCTCACTGTGAAAAAGGTCGAGAGAAACAAGCCACATAAGGGGACTCCCCAGTTTGGGTGCTGTTAAGTCAATCACGATTATGGAGTTAGGACAGATACAAACACGGGCATCAAGATCTTTTGCTTGAAAAAATAATGTCAAACAAAGTTGTCATTATCAGATTAATATGATTTCAGTGACACAAAGGGGCATTTCCACCATAATTAGAAATCTCTTTGTGGTCAGAGACACCAAAGAAAACTAAATTATCAATGTCTCTTCCTATATCTTTCCCTATCAATATAAAGTTATTTATTGTAGTATTTAGCAATTAGACTTGGAGGAAAAAACTAAAGAAACATTTCCATTTGCAGTGTTAGAAATCATATTCTTAAATGCTGATTTATCAGTGACATATGACCATGATAGCATTTAAAATATTAATTTTATATTTTTAATCAACTATTTTCAGCGCCTTTCTGATTATGTGAGTCCTGAATTTGTAGAGTATGGTAATATTTTATTTTAAAAAGTTGTTATCTTTTATTAGCAAAATATGCTGGATGATGAGCTTTCCTGATATTGTAATAATATCAATGTCTTAAAAATAGATATGAAATTTGAAAAAATAAATTTAAACCTGAAATGAGAATTTCTCATGTCGTCTACCATTCACAAAATTTCTTTTTCAGTCTGAGAGAAAAAAAATGAAGGATTGGGGGAAAAAAAAGTCCAAAATGAAACTAAAAAACATTTTAGAAACCATCAAGTAGCAGCATTGCATTACTGCCTCTTCCCATTCTTATAGTCCTGGATCAAGACTCTCTTGGTATGGAGGAAATTCTAGCTTCAGTAATAGCCTGGTTTTTTGGATTGTGGTGTGGTATGTTTCCTTCCCTAGTTCTGAAATATGTCAAATAAACAGACAAGGTGTTATTTCTTTAATTGTGTCCTTTAAAGACATCTGTGACTATGTTGTATGTTTTGGATGTTGTGAATATAGTATCCACGTTACATTTTCCCTCTGACAAGACTCAGTGTGACTGAAGATAATTACGAAGCAGCAGCAAAACTATAAAATATACAGGGATGCCTATCAAGTGCAGTGTGCAAGGATGTCTATTAAGTGCAGTAGCTCACCCGCACATCCTCTTCTTAACTGCGTGGACAAGTGTAGAAGTAAAACGAGGAACAACACAAGAGGCAGAAAGATCTACCTGTCACCAGTTGTGACCATGAAGGCATTTCTACACTGCAGAAAGATATTGGCATGCATAGTTAAGCCCAGAGTGTGGCAGGGAGAATGGTCTGCCTTAGAGCAAATCTAAAGATTGAATGCTACTGCCACAGAGTTGAAATGTGACTGAGGAAAAAAATCTGAGCTTGAAGGTAATTGCTCCCTGTTCCCATGTAAGCTTGGCATTGTAATCATGAGATTAATAGGCTCTCAAATCCATGCTGCTGTTAGACTTCAGTGTTGTAACAGGAGCATTGAACCTGTGCACTTTTATATGAAAAACTAAATCCAAGAGATAGATTTTCCCCAAATTCCCAGGTCATTTATGAGGGCAGCATGTTTATTAGGAAGACATTAACTTGAATTCTGATCTCTTGACACAAGTAGCATAATTTCAACACAACATCGTAAAAAAGTCTACAAATTTAAAGGCATGATGTACCTGAATCAGTCTGGGGGTCACAATAACCAAGTGACCTAGACTGACTAGGCAGCAGAAGTTTTTTTTTTCTTTTTTCCTACCTGCTAAAGTTCTTTTTCTTCTGGAGTTGACAGAAATTGAGAGCAGTAATTAGCTGAAGTAGAATTTTTTTTTGCTTTGCTGTAACCTTTTGTGTATATAAAAGATGCTTAAAGGTGTTGGTAGATATGTAGTAGAGATATTCAACTTAGATTCTTTTAAAACTTCATCATAGATCCACAAAGTCATCTGAGTGCTGCTTTCAATGTGTTAGGTACTGAGAAAACTGAAGCTGAGCTGCAGGCTGGAATGTCTGTATCTCGGTTCTCTATTTATTAGTATAGACAATAGGAGTGCAGCCCTATCTTGCAGTGAAATAGTATAGGATGGATACATTAAAGAGAAAAAAAAAAGAATAATAGAAGTCATTCAAGTGTGAGATATGATGGAGCATAGCTCGGCCATATCGCCACTTTGCTTCTCTCTCGGGAAGATAACAAGTAGAGAAAAAAATCCAGACCAGATCAGCAATGCACAACACTTTCTTCACCTACCAGGGAAATGCTCTACCAAGCGTATGCTGCCAATTTATTGGTCTTTTTATACTGGGTGAATGATATGGAGGATGAAAAAAATAAATTCACCTGAGAATCTGGCCTTGGAGTATTTAGGGGTTATATCCTATGATGGGGATTTTCATAACTCTATTGACTTCACAAAGCCAATAGAAGGTATATGGAGACAAAGGGAAGAAGTACAATCCCCAAGACCTCACTGTGTCTCAGGTCTGGTGTGATATTCTTCATTTTGTCTTTTCAATGTTTTTTCATCTGTTCATAAGTGTACATTAGGGTCTCTGTTATGCAGCTTAAGTGCAAGTAAAGGCTCCAGTCTGTACATGTCTGGAAGGAAGTATTACAGGTTTTTTCTCGACAATTCAATTTTTACTCCAGGTATTTCAGTAAGAGAGATCATTCACTCTTATGCAGGCAAAATGCCATATGAAGCAAGTCAGGAGGGATCTTTCTTGTATAATGCCCTCTGTTTCATTACACTATGGCAAGTAAAGCATGTTTTATGGCTTTTATTTTCTCTCCTGCACCATTGTACTGATAGAAGAGAGAAAAAACTCTTCAGATAAGGAACAATGAATGAAAAATAAAAAGCAAAGTGACACTAACTTTTGCACAGAAATATGAGGACCAGAAGAGCGTGAGAACAAAGATTGCTGCCTCCGCTCTTTAGCACCAGCCATCAACTCATAGTGATTTTAATTACTCATAGTCACCTGGTAGTTAATGCACTCAATTCATGTAGCACTTTCATACAAAATCATAACGGACTTTAATATTTGAAAGAAAGAAAAAAGAAGGAAAGTTTTTAGAAACAGCAAAAGTGAAGTTGTGGCACAAATGAAAGTTAAGATGTAGTACAGGTTAGGTTTCATTAAGACATCTTTAAAGGTATGGTGTGCAGGAAGAAAAAGGTAAGCTTTCTGGAAAAGGTAATGAAAGAAAATGTGGAGGGAAATCTACGCTTCAGTTGTGTGAGGAATACAATGGCCCCATGATCATGACAACAGCACAAGCTCTGCTAATCCTTTCCAGTATCAGTTACATATACTCACAGCCCAGTTAAATTTCCTTCCAGCCCAAAATGGATAATGACATTAAAACGCTTGTTTTGTGCTCCTATCCTGTGACAATACAGTGATTTTTATGCGATAGGGGATTTGACATTGCAGTCAAATCACAATATTTAGGGAATCACAGATTTTCTGAAGATTTTTCTGTTACTTGGAAGATAATGCAAGGCATGCTGGGTATTAGTAGTTAGGAATTGCTTGTCAGTAAAAATGCTACATGAAAAGAACGAGACAACACTTAATGAAAGTAACATTGAAAGTAAAATCAGATAGGAGAAGATAACTGTACTTCATAAAAATTAAAGTTTATCAAAATGAATTATGAAATCTGTGTCCAATTAATGAAAATAAGATTTTCAGAAAACAGGTTAAATAGTGTACAGTGTGCTTCTGTGAAGCTATTTTAAAATCAGCTTAAACAATATATCTTTTTTGCCTGAACAAAATAGTCAGAATTCTCTGTGTCCCTTAGAACATTTTGACAATATCCATCAGGTACTTAAGTATGAATATCTTCTGTCACAAACTGGAATATATTTAGCCAAATCAGTGCCTATTTCACTTTCTTCCAGCGGCATCACCCCCGTTCCACACAGATTGTACATGTGTTTGCTTTCCCCTCTTCATACCGGTAATACCTTTAAAATCCTCAGGAACTGGTGTTCCATGTTATTCTGGTCCTCAGTGTTTCTCTAATACCACTCAGTAGCTTATGTTTGCAGTGGGGAAATGTCCTTTATCACAAAGAGCAGGGGCAATGCTGACCACCCCTCTACAGCAGAGTGTTTCCAGACACTGCAGTTTGACAAGATACAAGCAGATAAACCTAACTGATTATTTTTTACCCCGAAGAGGCCTTCCTCTAAACAGTGCTATGTTCCTATCTGGCAATAATCTCACAGGGTTTGTTTGCAATATGACTGGCTAGTTTGTACCAAAAGTGTAATCAAAATTTTTGTACACATCTCACAATATGAAAGCCAGAATCCATCTGTCTGGATTAGAGGAAAAGTTCTCCTGGGAGCTTCAGCTTGTTGCCTAATGCAGGAGCTCCTTCTATTGGCAGACGAAATTGAGAAGAGTTACAAGTCAGGCTGGGAAAAAGTTACCTCATAAAAGGGAATTAAAGATAATTTTTGATGCAAATGATGAGCATTTGATAAACTCTCATTGAACACAGCTGTATACAACCTACTGGTAAGAACATAGAATAAATAATGCACTAAAGTGAACTAAATCTTTTGATAAAAGGAAATAGCAAAGCTTGGACTTCACTGTTCAAACATTTGTTTTAAATAAGTGGTTCTCAATTTTCTGTTACTTTCTCAGCAAACCTTGTTCTTAGATCTTAGAACTGCAAGACTATAGTTAAATTTGATATTAAAATAAAAGGGGCTAATATGGTGACTATTTTACTAGCAATATTTTGTTCATCTAGGCATCTTTTGAACTGATATAAAAATATTTTGCCATTAATGTAAGAAAATTAGCTTTGTTTGTTTTCTATGTTGTCATCACTCAAAGGATTCATTTTTTCAGGCCACTAAATTTCCCAAGGTAATCCCAAAGTAGTTGTTGTTACTTATTTTAAGGTGTAACAATTTACCAATTTTAAGGTAGGTTTTAAAGCATGTTTAAGGATTAATATTTTGGCAGCTGATGTAGTGCCAGCAGAGTTAGTTAGGGAGGAGCATGGAGGAATGGATCTAAAACATAGACTGTCCTGAAGTCTGAAATTGAACATTGAAATTGAAAAACTTACAGGAAAAGTTATGATCTTGATATTTTAACAGATTTCCACTGTGAATAAAATCTGTCCTACCATTCCAAGAAGTCTGAAAAGATGAAAAAACATATCCAAATTTCAAAGTACAAATGACAAAGAATAACCATTATTTTTTTAGAGACAAATTTTGGGAAGAAAAGACAATACTGCAACACACTTGAGACATACGAAAACAGAGCCTGCACCTGCTCTGTGTGCAAGCTGGAGACATGGATTAATGTGTTGTGAGAGACAAGTGGTTTTATTCTCAAGAAAAGTCAGAAGAAGAAGGATGTAGAATAAGCTAGAAAAGCTTGGGTGTTGAAATGCATGAAGTCAACAAAAGAACAACTTCATAAAGTTTTTCAGAAAATAAAAGAAAAAAAGAAAAAACAATCTTAGAGGTATTAAATTTCTACCTAATATTATGCCTTGAACTACTTTCCCCAAAACAGAAAAGCAGAACCAAACCTGTAAGAATGTAACCCAGACTTTGCTTCCACCCAAAACCAGTGCTTAAAAAAACATTAGATCTACATCCAGATTACCTGGTCTGTCACTGTTTATTTTTTCATGGTTTTTAAAGTCAATCAGGCTACATTTATGAAAGACGTGCTTTCATAGTTATACATATATATATAATGTGTGTTTAAAAATCGTAATCATTGTCTTTTATTTTCATGAAAACCATGTCTAACATGCAAGGATCAATATGGATACCGTTGCAAACCTGACACCATCGATCCAGTCTTCTTTTTATGCATTTTATATAGGTGCTGAATGTTACCTGCAGTTCCATGTTCATTAGCATTGTTCTGTTCTCTGCTAGGACATAGTTAACTATTATTTTCTATCAGTTTTCATATATTATAAAGTTAGGAATATAATGTGTTCAAAAGTATACTTAACAAACTGTAAAGTTTTATTATAGATATTTGTCCATATCAGGTTAATAGAGTTTGGTTTAATTTAAAAATCAAACAAAAAAGGTCTGATATAATCATAGATGTCAGAGTGGTTTCAGTTAATAATTTGGAGGGATTATCTCAATGCTACCACATGATGCAAGAATAGCACCCCTGAAACAGCCCTTCTTTTACACCTGTACTGTTCAGGAACCTCTCAAATTTGGGCTCACCACTCCTCATTAGTGCTAACACTTGAACAAGCTTTAATAAATGTAGAATCCTTTTACTGTCTTCCAAAGAATATTAACTTCTCCCTCTACCTCCTGAAGACAAGTACCACGTCAAAGGTCTAAGGAAAATTCATTTACATGTTTTTCAAAATCTCAAACCTACAAATAAATATCCATTTCTTGCGAGATTTTTGCATGGTTTTGAGGTACTGTGTAGATACCAATTAAGCCACAGGTTTACTCTGGTGTGTGAAAAAAAGAATGTAATAATAGAACTCACAGTTACTAGCAAAGGGATATAAAATTTTAGACTTGTCACAAAAAATGAGAACACATGTGACAAGCCGAAGAATGACTTGTCTCATACATCTGCTGAGTGGGAATGGAGATGGAGCACTAACACAAACAAATGGTATCTTAGAGTTCACAGATTGTCTGATATATTAATGAACTGATAAATTAAATACTAAGTCAAAATACCATAAAATAAAATAGTATTAACCTGGCAAGACGTCATTATGGACTGGGAAAGAAATTGTGTCATATTTATATGTTAAGAAAAACAATAACCCTAAGATCACAATGATTTTTTGATAAGCAGCATTAAACAGTCCATATTAAATTAATGCACTTCAGGTGTCCTCTAGAAATTTAAAATACATTATGAAGAAGAGAAATTGTAAGTTAGGCTAGGGATTCAATGTATATGGTGCAGAAATTTAATTATCTACTTGTAACTGTCACTCGGATCCCATTCAAATACAGAGAAAATCTCCCTGATTTGAAGGTTATGGGGTGAAGTGTACCCAGTGTACAGCCTCCAGGTAAGCTACACTTTCAGCATCGAAGCCGTGAGCAACACGTTCTGGTTGGAGAACACTGACAGCACATGCCAGGATTTGACCTGAAATTGTCACACACTGCTCCATCAAGAACATACTCATTGCCACATGCAGTCTTGCTCAGAAACCTGTCTGGAGTGAGGAAAACTGCTACTGAAATGTTCAAAAGAGAGATGAGCAATGCCACCTAACACATAGTCTGTTGTCTGTGGTTGGAAACAAGCGTGTTACTGAAAGCACCAGAAGCTTTCCCTGGTGTGGTCTCTGGAACTGTACAATCCGTACTAATAAGCTGGGTATAGATTACCTTCAGGGCCCATGACAACACTAAGAGGAAAGCTAAAAACCCCTCCGTGATGAGAGCTGTTGTTTCAGCAGCTTGACTTTGCCCAGTCCAAACCTGCTCCAAATAAGACTTCCTTTTCCTTCCTAAGTCAATCATTCCCTTCCTCTCTCTTCCATAACAAGTAACTTCCATTGCCTTAGAGTCTCTAGGCTAACAAAATGTTGGCAGAGATGTCCAGCAATTGTCCTTTGTTGACGACAGAATTGAGAACTGTACCCATTCAAAATAGTTCCTCTGCCCTGAGCATTGCCCAATAAGATTTACATTTTATTTTGGAATACAACAGTCTCAATGAAGAAACACACAGATCATTTAGATAGGGTCTCAGTCATTCCAAAAAACTATCTCAAACTAATACGTATTCTCAGTAGCAGAATGAGTGAACTATGAAACTAAGTGGGGAGGGGCAGTTCGTTTGCACCCACCCTCAGTAAATGTAAGAAGCTCTCTTATTATGAAACACAGCACACATGGAATCATTGCCTTTCTTAATTCCAAAGAAGTTAACAAGAGAGTTTCTGTCACTCTTTTGTTTCAAAGAAATCAAAATATTTTCATCCAGTAAGCTATTCCATAAATTCAATAAATAATACAAAATAATCAAATTAATCAACCAAAAATCAAAAAACCTAAACCAAACCAAACAAAACACAAATAACCTTATAGACAAGAAGAATCTGCAAGACCACAACGACACAACACTCTTCACCTTGTCCTCTTGCCAGGCTCTCTTCCCAGCAGATGCTTCACTCACACTCTCTGTTCTGTCTCCAGACCATCATGGTCCTTTCATGTCAAAAGCAGATGTTTCCAGCGATCCTGGCTTGTCTCTTTTTAATCCTCTGGGTACCCAGCCCAAATGTGCCTGGAGCAAGAAATCTGCATCAACAGCTGTATCAGGGTGTGCTGGTGGCAACTCTTTGTCTGGCCAGGACCTCAGGCGAAAACACAAGCTGTCTGTCCAGCTCTCTTACTTAAGATTTTGTTTCACTTCTTTCATCTCCTTTTGGAGTTTAACAATTACTTTCTCTTTCTACTCGTGCAGTTTTCCACTGCAGGTTTCCTGTGTTTGAGAGGAAACATAGAAATTAAAAATATTGACAATTCCCTCTTAGATGAGCCTGTAATGAAATATACAATGAAAAAGGCGAAAAGTATAGTATTCTTTCCCAGGTTTTGCATGTGCAATTCATTTTAAAACAGTCTTTTTGTGTGTCCTGCTCAATAAAACAAATCTTTGCAAATTAAACTTTCTCTTATTCGGTGTCTGTCCCAAGACAAGTCTTTGTCAGCAAGACATTAGAACAGCGAAAGATAACTAGCACTGGAAAAGAGACCAAGTAGCTGGATCTACACCCAGACTAGTATGACACTGTCAGTGAATTGCTGGCAAGGTGGAATGCAAGAAGTCTATCTCTACTCTGCAGTTGACAACATGCTAATAGAGGTTTTCAACATGTGTTTCTAGAGCATACTGAGCAGCTACATGACTGGCAGTCTCCTTACCTGAGAGTTCTCACCCCCTTTAAGGAAGAAATGATAAATGATTTTTGCTAAGGTTTTATTATGCATGTTTTTGATGAAGGTCTTCTGCACAGTCATTCACAGAGCTAGGAGCAAATACAACTGAGGATGATTTTGCACTACAACATAAACTGATCCAGGTTTACGTGAAGCTTACAATTTGCCTGTTTTTCCCTCCTTATCCTGAGACTTCAGTTAGTCACTTTGAAGAGCTGCAGTCTGGATCCTGCCTGGAGATAAGCCCCATGACCCTGCCCATGGATGGGGAGCCCATCTGCATGAACAGCAGGTTGGAGAGTGGTGGCCCATCTTCATGGACCTGAAGGTAAAGAAGGTGGAAGTATGAAAAAGGGGAGGAAAATTGCAATCACTGTGTTGCTTGAATGCATTATAAATAAATGTGTTTAAGAGCAGTGACAGCATTGCTTATCTTTACGCTATGAAAACATACTCTGACATTTTTTAGTTGTCACAACTGATCTACTGATGGCGGAGTATAGGGATTAGGTACATCAGCATGTGAGAGCCAGCTGCAGACACCAGCAGAGATGTCTGGTAAAAGAGATTCCTGAAATAAGCCTTTCCTTTAAAATTAAGAATTTTATTGTAACCAGCAATAGACTGAGAAAAGGAATTTAATTTTAACCTAATATATCTAACACGTATTTCCTAGATACTTAAAATCAGGAAGTGGAAAGAACAGAATTTTACTGAATTAATTTAAATACCATATTCTTTGATTACAATTAAAAAATTAGCTGAGCAGAAAATCATGGTTGCAGCAAACCTATAAACTATAGTTGAATTATATTATGAGAATAACACTGCAGTTAAATAAAATACTATGCAAAATCATTAACTATTGAAATCGTGCTGCTCTTTTTTTTTTTTTAGAAAACTACACTCTGGGTTTTTAGTACTGAACCATAGGTCTATTAAGTTGTAATAAAAAATTGTGTCAGGAGAATCTAGAACAGGCTGCAATATTAAAACCATGATTATAGGATGTACAAAGAGATAATATTTCTCAGATAACCTTTCTTCACTAAGTTTGTGTAGGATTTTTGCTACATTTGTGTTTGCAAAAGGAGAAACACAATTATCCTTATTTTAATTGGCTTTAGTAATTTTAACTTGCTCAGATTCCCCTCTTCCTGTCACTATGAAGACATTTGCTTCCAGTCTTACAGTCCAGTCATGAAAAATCAGTGTAGAAAAGCATGTAAGTAAGTAAGTAATATAGACTAAAAGGGAGAAGGAAAAGAACTAAACCAGTTTCTCTCTCTCAAAAACAAGTCTTTATTCTACCACAAAATTTATAAATCTTAAGAACCACTGTGGTCACCATCGCATGTTGCAGTATATATCTGCAAAACCTATGACTATCTGTGGTATTTGTGCATTTCAGAAACACAGGAAGAGGAGTAGCCATAAGGGAAATAATTTAGTCCTATATTTCAGCAGTTGACTGGAGATTAGAGAAAAATAGCCATTGATCTTTTATTCTGTAGGCTAACAGGAAGAACTTGCCATGTTTAGTCACTGCAGAATAAAGAACTCAAATTGCCATCAGAGGAAGTGGTAGCTTCTGACCCTCAGCCATATCTATCTCTACAACAGCAGTTTGATGTCAATCACATGCACTACATCCTCACAAAATCTGCCTACTCGTTTAGATTTATAATGTAAAATATTAAAAAGAAAATATTTGGTTTTAGGATTGCCAGTGTCATTTGGAATGACTCATATTTTTCATGGCATATTGCTGTGTTTTGCAAATAACCAAAAAGAACTTATTCACAGTTTTCTCACACACTTTATTACAGACTGAAGTTAAAACTTTATATGATGTATTTAGCCCTGATCAACATCTCTTCATAACTAAACTCTTTGCAAAACTTCTTACTTTCACCTACTTTTTTTGAGCAAAGGGAAGAACGGGAGGAAAAGAAAGATTACTGTTTTCAAAACTTAAGCTCTAATATAATGGTGTTACTAAAGAAGAACAGCTTAAGAACACAAGCCTTTTTTTTTTTTTTCCGAGAAACTGCTTTTTGTAAACTAAAAACCAACCAGTCTTTTATTTGCACTGTTTTCACCAAAAATATAATCTTTCAACCAGTTTTCTAAAATTATATAGGAAAAGAATACTTTGTGTCTTCTACCATTCAGCTTTTCTGAATGTTAAGCTATAACATCTTCAGGCTTTAATACTCTACACAGGTCTATAATAATTATTTCTGTACTCATTACTTGATTTCTAACTTGGCTTTTGGTTAATACTAATTCTACTAAAATATTGTTAGATGAATACCACTGTTAGATGACTATTGTTCTTTAATTGAAAACCAAAGATGAAGATTGTTTAACAGCTGCTTCTAATTACCAGGTTTTAAAGATAAACTTATCTTTTAAGATAAAGAAATTACAGACAGCACTTTGAGAAACAGTACAAAACATTACTGGTGTACCAAGAGCTAGATTACTTTCATCTGAACTGGTTGGTTTGTCTCTGTAAGTGAAATTAATTTTTAGTAGCATTTATTACTGTTTTCACTAATTTTTCAACCAGTAGAGAATGTGGTCCTTGTTCTTCAATATGATGCCTGATTAAAAGTCTCAAATATGGTTTCAGCTCATCTATACTGGCAGCCTTCATTTTACTGAATTTGCTTTATCTTGCTTTATCCAAGAATTTTTCAGGTTTTTTGCCTAGATTTTCCCAAGACTTGTGGGCACTTGTGGGGTGAAGGAAAACAGAAATTTTATTTCTATTCACAGCATCCTACAGTCTTTGAAGAAAAATGCAATTCCCTAGCACTGAAAAAAAATAAGAAAATTATTTACCTGCAGCTCTGAGAAATTTGTGGGACATTAAATGACATGAGAAAGAAAACATCTACTTCTCCGATTAAGCAAATATGGACATATGACATCATATACACTTGTCCTGCCTATGGAATTCTGAAGACAAAAAATATTTTTTTTTTTTTTTTAGCTAGATTCTGTGGAAAATCTTCAGGAAATTGTTGAGCTCTTCAAATCACATGGAACAATGGAAAACTTGTGCCTCAATCCTCTGTTCACACATATCTTGAAATAATTGGAAACAATTCCAATTCTACACAGTCCATTAGTGGAATCTGAGCATTAAGGTCCATAATTTCTTGAAAACTAATGTTGTTGAACAGAGTGAGAAATAAATTTAAGAAAATAAGCCTTGTTTGTTTGTTTTTTCAACTTACAAACATTAAAAGGTTTTTGGTCTTAATCTGTAATTGTATTTGCTGGAATTTCACTACTGTTTATACCTTCTTTTGAAAGAAGCTAGAGAGAGATCATACAGGAAAATAACAACATTCAGTGTCCCATCTATGCAGATCATGTTATAAAACATAGTGATAGTACTTACTTTATTTCTACAGTTGTGTTAAAAGATCTCTATATACAATATTGAGGTGTATATACAGAAGGCATCCAAAAAACACAAAAAGGCAAATTTACATAGCATATTTACATGTATGCATCTGCTTATTTGTTTTATTAAAAAAAAAAAAACAAACAAAAAAGCAACAACCTCTTATAAGCAGACTCAGTCTGATGGATTATGAGGTCTGAGAGACTTGTTTTAAAGAATTCTGAAGTACCTTATTTAAAATTTTCTTGTAAAGCAAAATTCACAAAATCTCCCGAGAAAATTAGATCCGCATTTTCTTATGGCATGTTTGCATAACATCTCTGATGTGTCAAAATTCCTAAGTAAACACAAATGAAATGAAACATAATAAATATTTAAAAAAAAAAAAAAAAAAAAAAAAAGAGCAAAGCTGGTAAAGTGAGATTTATATTGCAATATGTAAATGTGAATTTTCCTGCTTGAATTGATTTATGAATATAAGACTTGCAACAATATTAAAGCAAATAAACATGAATATTTTCTCACAGTCAGAAAAGGTCCTTCAGGTTTTACACTCACTAGAGCAGGAACTGGCTCCTCCTGTGTTTTGTACAATACCAAGCACCACAGTGCCCCATCCCCGTTTGAAAATGTTCACATTTTAATGCAACATACATGCTTAAAATAATAAACAAATTTGATTTAGACAGTGCTTTAAAAAGAGACATTTAAAAACACAGCTCTCTGTCCTTTTTTCTTCTTCCCTCTTTCATATGGTCTTATTCTCCTTTCACTTAAATTCACATCACTCTAAACTTCAGAGGAGCTATTCTTCAAGTCCACTGATGCACAAATTGGCTAATTCAGCTTCCAAATCACTAAGGAAGTAGCAAATCCATTATAGACAAATTGTAGGAAAACTGCCACTCTGAATGAGCACACGACTCTGAGAACCACCTGTTTTTTCTGTTATTTTCCAGGTGAAGGCAGAGCTTGCCCTCCATGCAGTAAGGAATTACTGCCCTTTGCATGGCATCCCCTCTGCAGCCCTGAGGGACAGGTGTCTCCAAACTTATCAAATTTTGAAGGTCCCACAAAAGGCAGTTAAAAGATGCAATTTTCTGTACCCTTTTTTATCAGAATAAATCAGGATTGCCTTCAATTCATCTACTGTTCTTAAGCCCTGCAGAATTGAGAAGGAGCAATATGATGCTATATGGTCAAGGATAAATAAAACATTAAGCAATAATAAATTAAAAAATAAACTTAAAATACACAGCACAGGTAAGATACCCCTGTACTCTTATGTGAAATGGGTTAATGTGGGCTCCATGGCTGTCCGTATTTTAGCATGGTTTTGGTTTCTGTCAGCTAATTGACTCTTCCAAATGAACCTGTGAATCATGCTGCGCAAAGCATGGTTGGGATAATCTGTCAGTGACCCTTCTCAGCATGAACTTTAAGCACAGTCATTCTTTTTGTTCACATGTACCTAAGACAGGATACATCGTTTGGCCTCTCAGATAGAGAATGGCTTTGGCCTGTTTTCTTACACCGCTGTGTCTTAAGAAAAAAGAACCTTTTCAGAGCTCTCTGACAAAAATGATGCTTGGAGCAATATTGTACGAATACCCAGTAATAAAATACTAGGCACTGGTAGTTAAGTTACACTAGGTAATCACAATATAAATCTTCAGTCCGACATGTAAAATGTAGTCTATTAAATAGTGATATTCTATACCATAAAATGTGATATACTTACATGATTTTGCAGATGGGATTAGTGACATTTTGCGTATACTTTGTATATGCAAAGAGCACATTTCTATGCCAGTGTAAAGTTTCATCTTTTTGCCTATAAAACTTGCAATAACACTTCACTATATGGTTTTATGCATAGCCATGGTATTAACAGACAAATGTCTTTAATATAGCCAGAAGTTAAAAAGTCTAGGACAGCATTGCACAATTCAGTTCTGTGTAACTACCAGCATCAGCATGAGCTCTATAACCACAATATATTTTGTTTGATCTGCCAGATTCTATTAATTTTTGACAGCAATTCTAAGTAATCATAATCAAGCAAAAGTCCGAAGAAATGTAGTGATACTAAAACATCACATGTTAAATAATCCTAGAGAAAAATGGGGACTGAGAACAGCTGGTTCACCAAGGCATTGTAGAACACGGAAGTAGTCCATCCCATAAGTAATTCTTCCTCACATTACCATCCTTATGGGCAATAACATTTCTCCACCAACAAAACCGCCCCAAAATAAACAACTAAACGAAATCAAGCCACCGTGTTCCTCCCCACCCCAAATTAAACAAAGCATCAAGATACAGCATTTTAGGGAAGGCCTCTTAATTGGACTGGCTGACAACTACTTTAGCTGGTTAGTCTGAGCGTATACGAAGGAAAAACATTTCATAGGTCTGGCAAAACTGTTCAGCTGGCTCTTTCAGAGATGATCTCCTACAAGGGTTTGATCCACCTCTAGTTTCAATGCAGCAGCCATTCACACCAATGCTGACACAGCTTGTCACGTCTATAGTATATGTTTGTTGTAGGAAATCTCTGCTCCTCAGCAGAAGCACACCGCTCTGAGAACCCCCTGCGTTTTGTGTGGTTACCTGTAACAACACTCTAAGTGAAAGTTAGGTAGCTGAAATTATATCTTTTTAACAGGAATTTATAGTCTTTCACTTAAAAATGAGTATCTACAAAGTTACAGCAACTGGGACTAATTATAGACAAGACTCATACAGCTTTAGCACCATATATTGACAAAAGCTTGCAAAATGCAATTATGTACTAAACATATTAGGAATATACTAATTATGCAATAAATAATAACTATGTCATAGTAATAGCAATTGTGAGTATAAGAGTAATATAGTAATATAGCAATGAAAGTAGCAATAATAAGTGCAGTAATTATGTAGTAAAACATGCAGTATGCAGGCAAGGGTCAAGATTCAATAAGCTCCATATAAGCAGTCTCCCACCCATGGCTGGAATCCAGATGGTTTCACTGATGTTTTAGGTAGATAAAACTATTTATCTATGAAGACTGCAACTGGAAAGACTTTGGTGCACAAACTGTCCTTTCTTTAGCATTTGGTCCCAAGAATGAGTAGTAAACACTAGTGATATATGGGTTGTACTTACAGTATCAAAGGTATACTTAGGGTGTGGAGATACTCACAGTTTAATGCAAAATAAAAATCTTTATTATGCTATCTCCAGTCATTCTTTGCATGTATCACATAAAAATATGCAGAGGTATATAAGTAAAAAGTGTCATGTGCTATCACAATAACTGTTTCTGAAAACTATGTCATCCAATGGTACCATATCTATGAAAGCTACAGCTCCGTTCACGGGATTGACCTCACTAATTGTCTTGTGAGGCGCAAGCAAGAACTAAAAAACAGGGTGAAAGAATGGGCTCATATCAACTCTGCTCAGTAACTACATGTTTGTACAAAGGGTAAATCACTATGGGAAAGCAATGACTGTGTGTTTTCACCAGGGAATATGATGATGATGAAGACACAAATGAAATTAAAATGAAATGTATTAACGACATTATTTGTGGATTTTATGTTTCTTGGCACCAGATGTAAACATTTTTGTACAGAGGTAACCAATTAGGTCTGAGAAAATAGTTCCGTTTAAGAAGAGGGGAAAAGAGAAGTAATTGATGTCCATACTCTAAAACATACGTTCTCACTTTCCTTCTCTTTAACTAAAATTTGAGACTGCTCTCTCAGCAGTTTACCGTCTGTGCAAAATAATGGGAGCTATTATTTCCTCATGAGATGTTTGTGAGGGGATTACTCATTTTGTTATAAGCCATTATGATGCCAAGTCATGAAGTTCAGGAAAGAATCACAGGAAATCATCTTAATGCCCTGTGCACAAAGCTTTTAAAAAATTCCATTCAGAAAGTCAGTCTCCTCTGTCATATGCTGTAGTTTTCACTGCAATTCAAAGAACATTAGGTCCTTTACTGTTGTTTCTGATACTGCGAGTAATGCTATTGGCACAGCTTTTCTAAGGAACATTTGAGATTTTCCTTATCTACTGAAATGTTGAAGTGGAAAATCAACAAGATACAGGCAGATGGTAGAAGACAATAATACTTTAATGACTGCAAATATTCAGCCTGTATAGTTGCATGTCATTAAATTATTCAATGCTCTGCACCTAGGCATAATAAAGCAGTAGTTATTTATGTGAAAGCAATAAGAGTTTTTGTACAATAGATGTAAGACCAGAATTCCACTTTTGACGTTTAAGGTGGCAATGACCTCAATACAGGAGCAGCAAACAATGGTGCAACTATAAACCACCACAGAAATCCAAGATGTTTTCTAAACTAGCTTTACAAGTGGCAGTGATAATGCAAATGTAACTGTAAATATGGTATAATGATCTGACAGCAGCAACTAAGTCTCCTCAAAATGGCAATCAGAGATGCTGAGATGAAAGCTGCAAGGTGCCTGCTGGTTACCTGGTAATCAGAGAAACATCAATCAAAAGCACACTGCCTTAAGATCTTCAGCTTTGGAAGGCGTAGATGCACATGTACACAAAGGACACACTCTCAGGAGAACTAGGACATGTTTCTGCTACAAAATTTCTGTTGGGTAGCAATAACTGTGTTTATTCAATCAGCTTTGCTATATTTATTTTTTCTAGTTTGCACATCAGCTCGGGTCATTTTCTCTTTTTGTTTTGCGGCTCCTCTTGGTTCAATTACTTCTACCTCTGTTTTACCTTTTCCAGCACATGTGAATCACCTGCATGTGTTGATTCCAACACATGGGCAGTAGGGCAGGAGGTTCTCATTCACAATTCCCCTCCTCTTTTCAAAAACCCCATGAGATTCAGAGAGTCAGCATTTTTTACAAACTCTTAACTAGTAGGAATTTAGCTTACTTGCAATGAGTTTAACAAAGTTTCATCATCTTCACAGAATCACAGAATCATCTAGGTTGGAAAGGACCTTGAAGATCATCTAGTCCAACCATTAACCTAACACTGACAGATCCCAACTACACCATATCCCTCAGCGCTATGTCAACCCAACTCTTGAACACCTCCAGGGATGGGAACTCCACCACCTCCCTGGGCAGCCCATTCCAACGCCGAACACCCCCTTCTGAAAAAAAATACTTCCTAATATCTAGTCTAAACCTTCCCTGGTGCAACTTGAGGCCATTCCCTCTTGTCCTATCACTTATTACTTGCTTAAAGAGACTCATCCCCAGCTCTCTGCAGCCTCCTTTCAGGTAGTTGTAGAGGGTGATGAGGTCTCCCCTCAGCCTCCTCTTCTCCAGACTAAACCCCCCCAGTTCCCTCAGACGCTCCTCATACGGCATGTGCTCCAGACCCTGCACCAGCTTCGTTGTCCTTCTCTGGACACACTCGAGTCATTCAATGTGCTTTTTGTAGTGAGGGGCCCAAAACTGAACACAGTCATTGAGGTGCGGCCATATTATTTCAAAATGTAGTGACAGGCAGATCCCAGTGGCAGAGTGAGAAACAACAGGCACAAACTGCAATGTTAGAAATTACAATTAGATGAAAGAAAAAAGTTTTCACTATAAGGGTGGCTAAATATTGCAACACGTTGTCCAGAGAGGTTATGAAATATTCATCGTTGGAAATATGCAAAATTTGCCTGAGTGAGGCCCAAAGTAACTTGATAAACGTTAGCCCTGCTTTCACTAGGGGAGGATGAGGTTATGGTTAGGGATCACAGGTCCCTCCCAAACACATATACACTTTTTTATGCCCAGTGGAATTAGTAACATGTTAGACAAACTGCTTTAGGTAACCATAAACTGCTCAGAAGCAATGATTTTATTTTTTTTCTGAAAGTTTTCTTCAGGTGTCCATACTGCAAATATTTATCACAGTCCTCTTTATGGACATAAGTATGAGTTGCATTAATATTTTTGCTCCTTTTCAGCAGAATTTTGCAGTGCTGAACAGAAAGCCTTGGCCAGCTGTGAGAAAGAAAAAATGACATTTGATCAGATGGATGGTGTCATTTGGATAATATGATCAAGTGTTGTAGCATCTGGTTTTCATTTTGTTATGCCTGTGGGAATGACAGAGGACATTAAAAAGGTTCTGTCCCAACTTCAGACGAACTGCAAACACAAGGGAAGATTACTGCTAAACTTATGAGCTCTGCTAAAATTAGATGCTCAGTAGCAATTTTATTAGCTTGTCCTACACTCATCCCCCTAAAAATGGGATTTTCAAATTGTCTGCCATTTTGGACAGAGAGAAACTTCTCTACTCACATACCTATTTGTTTACCATTATGAATTTTCTAATTCTACTTCAACCAAGGCAGTTTTCATTAAGTATTTTTCAGCGAGGGGCTAAATTTTGATGTCAGCTGCAGCTGCTCTGGATTATTGCCCCATGATACCACTGGAGAAGGGAAAAAGAGTTAGCAGATACAATACCAAACTTTCTGGGATCATCTTTTAGACTTTGCTACTAATGGGGTCTCTGATATAGGAGATACTTACTGGACATGAAGAATGGTGTCCTACCCCCATAATGCCCAGGAATGATTTGTTCCATCTCAGCTACCCACATTCAGATTGGTTTACGATTGTTTTCTTTAGAAAGCTTTGCATAGCTACATCCAAAAGAAATTACATTTATTTCAGTGCTGGAATTTATAGAAGTCAGAAATAGAGGAAATGATAAACATGAATTGAAGGTTACACTAACATCTTAAAATAAAACACCGTAACATTTAAAATGAAACAATTTAGCAATTTCCTGCAAAAGGATATAACTATGATCTCTATTTATTTAGGTAACAAAAAAGCTTTTAAAATGTATATTATATTATGACAGCTGATGAAATTATTTCTAGTAAATATAACAATTATTACATAATGAAAATGTTTCTATTTTTTATTTATTCTTCAATTTTATTTTGACAAAAAAAGATTTCTTTCCTTTCTCTTTCTATATCTTTTTAATCTGCACATTTGTCATTATTTTTATTCATTTCTAGAATACAATTATTTATAGTTACTTCTATTACAGTAATAAGACAGAAAAAGGCCTTCAATCCAGATGTATGATAAACAAAATTTGGTTCTTGTTTTCTGGAAAATGTGGCTGAGACTTAAAGGGCCTACAATGATAATATAATCATGCATTGCTACTTCTTTGCTATAAATATATATTGTACTTTTCCTGTCTTCTTTACAAAGCATTTACTCCACTAGGAAAGAAACTACTTCTATGGAAATGCTGAATTCAATGACTTTATTATCTTGAGAGTAAATCTGAAATCAATAATTGGTCTCCAAACTGCAAGTAAAGCAGTGGGAAATGTAAAAACAGAGAAATGTCATGATTCATATAGAGAATGCTGTGCTTAGAAGATACCCATCCCAATTTCTAATCTTAGAAGTACAACTCTCTTTTGACTACTATATCTACCACTAATGTAATATACATTTTTCTGATTAACTGTTGAGTACATTCATTTGAGGGTTTTTTTGCAGAGCAAAGCAACATAAATATTCACAAAAAACAAGAATAAGAAGAGGGAAGATGATTTAGTGGCTTGACTAGTTACAGAAATCTTGAGCCTGTTCACACCTCTGCCACATATTCTTTCAATTAACATGTTAAAGTTTCTTATACGGTCTTCTAGCTCACTGTCCTAGAGGATGCTGGAAAGTCTAAAAGACCACATGGTGTACCAATACTATAGAGAAGTATCAGGAAAGTAAAAAAATCGAGGAAAAGCTGATAATATAGAATATATTTTTATCTTCTTCAAAAGAAATAAATCACTGTTTATGCACCATATATGTTGGGAATTATAATGTCTTCTGTCATGGAGAAAATAAGGGGAGAATTTTTTTAACATACATACGTTATCCTCTAGAAGAATAATCCACATGTGGACAGAGGTTCAACAGATAATAAAAATGCTCATGTTATTCTAATTTCCTTTTTCCCTTTTGTTTAAATGTATGCATGAATGTCTAATAGAATGGCAGCTTGAGCTATTCTTAAAGTTTAATGTATTCAAGGTAGACCACTAAACTGAACAGTCTAAAGAGAAGAAAAAAACCCAAACAAACAAAAAAAAAAACACCAACCAAACAGCAATAAACATAGTATTTTGGAGGAATTGTAGAGTTCTCCAAACACACATGTGAGCAAAATGTCCTAACCTGGATGTTGTTAGCAGTGAATAGCAACAATATTGTCTTATTTTTTGTCATTCTTGACATTTGTTTTGGAACCATTGAACAGAAGCACTAACCTTTAGTGTATCCTCCTGCAAGTATTTAATTCAAGCCTGTCAATAGGATGAGATAAGACAACTCCACTCTATTTGTTGTCAGTTCACTCCTGTTTATTTCTCCATTATTCTGTTTTCATTCTTAATATAAAAAGGAAAGTTCATATATCCAATGATTTTATTCATAGATTTTTTTATGTAATTGAAAAAAATATCTATTCAATGGATGTAAATTCCCACATAAGTATAGGATATAAAATATTAAGATATAAGATGAAATAATGTGTAACGTACTTGTGTATGTCTATATATGTATATATCAAAATGTTTCATATTAAAGGCCTTATCATGGATAATATTTGAATAAGAAAGTTCACATTTATGATTTTTCATTTTTTTAAATGTTCTTTTGACCTCACCTACACACACCTGGCAACCAGTCAATTTGCATGCAGTGGCAAGAACTCCCTCACAGAGGTTATCAGTGGTATCAGAAAGATCATAAGGTATTTCTGGACGTTCAGCAAAACCACTATTTGACATTTTTAAAGACATCCAGCAGTACAAAATACTTTTATTACTTTGTATGGTGTAACACCATTTGAAGAAATATATGTACACGAGCAGATGAAACTGCTTCAGATTGCACCTGGCACTAGGTAATCATTTAAAATGTCTGAACAAAATAATTACAAAATAAATTTGACAGAAGAAAAAGATTCAGTCAGAAATTCTAACTTTGGATATCCCATTATATTCACCACGTCTGAGCATTTGAATGTTTTTTGAAAGACAGCAATGACTATGATAGTCCACCAACTACATGAATTAGCAGTTTCAGTATATGTTCAAAATACTAATAAAATCACAGTTAAATTGGATGGAATATGGACTCACACAAAATGAGCTAAGGAAATAGCCAAAAGGTGAAAAATTTTGACAGAAATATTATTAAAATAAAAAAAGTAAATACATTTGGCTTTGGATTTATTTTTGTGAGCTCTTTATGCACAAAAAGTCAGAAGCTGGTCTTTTGGTTGGTGGTTGGCTGTTTGTTTGGTTTTTTTTTTTTTTCCGCTGTGCTAATTACAGAAAAATTTGGTCTTATTAGATATTTATAATCCCCCAGTAACATCTTCTAATCTCTCCCTTTCCCTAGATAACTACCTCACAGCTCTGCAGACTTTATTCTTTTAATCACTTCCTACATAACAAGACTGTAGTACATGACTAAATACAGTCACTGTGACCTTTGAGAAATACCTGGATGCACATATTCCCCAAGCACATACTATCTCTCTTATACATTACATTCCCTTCTAACACTGCCTTGTCAGTTCCTTTTTTCCCTCCTGTCTTGTATACACAGGACACAAGAGCCCAGTGGGCACTTTTCTGATCTTGAAATATTATCCAACTTTCATCTATTATCAAAGGAACATGCAAAACTGACCTATTTCCAAAATTTCCTTATGTTGTAATCTTTGCAGTCAGTCATGTCTCATTTACACCTTTCTCATGACTTGCTTCACTTACTTATCAGTCCGTTTTATAGTTGCACAACTTTTTACAATGTGCTTATTAACTTTTTTTCTTTTACTGTTACTGTTTTTAATGGCTGTTCTTTCTGCTACTGCCTTCTCAACATGTTCCATGATATATTTGCATTTACTTTTTGCCTATTTTAATGTTGTAGGCATGATAAACCCAAGAAAAAAACAGCAAAATAAATGAGTTACAGAGCTACAACTCCTTTAAAAATACCACTTGACCTTGAAGACTACCTTACAAAACCTCTTCTTTAATTTTTGTGTTCCCAGGAAAAAAAAAAAAAAGGCTCAAGGAAGTAGCCTTTTACCACCGCAGAAATCATTTTGCACACAACAATACCCTTGACTGATTTTAATCGGGATTTTTCTGTGGCCTTCGCAAGGAAATTGCTCTCCTCCACCGACTTAATGACTTCCTCATTTCAGTTGCTAATGGTTTTTTCTCCTTGACCTTGGTGTTGTCCTCAACTTTGGGGACCTTTCCATCTTCCTGCAGCTGCGGACCACCACTGCAGCTGTGTTTGTCAGATGTTTGTTACAATACAAGTGCCAGTAACCTCATTTCATCTATCTTGTGTCATCTGCTCACTACCGGTGTCTCTCCTACATTACCAATAACTTTTATCTTAGATCTGCTTACTACCGGATATTAACATTCCCTGAGCTTTACCTACTGTGTCTTCTTAGACACATCTTTAAACGTTATAAATGAATAAAAATGTTAGCATGCCACATACATGTACTATGCTAAAAAATAAATAAGGAGGATCACTTACACTAAATAATTTGGTAAGGTTTGGGTTTGTATTTTTTTCAGAGAAAGCTAAATATCACTACAAGAGATTCGTTGTCTAAGCACAGCATGTTTAAATCACAAGCTTAAAGTTCAGTTTGGACAGTTAAGCTGAAGGGACTAAATCTCAACATTAGAATCCCCCAAATCAAAACCAAAGCCAGGTCTCAAATTTTCTTTTCTTTCAACAATGCTGTGAATAAAAATGTAAAACATTCACATTTCAGTTTAATATCGGACAAAATTCAAAGTTCCTGAGCATTTAACAAACAAAAAAACATGATAATGGCAATAATGAAAATAATTCCAGATACAATAAGAATGTGAGCAGTGGATGCACAATAACATGTCAGTGGGATCTGGAGTCATTTTAGTAGCATAATTACAAAAAACACAGGAGAGTGTGTGAGTGGGTATGTGTGTCAGTCCTAGCAGGGAAGATGATGATGGCTGTAGCATTACAGCACCGGTAGGTGCAAAAACACCAATCTCTGTCCTGAGTGCCAGTGGCACTTTTATTATCAGAAGCTTGTAACTGTTCCCTGCTTATAACTGATTCCCCGTGCTAGCAAAATCCTGTCTGATTAACAATTATATGCCACCTTTGGACAGTAGCTCCGAGTACCTGGAGAAAAACTCTGCCTGCAATACATGGAGGAGGAATAGTCTGATGAAACCTGAATGAACTATTTATAAGGATTATTTTCATGGATGACAATCCTGTCTTCAAACAGATGACAACAGCCTCCTTAGAGATATGTAGGTACCTAATTCCAATATAAGAGTCTGCAAAGCCAGAGGGATGTGGGCACCTGAATACAAATCAGAAGCAGCATCCCCAGAGAATGAAAGGCATTGTCTCCGCTTGTGTGCCTCATATTACAAAGCATTCACAAACAGATGCAAGCTGTCCAATTTATTATTACTTGAGTTTTTCTTTAGCACATAATAATTACCAAACACATCTTTCTTGAAAATTCACAATTTGCTCCATTTTTATTGTTACAGTAATCAGTAATACTATTTTTACTTTCTGATTAAAGATTTAAGAACATGCTCAAATAAAATGAAAAGCAAATAGTAAATACTGCAATCTAATAGACAGTTTATGCACTATTGCCCATATTAACTTGCCAAGAAAATAAACTAGACTATGTGGCTTGTATGCCCACAACATTCAAGGTGTATTTGGTTACATGACTACTTAGTATTGACTCTTTTCTGAGACTTGATTATTTCAAGATGCAAGTTTATACAAAACACAGTCTAAACTGCAGACTTGGAATTTGTCTTAACAGTTTGAATGTTTATACTTTTAAAGAAATCATTTTGTGAACATTTCTGCTTAGTAAACATAACATATTGAATATCTATGGAAAACTATGGGTAAATATGCCTGATGTGTAATTAAAACTCAATCAGAATTAATTTTCAAGAAATTACTATTTGGAAATTATTTCATTTTATATATGAAGCTATAAGTAGTTACAGATCATTTGCACTGAGTGTAAGGTACGGGGGATTGTATATCTATAGAGAAATCAGACAATGTAGCAAGGTATTCTTATACTGAGCACTCTAAACTAGATCAGTGAGAGCAACACGTGAAATTTGTGAGAAAACAGATCTAATGTAAGCAGTGAATGCGGTTTTAACATTCAAAAAGCAAAAATAATAATAGGGACTTACTGAATCAATATACTTCAACTTACAGACATGCTATGAATCATAACCCAGGATTTACTTCCAATATTCTTAAGTTATTTGTGAGCTTCTGGTCATCAGAAATCTATGATTTCTAGGAACTCAAATAAAACCTCATGACACTTCAGAAATTAAGATCTTCCTTGTCTCTGAGGTCTTAGGGTAAACAAATACACATTCCAATATTAGAGAGGATAAAATCAAAGTGGTATGCTATGTTTGGTTGTTTGGCTGTGACAATAATAGTTAACAAAATGAAGAATATGCCTTTTCCTCCTCACAATTAAATCGAATGTTGTTTCAGCATATAAGTTTTCATTTGACTGGTTAATTCCATGAACTAACATAATGTTAGACATCATATTCAAAAAAGTGTACAGATTAATGTATGTTATGACATACCTAAATTTCAGTTTATTTATACTCTCAGTGCTTGGACCTTTTCAAGACTTGAATAGACAAATCATTGTGATCTGATGTATGTTGGCAGCAGTCCCGTGTATGTGAGAATCAGGTCTGGGACCTCCAGAGGTCCTCCATGAAGTCAGTGACCTCTGTTGATCTTCATGATGTGGGACATGGTTTAGTCCTCACGTTCATGATCTGAACAAAGGAAGGGTTCCTTGGCCAAAGAGGCCATATTTAAACCTACACTTATCTACTTTACAAAATCAAATATACACATTGAACTTAAACAGCTGTTATATCACCTTTGTTTAGTCTCTCATCTGTGTGACTGAATCCCATAGACCATCTTAGCCTCACGCCTCATCTTATCTTATGACTACTGAATTCAGTGAGTGTAATCGGTTTGAATTAAACATCTATGTGGCTGTTGAGCTGAATCAGGGACTTGCAGTCTTCTTTTTCCAGATAATGAAGTTTGAATAATATAAATCCCCTACATCTTTCTTTCTGTTTTAATATCTTTAAATAAACGAGGTTGTCATGCGGTAAGGTCTATTCAAGCCCTTCTCACCAAGCATTTAACTATACTACTAAATGAAATTGGAATCTGTAAAGTAAGTTACTGTACATCCAGGATATTATACTAATGTTAGACTTTTGTATGATATAATGCCTTGATTCCCATAACTGCACATTTAGATGAAAAACAGATTATCAGGAGTAACTTGATTGGTACCTCATATATTAACCATTATTACTAGTTTTTATATCAGCATTGATGATCATTGTGTGGAACAGGTATGTGAAGAAAGCCTGCCTTATTTATGTTACACTTAACATCATCAAATTCAAATTTGACCTCAGTACCTATTGATTCCAGTATACATTTATACCAAGTCATAGTTTTTCTACTGTTCAGAAGGAAACTGTGGGTTTCAAGACCGTTTATTATTTTTACAGTCATGAGTGTCAAATATACTCTATTTTAAACCACATTCTCCTACTCTCTCCTGTGGCTTTAAAAGCAATACACAGCTACAGATTTGGAGAGTAGTGGTTACCAGTGAGAACTTTTCCCCATATAGTTCTACTTTGCCTTTTCACTCAGTTTTCATGTAAGTGGTCCAAAGTTTAGAGAGAGTGTATTTCTTAACAGGAATCCTTATCAAAGTAATCATGATTTCCTCTTACAAGACATGTAGCACATAATCAGTTGTCAGCAGGTAGACATGACCTGGATATTCCTTCCTTCACAAATTCTTTAAGATTCCGCTCTGCTCAAAGAGCTATTACCAATAGAGACTGCCACATGCAATTAAAGAGAACAGAAAGAAATGAAATAGTTTTATCTATAAAGAAAAATACCATCATCACCAAAATTACAGAGAAAATATGTTTACATGAAATGATATGAAGCACAAATGTTATTTGTCCTCCCTCAAAAAGTTTCTGAATTTTATCTAATTAGTATGTCACACTTCAAAAATCAATTCTCTCTAATGCTTTCCCTACTACAGTTGTGACTTTAAAAAGACATTTATTATGTAGTCAGCTACTACAGATGACTACCATTATTTCCCCATTCTATAGTTCAATTGCATACTCTCATACAGCATTATCACACAAGTCTTGAGCAGCACTGCAATTTCCTCAAAATTACTGGGAATTTCGGGCAAGGCTGTTTAGAATGAATTGGTATCATTTCCACAAATATATTATTGATACCGTCTTTGCTTTCTTCTCAGACATATTAGTTCCAGTCACTTCTTTCCTCCACCTACTGTAGCTGCTACTAACAATGGCTCTGATCCATCGGTATGTGTGATGCTACGTATGGCACGGTAGTTTCCTAAAGTAAGGACGTGTCCTGTATTATCCCTCTAACTTCTGAAAGTGCTTTGTAAGGCAGGTGCAGATATTTACCTTACAAAAGACAGCAACAAGTAGAGATTATAAAACCGTGTAAAATGGCTCTGGCAATGCACAACGTTGTTAGTGAGATCACCTTCCCTGTATTTTCAGATTGAGGAATTCTAGTACCAGGATGAGAAGACAGGATGCATATGTCAGTGGTAAACAATGAAAAAGGATTTAGAGCACTCATTAATTAATATGCACAGATTCTCTGCAATTTCTATAAATGATAGGCTGAAATATAGATCCACTGCAACACACTGTAAAAATAATAAATAACCTACTGCCATCTGCTGCTCATAAGTCTTAGCTGTCATTTAGTCATTTGGGCTTGATTTATTTTTGTGTCATATTTGAAGGAAACAGTAGATTTTTATTTCCAACATGTTTCCACAACATACAAAAAAACCCTATACAGAACAGTTCAACACCAGAATTTTTAACAGAAAGTGACTTTTTCCACAGCATATCAAACGTGTTCTAGTAAAAATTATGATTGCATTACTAATGCTATCATTCTTGTTTCCGAGCTTTTGAGAAATGCTTCCTAAATTTTGATAATAATTTATTCAGTAACTAAGACACAAAGTAGTGTAGGTCTGTAGAAAAGGGATAATTTATACTGTGAAAGGCATTGCCTGGAATACACAATGTTACCAACATTTTTTTTAGGCTTGGTAAATCACTTGATTTGATCTTTTCTATCTCTATGACTAAAAATTTGTCAGTTTTGCTAGTGATTTCCTTAGAAATATATTTATAAATTATTGGATGTAAATATTCAAAACATTGCATATTCATTTGCATGACTAAATGGAGTAATTTGATGAAAAATGTCCTTGGAAAAATTAAATTATTAACTAAGTTATAATTATGTTATAATTAATCTTGTTTATCCTAGAAGAAAAAGTAATAAAACTCTATGGTCTTCAAGGTTCTTATCTGCTACATTTTTAATTAGGGAATTCTTCCATAGGAGCACAGATAACTGCACTATTAAACAATTTCTGCCAATTTACCTTATTAATTATATTCTTGAATACAGTCCATAACTCTGGACAAATGAGCATTATTATTTTCTTCAGTTAGTGGATTATGAGTTTCTTTCTGACCACATTTTCTAACAGCCTTGCTTTGCCATACTTTATGGTAGTGTTCTTCACCATGATGTTAATTATTACAGTGTCAGTTTTTTGAACAGACATTATTAATATACGTTGTCTTTTGCTATAAGATGATGACAGCAAAGTAATTGCTTTAGGAGCATTTTAAGTTCCTATACCTAAGGCTAGTATTACCTGTAGTGTAAAGTAACTGCACAAACCTCTATATTATATGGAGAAAATAAGTAGAATAATCAAGAAATCCTACCTACTTTAGTTGTGTATTTAGAAGGGATTTTTGAAAGTGTTCAATATTGGCCAAGCCCAGCTACCGTTGGCCTCAATACCTTAATCAGAATGAGAACAATGTTAGGTCAAAGGCTCGTGCTTTTCATAATCCAACGACAGGTTGTATTTGTGACAGTATGTGAAAATACCACTCCAGACCGTGTCCTAAAATAACATAGAAAGCCTATTCTAGAAAAAAAAGGTCATCTGTGTTTCTGCTGGCCCAGCTTCCAGCAGATGTAACTGCTCTCTGATCATGAAAGTCAGAGCTGAAGGAAAAGATCTTTAAAAAAAAGATACTTTGAAGCTATGAACACCAGAAAGCTTTTGAAAGAAGTTTACCTAAGTCCCTTGGAGCGTTTGGGCAAATAAAGTTAGGGCTTTATTTCCTGAGTAGGAAATACTCGTATTCTAAAATGGATTATCTCATTATTAGGAAGAAACTAGAGATTAATAACATTATTTTAGGACTAATTTAAATATATTTAGATTAAAAACCAGAAAGAAATAGGCTTATAGTCTTATAGTACCTCCTTGTCCCCAGCAACTCTCAAAGAATTCCTAGGGTTAGGCTTTTTAATGTGTAATATGTAGCCATATTTATATTGTCTACAAATCTATACACTACTCAGTGTTTAGAGATTCTTCCTCTAAAAAGGTATCAGAACCTAACAGAAAAAGACTTTATTCTCTGAATCAACATCAAATAGCCCCAAACCTCTTGTTGTCCAATGATAGAAGAGTATGAATGCAATAATTTGGGGTAAATATTTTGGGTATATCCCTCAGTGCTTCTTGAACCACCTCTCCATACTCTAAAGCCTGTAATTACTGTGTCATTCAGAAACACAAAAAGATCCATAATTACATAGTTTCGTAAATGTTTATTATTTATGATCCATAGCCTGATGTTAATAGACCTCTTATTTGAAACATGAAAAATTTTGCAATGGTGATAATTCAATGGGAAAAAAGGTTCCTTTCTCAGAATGAAAGAAAAAGATACAAAGATAACATAAGCAAATCAGTCACTTCATTTGCATAACAATGCATTCAGTGGCACTGATCACATAGCTTGAAATGAAGCTAAGTAAAAACACAAGGATAAGACGTATGTATAGCATTTTGTACTTTACAGCAAAGGCTGCTAGCTAAGCCTAGCCACATTGCATGAGCATCTATGAATTAAGCAGTAATATGTCTTGACCAGCTCTTCAGGAGGCGCATCACAATTCAACATACCTTCCTTCCAATCCTTGCACGCAAGATTAATAATGAATGGCACAATTTCTTCAGTCTTTTGGTGTAAATTGAGGACAGAAAAAATTCCCAAAAGACAAAGTGAAGTACAAATTTAGTCTCCAAAACTAATACTTAATTCTTTGAAAATATAACTCTTTCTAATAGCACTAGTAAACAATAATGGTTCGAAAAAATATTATCCTATAATACTGAATTAATGAATCCTCCTCTCATTATACCAAAAGACATGACAAACAAACATTTATAAATGACAAACAGATATTTTTAATTCAGAACTTGATAAGTGTTCTGCTATTGAAGGAAAAAATAAAGTAGGCAAAGGCTGACAGCTTCTGTCAAATATAACCAAAGGGGTTACCATGGTTTTTCTGGAAGAAAATTCTAATGTGTAAACTTCATAAGGCTCAAAATGCACAGACTCTCTAGAAAAACCTGCAGAAATATTCCCTAATTTATTTAATACAATGCCATGGTTATCCTAGTAAAAATAATCTAAAGTGATATCAGTTTTAAATATACGTCAGTTATTTCGAAATTCCTGAATGCTTGGCTTACCCTCATGTCTTTGAAAGTCCTTCATAAACTAATGCTCTCAAGTAAGTCTTAGTTCCATTTTTTAACTTCTACAGATGTCAGTAGCTAGATTCCGTGAGATTATGAAGACTGCAGACCAGGGAAAACATCAAGTCTGGATTGCTTCTTTACAACATACATTTTAACAACACTGTCATAAATGTCTGGTTAAAAAAGACCTCCTTAAATAAAATCAGTGAAATAGTTCTAGAAAATATTTCAACTGGAGAAAAATTTTATAAACACTTTTATCCACCCAGGGGGAGTTCAATCATGTCTTTAAGTACCTAAGACATCATTTTTCCAACTGTATGGAAAGCTAATTACTAACTAAATCAATGGCAAGAAACTTCGGAAACTCTCACTGAAGAAAATATTTGTAAAGGCCCTTATATAAACCTGATCAGAAGTTATCTATTTTTTTCCTTATCTTTTTTTTCTTTCTTCCAGAAACCAAGATGGGTACAGTCTGAATGAAGCTTGCAACAAACAAGAATTTCAGGAAATTTTAGGAGATTAAGCGCTCTATTTTATTTTGCACTACCATTTTTTTTTAAATTTTATTTCAAGGTTGGGTTTTAATCTAAATTTCTTATTCTTGGTGCCAGGTTTCTGTTCATTCTATTGAGTTATATTAGTTCTCTTGTCATCAAAATCAATAACTCACAACTGGATTTTGCATCGCTATTGAAGTCTGTGGGAAACCCATTATATATTGAAACATGGGAAATACTGTGATTTTGAAAACTGAAATTGAAGAAAGAATTAAACAATAAATGAAAAGCAATTTAATTGGGGTCTATAACAAGGATATATACTACAAACCTAGAAGCCAAAAAACAGTAGAGGAATAGAAAGTTTTGCTCATCAACCACCCGTTAATAACCTGTTAATAAAGATCTAGAAAAAACCTTGAACACTGTGCTCAGCTCTGGTTGAAGGTCTAGGGAAAAGAAGATCAAACTCAAAAGGTTGAAAAAGAGCTGCTAGGATGCCCAGGGGAATTAGATCACAGGGTATAGGAGAAGACTGAGAAAATAAAAGATTTATTTTTCCATAATTAGAAAATAGATATAAAATCAGACAAAAATCCTCTGTACAGGTACCTCAGAAGGCAAAAGGCCCAACATTTGCATAAGGACAAAGGAGAATGCATTGATGATGGTATTTAAGCTTGGAATTACGTAAATGTTCTCAACAAAATAGCAATTTTTGAAGGAAGGCTAGTAGAAAATTCCTCTGTGTTCAAGAACAGAGACAAATACTTTTATGATAGATTATACAGCATGAGAAGTCACTGAATTCTATGCTTCAAGAGATATTTCAAACCCTGTGTTTTTCCAGAGTGCATTTTACAGTTCAGTTTACTAAAGTATTTTAGCTTTTACTCACTAGCTTGCTATCAAACTCATTGTCATCCTCTGAACTGTTAAACCGAAGAAGATACGAGTTACACAGAGTCCAAACACTGACAATCAAAGTGGGCTCCACCAGAACTGGTGGTCAATTCATTCCACAAATTGACCTTGAAGGAATCAGTGAATTTCTTTCTTGGGTACAGGGCAATGCTAATTTATTTCAAAGTGCCTATTTAAGAGAAGTGCTAATGAAATGCAGTGGATATAACTTTGACAGCTATTGTTATTGTCATAGTTAGTCAGCATTTCTTCTGAAGGACAGATATTTATTAAATAAGATAGGTAGAGACCAAATGTTAAAGCTGTATAAATGTCCAAACAGAGGGAGTCAATATTTATTCAAGGCTCTACTATTCAAAATTAGGCAAGCTGATTAAGTAAATTGATTAATCATTGATTCAACATGAACATGATGAAGTCCTTTGTCAGAGCCATCTAGACTACCTAAATTTTAAACATGATGTATAATAAATTGAAACTAATGCAACATAGCAGGGGTGGAGTGTAGGAATTAGTGAGTATGCATAATGGCTTGTCCTGCAGGAATACTCCCTCCCACCGTCTGTGAAGCAGACAATGTCACGTGACTTTGTATCCTAAAGTAATGATGTCTAGCAATATTTTGAAATGTACTTTTTATAGAGTCCCGTCACATTGCTTAGAACAAGCTAACAAACAAACAAGAAGTCTGAGTATCTTGCTTGCAACTTTGCATTACTCCTCATCTCTGTGTTACTACTTAATGGTTATTGTACCCTGAAGCTGGTTGGATCAAACAGAATTTTTTTGTCTCTTGACAACTTTGAGGTGTTCTTTTGAAAACTGCTTGATTGTCCAAGATTTTAATCTTTATATTGATGACCCATCTGCTTAGGGAGTTTGCAGTTGTCTCACAGCACTAAAACCCTGAGCTTTTTTCCCAGCTCATTAACTTTTCTGCTCACAGTCACAGCCAATAGAGTTTAGTACTAACATATTAGGTTTCACCTCTTTTTGCCACTCCCACTTTATTCTTTTTTTCTTTTTTCCCCCAGAAATATCATATCAGTCATTTTTTATTTATTTCTATTCTTCTTCAAATTATTGTTTTTCTCCAACAGATTTTAACTGCCTGTTGGTCCAGTAGGTAGTGCTCCCTGCTACACACACCTGCTTCTCACTGTTCATTCATAAATACTGAATTGTAATTCATGTCTCTCTCAGACTGTCAGGATTTAATATAGATAATGTATATTAATAATTTTGTTTCTTTATTCTAACATTATTCTCTTATATATGTATATACTTTCATTGTTTTGGGAACTTGGGAGCTGATGCTGAATCACCTGATTTCAGTGAAGCTCCTTGAAGTCTTAAGAGATTTATTTATGCCAAGATTAATTCTAACTGGGTCATATGGTTAATCTTTGGAATAAGAATATTATTAAAACAAAATTCTGTCTCCATTTTTCCCTTAACTTGATAGAGAAAAAGATGTAGAGCTTGTAAAATGATGTGCTATCCTTGGGAATACATTTCTATTAGGGTTCTCAAAGAGTTGTTTAGATACTGTTATGAATTTATTAATGGATTATACTGACTTCATGTTCGCCCTCAAGCTGAAATTCTCCAGTTATCTGCAATGAGCATATTTTGGCTCACCCTATGGCTCAAGTGAGGCAGCCAGTTTGCCTGATGGGGAATCTCAGGCATGAAAATGGTCTCTGGCTCATACTGGACCTCAGACTCAAGGGAGCGATCCAACCTGCTGTGAGAGCTTGGAAAGAGTTATCAGACAGCAGTACACACAAACATGTATATATCAAACTCAACAGAAGGCATTTCTAAATGACTTAGGAAAAGGAAGAGACCCTGGAATTTGGAAATGTTGTATAACATCTTCCATTTAATTTTCTTTGTGGTAAACAATTGCACCTTGCCTTAGGTTCTGAAGCATGAGATTCAATGGTTGGGTTTTTTTTCCAAACATATGTTCTGATAAAATACAATGACAGACACTTTCATGAACTTAGGAGCACACATTTTTTCTTCATCAGATCTTTGCTTTAACTTACAGTAATGACATGCATAATGTCTGACATTATATACAAATTCTTCTTAATATTTACTTGCAAAAGAAAATTATAAACCCAAAGACTAAAAAGTATTGCAGATTTATTCTCAAGTGCTCAATACTACTCTGCTTGCCATTTCTGACTTTTTAAAACTCTAACTTTGTCCATTATTGATAAGAATAAGCATCTGTATGAAGACTGATTAAGTTTCATATGCTAACCACATGATGCAAAGTAAATTGTCATCACAAAACACCAGAAAGGATGTTCTGGGGAATGTAGAGTGGGAAAGCAGCTAAAGAGCTAACCATTACCCATCCCTCTCAATTGTACAATTGTACAATTACTTTTTTGGTCATTTTGGAACTATAATTTCTCTTTTTTTGTTCGTTTGATCAATCCATCTGCCTTATATGAATTTGCAAAGACATATCAAAGTTTCCAAATTAAATCAGTGAGTGTGACTTGAACAATATTGTGAGTGGATTGACCTTAACTAGCCACCCGGTGCTCACCAAAGCCGTTCTATCACTTTCCTCCTCAGCTGGACAGGGGGGAAAATATTATGAAAGGCTCGTGGGTTGAGATAAGGACAGAGAGATCATTCAACAATTTCTATCACAGACAAAACAGACTTGACTTGGGGAAATTAATTTAATTTATTACCAATCAAATCAGAGTAAGATAATGATAAATAAAAACTAAATCTTAAAACACCTTCCCCCGGCATTCCCTTATTCTCAGGCTCAATTTCACTCCGCGCTTCTCTACCTCCTCCCTCTAGCAGTGCAGTGGAAGGGAGGTTGTGATGAATTCATCACACATTGTCTTTATTGCTTCTTCCTCCTAACACTCTTCCTCCGCTCCAGCATGGGTCCCTTCCCCAGGCTGCAGTCCTTCAGGCATAGGCTGCTCCAGTGTGGGTCCCCCACGGGGTCACAAGTCCTGCCAGAAAACCTTCTCCAGCCTGGGCTGCTCTCTCCATGGGGCCACAGGTCCTGCCAGGAGCCTGCTCCAGTGCAAGTTTCCCACAGAAACCCTTTCAGACTCTAGGGTTAGTTTTTAGAACTATCAGTTAAAGACAGGAAAAAACCCCACACACTCTAGGGCTGCACTGCCTACTTTATTCAGACCTCAGTGTCATTTTTACAGACACATATTCAGGTCTATTCATTCTTCCACTGTCTGAAGCACAGAAAACGGGTGACGCTCACCTACCACACAATGTGGAGAAGTGGGACCAGATCCTGCCACTGTTCACAAATGTAAGTAAAAGGCCTTGCAGTTAAAAACAGAGTAAAGGTAAACAGACAAATGTAAACAAATCTGCTTCACACAAACACCATGAGGTGTTCTCAGTGTGGTGTAAATACAGTACAGATTCTCAACATCTGACTTAGGAAGCTAGTCTTATTCAGCTCTCCCTAAAGATGCAGTGATGAGACACGAGCTCCTACAAAAGGTGATTTTGAATATTCTGCTCTAAACAGCTCTATAAAGCATCTCTGTTCACTCTCTGGCTATTATTCTAGATACCAGCTGCCTTGTGTGTTGCTCTTTTCTCATGACAGATGACAATGTAATCAGTAAGCCTTTGCTTATTATGACTCAGTGAGATGAAGCATTTGGCAAAACAACATTTCTAGCACAGAGTCACATATTAATGAAACCATTCCTCATTGCTACCTATCTGTATCGGAATTAGGTCTTTGCATAGGGGGAAATAGCTTTGGACAAGTGAAGAAATTAAAGCAGCTCGACTTTCTCTTTATAGCCTTCAGTTGTGATATTGTCACAACTACAGCAATCATCCCACTTATACCACCACTTCTATGCAGCCTTTGTGCTCTGCTTTCTCCACTGGTGTTCAAGACAACTGGGTTACAGTCTTACTGTTTTCTTCACTATTGGGGAGAATACCCCATTTGGTACTTTGCTTTGACTCTTCTCTTAAGCAAAAGCAAAGCAAAGCAAAATAAACAACTCCAAAAGCTCCTAGCAGACCATCACTATAGTCCTTGTTCTTTTAGAATGTGGGATTTTTTTGTCACGGGGGGCAGGAGACTTAGGCGACATGAAGAATAGGTCGACCATCATTGAGAAGGACTATAGCATTATCCTTTCATTTGGGATTCAGAGAGGGAAGGTGAGAAGCAGTGACTGTTAACAGAGTGGCACTCCAGAGTACCTGTGTGTACCCAGAGCATGTGTTCAAAGCAGGCTTTGGCTGCACACGGGTGTACGGGTCAGAATAAGTAATGTCTTGGCCGTGCTTTAACAACAAGGGAAAGAGATAGCAATCCTGTTGGGAAGGAAGACAGAAAGTCTCATCGCTGTTCCTGCTGACTTCCTTTTATTATTTTCTTTCAGGATCACCATGACCTCGATTGTGTGTGGAGTTCATAACAATGCTTCAGGTTCACCACACATTCCTAGAGGGAAATAGAATTTCCTGCTGGTTGCAGAGGACGCTCAGTGAATGCAGTTGTTCTTTCTCTCTCACAGTTTTGCTGCCTATTTTCAGCCTTCTTTGCACTTCCAGCATTCAAAAAGACTCATAAGTTTTGACACACATGAGGAAGACATGTTTATTTAAATCTTGATTTTATATATTTACTGAGTGAATAAATAGCTAATGAGAAAGCAAAAGTAACTCTACCTTCATGTTTTAAAGAATTTTCTTGTTCCTTTATCATATATGAAACACTACTGCATTTATTAATTCATTCAATTAATCATTAAAACCAGAAAATAAATCAAGTTCAAACAGTCTCACTAAATAGCATCTCACATTGTTACTAGGCTAGATGGACCACTAACCTCACCAAGAGGAAAATTTCTTATGTTCTTAAATCCTTTGGATTTTTCTTGACTCCAGGAGAGAGCTAATGGGAGTTATAGTTAAAAAAAAGTGCATAGAGGATTTTTTGACTGGTATGTTAATAGTTTTATAAATGAAACAAAATTTAGAGACTTCAATATATATACATTCACCTGTAAACTACCAACATGCTAATCAAATGCCTTTTTATATGGAGCATCCCTAAAACAAGAAAAAAACAATAGAAATATCTATCTTGAAAATAGAAATAAGTTTACCTTAAAATCCAAAAAGTAATATGACTGAACTACCTAGAAAAGAGCTTTTCCAAAACATGACTATTGGTTCATATGACAAGCTCGACTGGGACCCAAGTGTTTTCTTGAATCCCTGAGTATGTCCAGACACAGTTAAACACCTTATGAAGTGCAGTTGCCACAGGGTAGTCACCACTACCCTGTTACTCCAGAAAATGGCATGCCCAAGTTGAGCTGTCTTATGTGAGATAGCTCACTTGGAAGTTTTTTCCTGCTCCTTTGAATGAATTGTTGCAAAATGGGGCTATTAACACAGTGCTCATATTTATGTAATATAATGTGTATTACTATAATGACTATAATGAACACTCTACTAAACCTAAATGAATAACTGCCTTTGATCCAACTTAACGGTCATTTTGCTTTATCACAATTTGGAGAGGATCCTATTTGGTGTTGTTGATTGTGACCATCAACAAGAGTCAAACACTAGGAACATTTGGAAATCTGTGTGTACAAACTGTGTGACCATCTGCTTGCTTAACTGATATGAGAAGACACTAATTATATGAGAAAAGAGCCAGTTTGCTGCCTGAGAAATCATGAAAATGTGTGCACATCATAGATATACAAATGCTAGCTCATATTTTGGAAAAGCATTTTAGGCAGCATGAGTTTGAGGTGGTAGATATGCCCCAGGTCCACTGCAAGCATGAGGGGTCAGTCACCAGTCTCACTTCTTACATTCTGTGGAGTTCCAAAAATACTCAGCTATAATTTTTCAGCTACACTTTTATTTATATAGGACTCTCTTCATCTTCCTCCACTCTCTGGCCTGCTCCCTCACCACACAAGCCAGCAGCACAAATAATAACTGTTTTTCTTGATGTTTTGTGAAAGTGCTTGGTTTTCATTTACCATAAATCCCCTCCAAACCATAGAGAGAATCACTCATTGCTCCATCTACCTTGAAGGACAATATTATATTCAGATCCCAGCAGAGGAAGAAGGTATCTCAAATCCTTCTGAGCTGGATATGTTTACAAGTATTTAATAATGTCCAACAAATTTTTTTTTCCCTAATATTCACTATGTCTTCTTAAACTCATGGAGGGGTGGTACTTATACAGACCCAGAGATCCTTAAATATTTTCTGATTCAAAAGCCCTAAGAAGTTATTTCTGATGAGAATATAATTTACAAAAATGTGAACTACATATAATCTTTCAAATATGGATTACTTTGAGATTGGCAAACTCAACAATGCATGTTCTCTAGGTTGTATAGTAAGTGTGCCAAAAACTTCAACAGCTTCTCTTCCTTCTCAGACAACAGATACAAGCACACAACCAGCTGCTGGCAAGACTTTGAGATTTTATGTTTCATTCTTTGAATAGTGTTGAAGGCATAATGTTCCCTTCTAAAGAATGTCAGCTTTATAAACCAAGTATTGCTGTATTGGGCAGTATCTGCATTTTGTTTTTATGATTTCCAGACTTGATTATCTTCATGCTAGATGGTTACCTCGTAAGAACAGAGTAAAATTCTGAAGACTGAAGTGTTTATAGTGATTTCTGAAGTGTTTATAGTGATTTCTAGGACTTATTTCTAGAAATCATTTTAATGGATACATTATCAGCCATTTCAAACATCTAATATATATGAGATACAGGATCCTGTCTATTCTCTGTGGATTATACTCCAGCCTCAGAAGACAGTACTGCAGCACAGATTGACACCTAGAAATCCTTATTCCTGTAGGACATAGAGTGAGACTTCAGACTTTATATGAACATGTGTGTGTCTGTACAGCATACAGCTTTATTATTAAGCCTCAGTAAAAAAAGGAACCAAGAAACTGTGTCTGGGCCAGACTTATAGGCTCTACAGCAGTATACTATTCTACTCAGTATACTACTGAGATTCCAAGAAAAATGGTCAGTTTATTTATTTTGCAAAGTGTGGTGCACAAATTCTCTCCTGTAATCCAATGCAAAAATGCACTTCTGTTTCACAAATCATCAGTAACATCCCTGACAAGGGATTGTTTCCATGTTTGGGAAATGTTCTAGTTTTTTATAACTCTGTTAGTGAAAATCAAATAGGCAAAGTCTGAGACAGTTTCAGGAACAAACTGGTAACATCCTGTCAGTTTGGTCTACCTACTGTGTGTTTTATTAAGAAATCCACATCTGTTGGATGCAGACAGAGAGCAATGGAATTGCAAGTGTGGTCTAAAACAACAGTGGAGATGTTTACTGATCTGTGGGTCTGATAAAGATTGAGAATCAAAGAATAATGAGATTATTACCATGCAGTGATGTGGTCACCAGTGGTGGCAGCACAAGCCACCTCCCTGAAATAAACCTTGCCCCACTCCTTCATTTCACAGTCACATCCATGAAAGAGGTTCTGCCAGAACAGGGTGCTATTAGAAATCTGACTAATTCTGCCTCCTACAGTTTACAGCATTTGTTGATCAGCCAACAGTGTTCCTGCAGAGGAGTTTGTCAGACGGTTATGGAGCAGGCTTGCACTCAGTAGTGAGGATTGATAGAGTAACAAGAGTAGGCTAGATGTGAAAAGGTTTCATGAAATATGCAAGGCCTATCATGGTACATATGTGCCCATCATCTGTCCTTGAATGGTGCTGATGAGGAAAATGCCAGTGAGAGCGGATATTTGTTGACTGCCATGATCAACTGTGAGCAGGATGTGAGAAGCCAGAGAGTTTCCAAAACCTGGCTGATCCGCCTGTGCCCTGGCTGATGAAGTATGGTCCTGATGTGAGAGCACCTGGCAGAAGGAGGTTTAATTGCACACTAAGCTGCAGTTAATTGCAGGATGGTTGTAAAATGTGCATTTGGGCAATTACAGGCAGCTTGAGCCTGCTTACACAACTGACTGAACGCAAAAGGGTAGAATTGCCATGTGTTGCAGGGGAGTCCTCTGCACTGCGTAACATTTGCAAGGAAGAAGAGGTGAGCATTTCCCCAGGGTGGGTTGATGCCAGTGTTCACTTACACAGAAGGAGAAGGCAGCCAGAAAATGCACCTGTGATAACAGGGTCTGACTCCAAGAAAGCAAAAGAAATAATGAGATGCCGTATGTACCCACACGCTTGTTTTGCAGAGCAAATTATCATAACAATGTAAAATGTTGGCCAGGGAGGGGCTGTCATAATGGATAATGCAACTTCAGCAATGTATCTCTGACGTGACAGATTGATTTTGGGGTTTTTTTGTTTGATTGGTTGTTTTTTCCTCTCTCTTTTTTTCTTTTTCTTTTTTTTTTTTTTTAATAGGGCTGAAGTAGTAAATGTATGTGAGAATTTATTAAGGCAGAACTTTATTTTAATTGATGTTTCCTTAGGACTTCTGAGTTACAAAATGCGACAGTAAAGCCAACAGTTTACATTCACATAGAGAGTAAACAATCACAAGGAAAAAAAGCAAAAAAAGCACTTCTCATCTGAATCCCTTCCTAATGCATCCTGAAAAATAAAATTAAATAAATGCATAAAATAAACAAGATAGAAAATGCAGACAAAGCTTTCAACCAGCTGAGCAACAAAGGGCAGCAACAGATTGGGAGGAGGGAATATCATTTGCAAAACTGGTGTATTAAAATTATTGCATGTCCTGACTAAATACAAATCCTACAAGAACTCTCTCCATGCTTTTGTCACAATGAATGCATATGGTTCTAGATATGCTCTTCCTCCCTTTTTGCTGCACTTTTCATACCTGAAGGAGTACCTGTGTTTTATGTTCAGTGCAGTGCTGGGCTGACCTTGCCTGTCAGATAGCTGCTCCATCACCTCTCCGTGCTGAATTTGCTGTTTACATTGCAGCTTTCTGTCATGCTCCCTCACGGCAACAATGTGCTAATAATAGCTCACCTTTTTCATCTATCTGATGTTCTCCAGAAACTTATTTGTTTTGCTGGGAAACTCCCTGTAACGTTGCAGCAGTTAGTTTCTGGCTGTTTTTCTTTTGTCCTGATGATTCCCACATCTCTTGCTGGCAGCTGATAGGGCTCTCCCCTAGGCAAGAGGTCCCTGAAAGCAAAGAAATGGTGTTTATTTTTCTCCCTATCAAGAGGAAAAAAAATACTGAAGCATCTTATATCCCTCCTGTAGCGTCCTCAGAGAATGTTTCCTTTTTAGCTTTGGTGCAAGAAAAGACATCTGCGGGGCAGGGCAAGTGACTTCTTTACCCACATTTGCATATGTATTTGTGCCATCATACCTTAACAATCTTTTCTTTATGGGTTTCCAGGGACATGTCAAAATAAACTGTGGTTTTTTCATAATGAGAAACCATATGGGTTGCACAGGGACATCAGAAAAATATTTTGACTGCACATTGTGGTACCTACGCACTGGAAATAAATAAAGAATAAAGGTCTGACTGTCAGTCCTTCCACAGCTTTCCCTTAACCCATAATCTTGCTTTTTATTGCTGTGAAAGCAAGGTAACAGACGAAGAGAGCACACATTTCCTTTCACCTTCCCAACACAGCATCACAGAGTAGCCTTACAGGTCTCATTATTTAAAAAAAGCCGCTTTGACCATGAGTAGAAAAAAATCTTGTATCCTATTTCATGCTTTTAAGACTTTTTACAGGTCATTGGGTTGGCCCAGAAATCCACCCAGAGGCCTGATAACAAACACTGGGAATCATAGCTTGCAAGTAAGTAATTTGACCACTTGACCATAAAAGTAGTTATATTCAAGTAGTCAAAGAAAATGAACTTTTTCTTGAATAAGTCTCTCTTATAAAAGCTTTGCTCTTCATACAAATATACAGTCTTGCCCTAAGGATTATGGAGGTATTTGTTGGAGCTCTCAGTAAGAGGTTTTACCTTACAGGGGAGGTGCAACTGCATTCCCAGTCCTTGATCAGCATTTCATATTGCTTAAATAGAGTGGCTTGTTGCCAGTCTTTCCTTAGCAGCTTTTCTGAATTATACTTTACTACATTTTCTCCAATAGTGACAGTGAGTGCCACAAGACTGCTAGAGGGCGGACATCAATTTCTAGCAGGCCAGCAGGATTGCATAAGCTGTTTTCTTGTTGCTGACAAGACAGCCTGGGAGGAAGAAATTCTTAGCTTAGGGCTACAGCCCTGTCTGTGCCTGCCTGGACAGTATTTAAATACCTTCTGACTGAATTTTGCTACATAGAGAGAGGAAGGTTTCAAGACATAAAATCTGATTTATTTGCACTTTCTGAATGAGGAGCATTGAACTAAAAATTGCTCCAGAACAGTTTAAAAACTTAAAAGACTTCATTAAATACTTCTTTTAGAAGTGTCTTTTTTTTTTTTTTATATCAAACAATTACCTGAAATATTATATCTTGATTTAAGAGACGTGCATTCCTCACTGGCAGTATTCTGATCAGATTATTTGAGTCATGCAGCATTTAGCACTTTTCTACTAACTTAGTTCATTTCTGTTCTTTATCTTCTGGAACTTATTCTAGGTCGACAAGTAGAATGAACATTTTTTCCCCACCAGAATGTTTACTGAACTATAACATGAACATCCACACATACTGTAGCTGTGAATGAATTAATTTCATTTTTCCACCCTCTCTTCTGTACCAGTTTTGACAAGCAATTCATTATTTGATCTTCAACTTAGCCCCCAAATCTGTTATTTTGGTAGAATACCTGTCTTCTTTTAAAGTAGGAAAAAAAAAGTCACAAATAACTTTGAGATGTCCTACCATTTACACATTATTTGTAGATACAGAGGCAATATATGTTCTATTTTCAGGGGAAAAAACAAAACAAAACAAAACAAAACAGTTTTCACCTCTAGTTGGCTGGGCAGCTAAAAAATTATACAATCTGACTTGCTTTATGTAGTAAGGACATAAGGACAAATTCATTTTCGAGTTTACATATGTACAAGCAAAACACTATTTTCACGTAGAAATATTACCTGGTATTTATTCTGGAGATTTCCTTGTTTTGAGCATTTGAATAGTACTTTTTGGAACAAATTGGCTTTTAAAAATATAGTGTGTAAAAGAAATAAAGGCCATCCCAGAGAAAACATCTTATAATTACATAAGAAGGATTAAGATCCAGAATAGATTAATAACAGCATTCTCTCCTTGTTTCAGAAGACAACTTTTCCCTTTCCAAATCTCCATATTGTATTGCATGTGAAAGTCAACTCTGCTTTTCCATGTATCTTTTTATGCTTCTACAATTATTTTCTATTGCTTATTTCACCAATATTAATTGGAATGCAACTGAACACAGCTTGTCCAATTATCCATAAAGAACCCTGTATATTTAAGGACTCAAAAGCCTCATAAGGGCAGTTCTTTAAGGAAAAGTCTGGAACACAAAGCATTTTCCATGACCAAGGGGAAGCAGTCATAGAAACATATTGGAAAATCTTTCCTGGATTCATAAGTGGGAATTTAAACATCAAAGAAATATGTGTTGTTGAGAACAGATAAGGTGCCTTTTAATTAAAGATACCCATTTATAAAACAAAATTACTTAAATTAGTAACTGCAAGTTTCACAGCGGAAAAATGGATGAAGAAGGAATCTGTAGCTTTACTAGCGAGGCAAAAAGCAGCTATTAAGCACCAGAGACACTTTCGGAGATTTAGATATAAATCTCAAGAACAGATAAACATCTTTGAGCTTTCCTTTATAGATAGGCATCTAAATTCCCTCTTCAAGGGAAAAAGAAATACAGCCCTTTCTTTCAAAAGGATGATGTGCAGTCCCTTTAGTATATAATATTCCATTTTTACAAGGAGTAGGAAAAAAAAATTCAGTTGAAGAGAGAACTGTGTGGCTTCAACTAATATGTAACTGGCTCTAAAATATATGGAGTCCTTCACAGGAGAAAGGATTGCTTCCCAGAATAAAGCCTCTTGCTTCCTTAGAGGTGGGATTTAAACCCAAAATTTCTGTACTGGAGTGCTCTAGCACCAGTCTACTGTGTAAAAAGAGGATTCTCCTTCTGTCTTTTGAGCAGGACTGAACATCCACAAAGCATCTCCATCAGACAAATATCTGTAAGTAAGACAAAAAATACTTATTGATAACTCTTATTCAAGTGTAAGCATGAATTAAATAATTATATAATTAACTCCTGACCACAATATCACTATATCAAGTACAGACCCAAGTCTAAACCAATTAGTCTTGTTAAGAGGCAGAACGCATTACCTCTAAAAGTGGAGTTAATACTGTTGCTTGATATTCTTTTACCCCATGCAGATATGCTAGATCCCAGAGCTGGCTGAGGGATCACTGCAACATCACCCAACAAACACAAGCACATCCCAAATTCTCCTTGTGAAACTGGTCCAATAAACCAGTCCACTTTATTTAATTGAAACTACCTTTTGTGGAAGAAACAGAGGAAAAAGTATCTAACTACTCTAAGCAGCCTGCAGTCAGCTATTTCAAAAAAGCATAAAAAGTCCAAGTACGAACCACGTCCCACCCATGTAACATATAAATGGTTTCTGTAAATCCTTTTGAAGAAATGAAAGGGAATGCACTGTGTAAGTTACAGAATAATTTTCTTAAATTTACAATAGTGCTTTCCATTTCATTGAGACAATTAAGCTAAAATTATCTTTAGGAAAGAAATATCCGTAATTGTGTGGAAGACACCGTAACAAGAGGTAATTAATTTCACCACACAGACTTATTGAAAGCAATACTCTAAGATGAAATAAGGTTGCAGACAGCAAATAACAGGAAATCTTTCTAAATGAAATTTTTCTGAATACTGGAGAACTATTAGCTCCTTGTTATCTCTGAAGTTCAAAATGTGCTAACCACTTTGCCACACAGACAAGAAAAGTCCCACTATTTAAAAACCTTAAAGCCATAGACAGCGAAGTCACTAATCATAGCATCAGAGTATCTGGAGTTGGAAGAGACCAATAAAGATCATTGAGTCCAACTCCCTGCTCCTCACCAGACTGTCTAAAACTAAACCAAATGGCTCAGAGTGTTGTCTAGATGCTCCTTGAACTCTGCCAGGCTTGGTGCTGTGGCCACGTCCCAGAGGATCCTGTTCCAGTGACCAACCACCCTCTCAATGAAGAGCCTTTTCCTAACGTGCAACTTGATCTTCTCCTGACGCAGCTTCATTCCATTTCCTCGTGTCCTATCGCTGGTCACCAGAGAGGAGATCAGCACCTTCCCCTCTGCTGCCCCCCTTGAGGAAGGCATAGATTGTGATGTGGTCACCCCTCAGCAATGAGGTCACCCCTCAGCTTTCTCCAAGCTGAACGAACCATGTGACCTCAGTCACTCCTAGTAAGACTGGCCCTCAGGGACTTTCACCATGTTGGTCATCCTCCTCTGGACACACTCTAATAGTTTGATGTCCTTTTCATATCGAGGCACCCAAAACTACACACTGTACTTGAGGTGGGGTTGCACCAGTGCAGTGTAGAGTGGGACAATCTCCTCCCTCGATTGGCTAGCTGCGCTGTCCTTGATACATCCAAGGACACGGTTGGTCCTTTTGGCTGCCAGGGCACACTGTTGACTCATATTTAACTTGCCATCCACGCAAACCCCGAGATCTCTTTCAGCAGGACTGCTCTCCAGCCTCTTGTCTCCCAGTTTGTATGTATGACCAGGATTACTCCATCTCAGGTGGAGAATCTGGCACTTGTTCCTGTTAAATTTCATACATTTGGTGACTGCCCGGTTCTCTAGTTTATCCAATCTAATATTTGTGCACGTTTATTCTAAGCTTCTTTAAATTTTCTTTCTAAATTTCACTTCTATAGTAGTATAGCTATTTTGCCTCCAATAGTTCTAAGGAAAACATTTTCAGCTGCAGTAAAAACCTTTCTTATTACATGAATAAGTACAGTTTTAGCAATTTTATTTTTCCCTTCTGCTTCTCCAAAGCTGAGTCTCTTAAAAAATTTATTTTCTCTTTCATGCTTTGACAGAAAGTTACTTTAACAGTGGGGAGCCAGCACCATCAAGCTTACCACCAGTGGAGGAGCACCGGACCCCTCAGGCCTGCAAGCAAAGCAGCACAGCTCGGTGCCAGCTGCAGCAGCAGCCAGCCCAGCATGTGGCTAAAACCACCTAGTGCTTGCCAGATGTGGTCACAGTCTCAGCTCTGAGAAAAGCAGCAGTTGGTGTTGGTACAGCCCAACTCAGAAAGTGATTTATTTTGAGGCCACCACTGAGGCTGAGCTAGGTGGGATGCCACTGTGGCTGTTGTTCATCACAGGAAAGGGATGAACATGCTAGTGCAGCTGTGAAGATTTCACCAGCTTCCCATGTGTGACAAAGCTCCACCTGACAGTGCAGGGCAGAGGCAGAGCATCTGTGGGAAAGTGTTATTTCATTAAAAATAATGAGCTGAACATGTGTTCAGGTTTTTATTTTAAATTTAATCTGTAATAGATATATCTTAAAAAGTTACATCTCTTAAATATTTACTTCCTGCAAACAGTGCAGAGTATCCTTTCTGATGGATTTTATTGTTAAGACTGTTAGAAATTAGTCTCTGCCAGTGAATTCATCACAAGATGCAACTTACGCAGCGGTGGCTATAAGTCAAATGTTGAAGTCAATATAAGGTCACAGAAATCACTGTCTGTAGTACTCTAGATCTGATAGAATGTAAGTAAGGATATCTAATACGTGTCCATACACTAAAATGCTCTCAGAAATAAAAACAAAAACAAAAACAAAAAAACCCTTCTCTTTCTGATCCATATGCAGCTACCAGTATGAGCAGATACGTCTGCTATCAACCCTGAAGACAAATAAATTTGCATTTGTTGATAAGGGCAGAGCCATATCCAAAGCTAGTGACCCTCAATCCCAAAAGTAAAGCAGGACTGAGCTTGGCTGCTTCCTCAGCACAGCAGAGGCCAGCTGGAGTGAAGAAAGGGGCAGCCTGTGTTCCCATGGTGGCATCTCACAGGGTTCAAACCAAAGTTCAGGAAATGTGCAACCACTGAGATACAGGTATTCATCAACGTCAAACACAGTAGCTGGCCTATTTATATTTCCCAATTAATAAGAGTGAATTGTTGTAGCCTGTCCCTGAGAGACAGTGAAATGGGTCCTGGAAACCAGGTTTATATCTTGGTGCACCTGCCTGGTCAGATGCATCTGTTAGAAAGCTTTCCCAGTCACTGGTGGTGCACAAATTATTAACAGGGGCTACCAAGGGGATGACCTTCATATGGTGAGTGTCAGCAGCCTAGGGTAAACACCCATCTCTGCCTCACCTCTCAATTCTTTTATTTATCCAAGTGGATAAAATTTATTATAAAATGTGTACAAACACATTTTTTTCCTAATGTTTTTGTACATATTTTTATTTATCCAGGTAGATAAATAAGGTAGAAAATAAATAAGGTAGGTAATAAATAAGGTAGAAAATCAGAAAGATCCTTATTTTTTCACAGGAACCTCCATTAAACACTAAATGAATAGTACCACAGCATTGGTAGAGCAGTTCAGAAGATGTGAAATTCAAAACTACTATCTTCATGGAAATACTGCAGTCATCATCTCCTCAGCAACCCTCACACCACAACCTTTTCCACAGATGCTATCCCCATAACTGCGAGCAGGCAGCAAGGAGCCCCTCCACAAGACACCAGAGACACCCTTACACACACAACCAAAGAGCCCTTCTCCCCACTGAAGGTATGAATGTCTCAGTATTGCAGGTTGCACGCAGAATACCCTTCTGCAAAATACTGGTTATCACAGTCATAATACGTAGCTGTTACCCTCTGCTGAAAAGATTCAATCATCTGAAGGTATTTTGCTGTGGAACAGCTTCCCATCCTCATCCTCCCCTAAAACATAGCCACTCTGCTTCAAGCCACCATGGATTGGTCTCCCTGCAGCAGATCAGTTTACAGCTCCTGATCAGTCTCTTCACAGATAACCTGTGATTCCTATATTCTAACCCAAACTGCACTAAAGACTAAGAGATTTCCAACTATCCTGCAGCAACCTAAACTCTTAAGCCGGAGAGATATAAAACATGGTTTCTTCTACTCCTGCTCTTGTAAAGGCAATGCTGACTTTGGATCGCCCTGCCTTTGCTCCACTGCTGCTGTTGAATACATCCTGAAAATGCCTACCAGTGAGGACTTCTCAAGAGCAAAGCAAAGCAGGCATGTACCTCAGAAACGCAACCATCTGGGTCAGTTCTGCAAAAGTAGGACACTTTCAAGTTAATTCAGAGGCTTTCAGAGTTTAGCAGACTACACTCATGCACTTTCTATCGCACATTACATGTTCAGACTCAGGTAACACTGTGCACCGGTTTAGTTGTAAGTGCTGTTGGGTCTACTTAAAAATAACTAGCTCCTGACCTGCTGAACTAAAAGAAAAAGCTTTGAAAAACAGTGGCACAATCTATACTTAAAAACCATTTCTGCTAGTGATCAGTCTGCAGAAGACTTCCAGGAAATTACTCATGCATAAATTACAAGAAAAAGGTTGAAAGAAGAATTTTCAAAAATGCTTTGAAATTGACAGACTTCAACAGAACAAAGAAAAAATTATGTAATCTAAAGTCTAACCATTTCACCTATCATTAGCCATTCCATAGTAAGATACATTAACATTTTTAGTTTTGTCCTCCAGTTAAATAAACCATTTTTTAAGGGCTCAGTGTTAACCCTTGATTTGTGTTCCTCAGGATTGCCTCAATTTACCAACGAATTCAACTAAAACAGGGAGATAATTCTTTCTGCCACATACAATGAAAAGTTCTTGCACTTTGTAAGTGTTCATCAAAGCCACTGTAGATAAAAATACTAGTTTGTATCCATATATTGTTCTTTGTCCATCCCATAAAAACTTCTTTTTTAAGTTAATTTTGATGAAGCAGATCAGAAAGCAACTTACCGTCTCAAAATAGCAGGAGCTGTTACTTACAGAAGGACATTACTTTTGGATTAATATTCTTTTTTTTTGTCTTTAAAATTATAGAGTAGAATTATTCATAATGAGAGGATAATGACTTTTAAATTTAAAGAGTCCTAGATATAGGGAAAAGAAACTAAGTACTTGGAAACATTAAAAACCACCCTAGTGGCCAGATGTGTGACAAAAAGCATTAATGTGAAATATATGTGGTAATTATAATATATACCTATAGGCAACAATTTCTATTAAAAAAAGTTGTGACTTTTATAGAACATGTGCTGATAATTTTCTTAAATCTTTGAGAAATGTTGTGATCTACTACTCCACCTAAACAAAGAGATTTTCACTTAAATAATCATTCTGGTTGTAAAGGATGCTATAACTTTGTGGTTGAAATAATACATCAAGTTCTTTTTTCCAGGTATTTTAATGTATGTAATGATGGTAACCTCAGATACGATCATTAGTTTTTCCATTTTTAAATATATATATATATATATATATATAGTTCCACACTTTCTTAGCTTAAACATAAGGAAGTATATATCCAGACAAAATGAAATTTTTAAAAGTAGAGTCAGTGATAAAACTGCTATATCCTGTGCCAAATTCAGTTAAGTAAATGAACATTCTCAATCTTAATTCTCAACATTTACTAGACCTGTTGGTTACCAGTGCAAGTTGGGATGTCAAGACTGGAGTCAGCCTGGGTTGCAGCGATTATGCACTGGTGGAGTTTGCAGTCCTGAGGGATATGGATCAGCTGCAAAGTAAAGTAGGGACCCCGAATTTTAGGAAAGCAAAATTCCAGCTATTCAAGGAGTTGGTCAATAGGACCCCCTGGGAAACTGCCTTCAGGGACAAGGGAGAAGCTGGCAGATATTTAAGTCTGCTTTCCATAGAGCACAAAAGGTCTCAATCCTGACATGTAAGAAATCAGGAAAGGATGGCAAGAGACCGGCATGGATGAGTTGAGACCTGCTGGTCAAACTAAAGGGCAAGAAGGAAATGCACAGGCAGTCACAGCAGGGACAAGTGTCTTAAGAAAACTATAGGGACGCTGCCCAGTTGCGTAGGGATAGAGTCAGGAACACCAAGGCACAGCAGCAACTGAACTTGGCAAAGGACGCCAATAATAATCAGGGCTTCTTTAGACATGTCAGCCAGAAAAGAAAGGTCAAAGAAAGTGTACCCCCCCGATCAACACGGCTGGCAAACTGGTAACAACAGACAAGGTGAAAGCTGAGCTGCTCAACAGCCTTTTTGCCGCAGTCTTCACTGGCAATCTCTCTTCCCATACCTTTTGAGTGGACAGACCTCGAGGCAGGGACTGGGGGAGCAAAGTCCTTCCACTTCAAGAGAAGATCAGGTTTGAAACCTGAGGAACCTGAATATACACAAGTCTACGGGGCCTGACAAGGTGCACCCCAGATTCCTGAGGGAATTGTCTGATGTAGTTGCTAAGCCACTCTCCATGATATTTGAAAAGTCATGGCACTCAAGTGAAGTCCCCAGTGACTCGAAAAAGGGAAATATTGCACACATTTTCAAAAAGGTTAGAAAGGGGAACTCTGGAAACTACTGACCTGTCAGCCTCACCTCTGTGCCTGGGAAGATCATGGAACAGATCCTCCTAGAAGCTGTGCTGAGGCACATGGAGGACAGGGAGGTGATTGAAGAGAGCCAGCATGGCTGCAGCAAGGGCAACACACCTGACCAACAGAGTGGCCTTCTATGATGGGTTCACTACGTTAGTGGACAAGGGAAGAACTTCAGGTGTCTTTTATTTAGACTTCTGTAAGGCCTTTGACGCAGTCCCCCACAACTTGCTTCTCTCTAAATAGGAGAGATAAGGATTTGGTGGATGGACTATTCAGTGGAAAAGTCATTGTTTGGGTAGCTGCATTGAGACCATCGAGTGATCAACAGCTCAGTGTCCAGATGGAGATCAGTGATGAGTGGTGTCTCTCAAGGATCCATATTTGGACCAGTACTGTGTAATATCTTCATCAGTGACATAGAGGGATCAAGTGCACCCTCAGCAAACTTGCAGATGACACCAAGATGAGTGTTACAGCTGACATGCCTCAGGGACAGGATGCCATCCACAGGGACCTGGACAAGCTCAAGAACTGGACCCATCTGAACCTCATGAGGTTCAACAAGGCCAGGTGCACTTTGGCTGGGACAAACTCTGGTATCAATATGGACTGGGAGATGAAGGAATTGAGAGGACCCGTGTGGAGAAGGACTTGGAGGTACTGGGCATGGGTCAGGAATGTATGCTTGCAGGCCAGAAAGCCAGTTGTATCCTGCACTGCATCAAGAGAAGTGTGGCCAGCAGGTTGAAAGAAGGGATTCTCCCCCTCTACTCTGCTCTCGTGAGACCCCACCTGAAGTATTGTGTTCAGCTGTAGAATCCTCAGTACATGAAAGACATGGACCTGTTGGAGCAGGTCCAGAGGAGGGCTACAAAAATTATCAGAGGAATAGAACACCTCTACGGGGAGGACAGGCTGGAGAGAGTTGGGGTTGTTTAGCCTAGAGAAGTGAAGGCTCCAAGAAGACCTTATTTTGTCCTTTCAATACTTAAAGGGGGCTTATAAGAAAGATGGGGACAGAATTTTTAGTAGGGCCTGTAGTGATAAGACAAGGGAAAATGGTTTTAAACTTAAAGAGGGTGGAATCAGACTAGATATAAGGTGGAAATTTTTTACAATGCAGGTGATGAAACACTGGCACACGTTGCCCAGAGAGGTGGTAGATGCCCCATCCCTGGAAACATTCAAGGTCAGTTTGGACAGGGTTTGAGCAACCTGATGTAGTTGAAGATGTCCCTGCTCATTGCAGGGAAGGTTGGACTAGATGACCTTTAAAGTCTCTTCCAAACCAAACTATTCTATGATCCTATGAAAAGTAAACTATAACTTGACTCGATATTTTTGGTCTTCTCTTAACCAGTCCTTCTGATAAATTGTTGTGCTGTGAGCTAATAAAAGTATTTTGCTTTTATTTATAGGAATTTATTTATAGAATTATGAAATTAATTTATAGTTATCATAGCTACCTATTAAATGGTGCATGATTATGAATTCCTAGGATATATTACATGTACCAGTCAGAATAACCATATGTAGGTTATCAGAGTGAGTTAGCATTCAACTAACGTAGTGTCAGAAAGAAATGGTTGGCATCATATATCATTCATTTTGCAGATGTCTAGCAGCTCAAATTCTGTCCCACAACCCCATTATTCTACAAAAAAAAAAAAAAAAGCCTTCCCTGCATTATACTATGTGCTGGCATATAATGATGGCTTGCAGGCTGTCTGGTTTGGATGTGGGCTCACTAGAACAAGGTTCAGCAGTCAGGAAGTGCTGGTGGTTATTAAAATTGACCTAGTTAGGCCATTAAATTTCAGTGCCACAAAAGATGGTAAAAGCTAGTGAAACTACTCTGCCAACCAAAAATATAATTTCTAAATCAAATCATGCTACTGGTAAGACAAAAAAATAAGCAAAATAGTTCCTAAAAAGTTAATTCAAATGTTCAGGTTTAGCTACTCCCTTAAGTCTTTACTTAAGGTAAAAATGAAATATTAAAGACTTCCACAGGATTGCATTTTAAGGCATTTTGATGAAAGCAGGTAAAGTGGTCAACAGCATCATGTGTAATGAAATACAGGGACAATTTTTTATTTTATTTGACAGGCCAGAAAAAATAATGATTAGTGTGTGGCAACACATAAAATGAAAAAGAAGAATATGCAAAACAGTATGTTCTATGTCCAAGTAGAATAGTAAATAAAAGCCTTTATAAAATTTATAGAAAATGCCACTTGTTACTAGAAAAATGCAGAATTAAAAGTAATTCTTAATAGGAAAGTTTGGTTGTGAAATAGTTGGAAGAAGACTAAGTTAAGCCTAAGTGTAACAATTTTGTTTTTAGCTGTGACTCTCACCATAATTTTAAACTTTTTTAAAATCATATTTGGAATCAAGAGGTAGGAAAACCCTTGTTTTCTCTGATTTTGAAAAGGTTAAGGATGAAATTCTGCACTAAGACCAGGATCCATTCAAGTAAACATTAGTCATTCTTATGCTAGTCGTCATCTTCACACTGATCTAGAAAAATCTGTAAGTAGATGCTTTATTCTGAGAGTGTGCAGATATCTTTTGAAGGTTTAAGGCTTATAAGTGTACATACCATTCTGCCAAGAACAAAATCTGCAGTGGGAGATCGGTACAGTCTCTTGGTGCAGAAGACAGACTCAGAGCCTCTGCTGTGGTTCAACCCTGGTCAACATCTCAGCCCCATGAGCCACTCTCTCATTCATCCCCAGTGGGATGGGGGAGAGAGTTGGGAGGGTGGAAATGAGAAAACTCATAGGTTGAGATAAAGGCAGTTTAACAGGTCAAGAAAAACTATGCATGCAAGCATAATGGTTACTTGGGAAGGCAGACACTGTATCTCTGAATTTCCCCCTTCCTCCTTCTTTCCCTAGATTTTATTACTGAGCACAATGTCATAGAATCATAGAATCAGAATGGTTTATGTTGGAAGGGAACTTCCACTAGGTTAGATTACTCAAAAGCCCATTCAACCTGGCCACTTCCAGGGAGGGGGCATCCACAGTTTCTCTGGACAACCTGTTCCAGTGTCTCACCACCCTCACAGTAGAGAAGTTCTTCCTAATATCTAATATAAATCGACTCTCTGTCAGTTTAAAACCATTACCCCTTGTCCTACCCCTACACCCCCCGATCAAGAGTCCCTCCCCCCTTTCCTGTAGCCCCTTTAAGTCCTGGGAGGTCACTCTAAGGTCTCCCCCGAGCCTTCTCTTCTCCAGCTGAACCCCCCTAACTCTCACAGCGTGTCCTCACAGGGGAGGTGCTCCAACACCCTGAGCATTTTCGTGGCCTCCTCTGGACCCACTTGAGCAGGTCCATGTCCTCCTTATGATAGGGAGCCTAAAGCTGGACACAACACTGCAGGGAGGTCTTATGAGAGCAGAGTAGAGGGGGACAATCCCCTTCCTTGACCTGCTGGCCACAATTTTCTTGATGCAGCCCAGGACACGGTTGGCTTTCGGGGCTGCATGCATACATTGCTGTCTCATGTCCAGTTTTTCATCCATCAGTATCCCTAAATCCTCTCTGCAGGGGTGCTCTCAATTCATTCATTGCACAGACTGTATCTGTTTTGGATTGCCCCAACCCATGTGCAGGATCTTGTGCTTGGTCTTGTTGAACATCATGAGGTTCAAATGGGCCCACTTCTCTCTAGCCTCTTTATCGTACCATGTGGTGTGGGACATCCCTTCGGTCACTTTGGGTCAGCTGTCACAGCTGTGTCCCCTCCCAAATTCTGCTGGGAGACAGTGTGAGAAATAGAGAAGGCCTTGACACTGTGCAAGCACTGTTCAGCAATCACTAAAACATCCCCATGTTATCAACACTGTTTTGTCAGAAACCCAAAACATTACACCACAGGAGATACTATGAATAAAATTATCTCTACCCCAGACAAAACCAGTGCAGCCATGAAATTCACTCCTTCATGGATGCAAAACATCCTGTATCTGATGGGCTTTAAAATACATTCAAAGCTCCCTGCCCCATCCCTAAAAGAGAGAACTATCACCTTTTCCAAACCGCACTCATGCTAAATAATATAGTTTGCAGTTTAAAATTTGACACAGAAAAAAACCCACAACTATTTTAAAATTATCTATCTAGTGGATAATATTTACAAGACTGATGCCAAAGCCAAGGATATAAGATTTAAAATTTAGGCATATTACTTTTAATACTGGAGCAAACTCAGGGAACCAAGAACCGTAAATTCTTAATTTTCTTTGTTTTTCACATTAAGGTGGTTCAGATGATTGATTTCTGGTTTGCTATTCATTTAGCATGCTAAATCAAAAGTAAATGTTTCATTCTGAATGGTTAAAATAAAGAAAATTAAATGCACAAAACAGTTATAGACATAGGACATACCTTATGCCACATAGTCAGTGGTTACTTCACTCTTTTGAAATATGGATGGAGGACATGAAACTAAATACTCTCTATTTGATACAAATGTACTCAACCCTCAAACTTGCAGAATATTCTGTGCTGAATTTCAATAAATATCTGTACGTAAAGTTATTTCAGAAGCAAAGTAAATGTTACCAGTTAAGATACAACTTTATATGTATAAAATTAAAGCTATACCAGTCACACAGCTTTAAGCATGTTATATTATGAGTCTTAGCACAGGAGTAACTGGATAAAATTCAGTAATTTCTCAGATATAGATTCAGAGCAGATAATACAGACCTTCAGGCTAATACAGGAGGTCAAAATCTATTTATCTACTTATCTAGATTCTTGTATTGACATTGAAGAAAAAATTCTCGCCATTAGGTAGGAATTTAAAATAAATGAGATTCTGCATAAGAACTGCTTATTCTGCTGTATTTTTCTCCGTTGACTGTAAAGAGAAGCTTGATGACTAAGTCAGTGTCCACATCTATATCATAGATGGTACAGATGGGTGAAATAAGCTCCAACCTGGGGATCTGAGCAGGCTTGTACATAAGGAAATTTCTAACTTACTTCCATTCCTTCCACAGAACAACCTCTTTTCTGAAAACATCCTTTGTCCATCCTCCCTACTGAATGAAACTTTGAAAATCACAAGCATGCTTTCATGTGATGTATAGTCCACTGTGTATCCTGGACATGTGCCTGGCAGCAGGAATGTATGAAGACAAGTTCTGTCCTGTTGTCTGAAGCAAAGAATTAAATCATACTTTTGTGTTCCTGTAAGTCAACAGGATAGGAGGCAGCTTGCTATACACACGTTGTTAGAGACATACCCAGCCATTTATTATTCAAACTTTCATGGTGAACCTGCACCATATTGTTGTTTCATGCAAGTTATTTTTACCTACTGTTCAGTCTGAAAGAGAATCAGTAGAATACAGTAACATCTGAAAACAGGTCTGCATTTTGTAAGACGTAGTAAAGGCTAACAAATACTGTGGAGTTCCCATACCTTAGGAGTTCATTATCAGCTTATAAACAAAGAAAGCCTCAGGTTATTTAAATAAAATGACTGCTTAAGAACATTCAGATCAGTGAAGTGAATCTATTGAGTATAAATCTTACTACGATATTTCTTCAGAGAGATTTTTATGTGAACTATATTGAAATATTCTTGGAAACCTGTATAATAGCATGGATCTAATTAAAATGGATTTTATTTGAGGTTAATATTTTTTAAGAACAGATTATTTGTTAATATTTAATATGTATGAGTTTTTATAGACAAAGCCCCAGCTCCCAACCAGGAGAAAACTAAAATAAGACTTTGACAAACTTTAGTCACCCGTCTCTAAAATTGCACTGCAAAAACATCATTTCAGCTGCTGTCTAACACAGATTTACCTAGGTAAATCCAGACTTAACATGAAAATGCTTTCCTGGAAAATGTTTAACCTGCTGTCCCAATCCAGTGTTGGGGGAGGTTTCGATATGATCCCAAGAGTGAGATTAAGACACAAACGAGGTCAAATGCTGTACAACCAAAACAGTTTTCATTTATTAAAATAAAGAGTGGTAGCGATAGGACAGAATGGAAGGAAAAGACAGAAATCAAGCAAGCATCTGGAATAGAGTCACAAGAATAGTCACCACCATGGATCCATCAGCATCCCATTGGTCATCAGTCTTCAGTTCTTCAGTGGTGGGTGCACCCACAGCAAAGTTCTCTGTCGCCTTTTAAGCTCATCTTATCAGCTGACTTTCATACTAGACAAAGAGAAGCATGTATTCCACAAACTCATTTCCATAAGCAATTGAGTGGGTGGTTGTGCTCGACCTGTCCTCCTTTGTTTTTGCATCAGTTCCCACAGATCTGCTGACTTCATGTTTCTTGAGCAATCATACGGCTTCTGGGGCAAAAATGATCACCTCTTATCAGTTCTTAACACCTTCTCACTAGTGAAGTCGGCAAAGCCGTTTGCAAGGCCTGCATGGCATTTGGCATACACAATAAAGCCTCAAAGTATCTGGCTTATACAATGGCCGATGATCAGCAGTCCTTGTGCTTGATGAGAAACAACCGGTTTCACTCATTCTACCGCTCTGAGGCTTATCTAAGGAGTTTGTCAATACAACTGCAAGGTAGTGGGAGGGTGCATCCTTCCATACACACCTGCTTCCTTGGGTGACATTCCTTAGACTAATTACAAAGGCCACAGCTGGTCCTTGATGAATGTTGAGGCATTACTGACACTACCCCGTAACTCAAAGCACACACACAAGCAAGCTTTGGGACAATCATTTGACATTTCAGTCTCTCACACCTGCCATTTTTGTTGGTTGGACTTTGTTTTGTTTGAAGAGGTCCAGAAGTTCCTGTCCTGGTCACAATGTGTTTCTTCCTAAGCCTTTTGAAATATTCTGTTAGTGGGGCAGAGCAACGCAGAAGGGACACTGCTCAAAACATAACTAAAATATATGGGATAGGTAAGTACTGGTAATGCTGGGATCCTTGAAGAAGAGTTCCTTCCTAAAATATATTGTGACCATGAAATGGGCCCATAATGGTATGATGTCCCAATCTCACTCTGGAAATGGATGTTTATTTTTCTCCTCAAGAGTCAGGTGTTCAAATTCACATTTCCACCACCTGTAAGAGTAAGTAGCTAACCCACCATCCTGTAGTTCTGGCCAGCTGGATCACCACCAGCCGGGGTGAAGTCTGCCCACTCTACAGAACAAAACAGAGATCCAGTGGATACCCTCAGGATGGGTAAATGAGACATTATCTCTGCAGATACGTGTTTTGGAAATTCATCCTAAAAAAGACAATCAGAAAAACTTCACACTTGCTCAGATGTAAGACTACCGATTTTATGACAAAAATGTAGCTCTGATCTGACTTACTCTGAGATCATTTACTTCAGTTAAGCCATTCAAAATTAATTATGCCATTTCCACAGTAACCATGCCCTGAAGTGACTGTTTAAATTCATCCACCCTCAGGATGGACACGAAGGTCACATTCATGCATGAACATACCTGATTTTCTAACTTGTCTTTAATTCCAGTTTAAAATACACTGCATATATTCTTATGCACTCCTGAATACACTCTCCTGATTAATACTCTTAAAATGAAATCCACTACTTGATGAGTGTCAGGTGACAACAATAGTACATAGTCTATATTTTTTTCATAAAATAAAAATCATATGAATAAAAACATTTTTATTTCAAATTTTTAAAGTACAAGAAACCATCTATTGTAAGAAAAAATTAAAAATCATACTTTGAGGTAGAATATCTAAAATAATTGCCACTGTCCAAAACAAAGACCACTTTTCAGGGTGTTCAGAAAGTGAGTTAGAAAACTGATTGAAGGCAGGTGAAAGGCCTGGAAAACACTGGCTAAACAGACCTCAGACAAGGTTTTGAGGCAGAGTGCTGCATGAAAAAAACCCAGCAGCTATGAACAACAACAAAAAATTTATTTTTCTACAGTGTTAACCAACATTTTTGTGGCTCTCTTCTGGTGCTACAAAGGAGCTGACCACTCTGTGAATAAAATCAGCACTAATAAAGTCTTCAGAAGGAATTAGTCTCATTCTTCCTTGCCTTCATTTTTTTTCAAGAAAAGGTTACTGTAAAGCCCAGATTAATAGAATTAAATCCCAATATACAGTATTGTTCCAATGTCCCTGTTAATGTAGCTGAGGAAGTCATTCAACACAGCAATATGTTCAATTTTTTTTTTTTATAGATCTTTACATCCCTTGAAAGGCTATTTTTTTTTCAAAGCACTGTACATATCTTTGTAAATGCAAATTGAGACCACAGTTGTATACTCCAAAGTTTCTTTGGGACTTTTATAGATTTTATTTTTAAGTCTCAGATTATTATGTAGAATAAGAGTATTTAAGGTCATATGGTATAAATGAGTTATTGAAAAATACTAATTACAAATATTCCATCAATCTCTGGTGGTTTTCATTTTGTCTTTTGCTTAAAGCTTGCAACTAATGCCAGAGAGATCTTACATAATCCTTTCACAGAGAAAAAAGTCAGCTTTTTCACAAAATATCTGGACACATTTCTTTCACAATTTTCTATTAAAAAATAGATATAATCAAGCAACTGAACGATTTCAGTTATTAAATTCCTGTGACAGAAACGTTTCTTCATAAATTGAATATGCTGTATCTTTTCTTTTGGCAGACGACTTCAAATAATGAACAGAACAAATTCAAGTCAACTACAGCCTGGAAAGAATACATGAGAATCTTTTCAAATATAACTCACATTTTAGTTGTTATAACAAAGAAGAGTATATCAAGCCCATTTAATCAGTTATAGTAATTTTACACTTTTGTACTTTTATTCGGAATGGTTTTATTCTTGATTCTCTTTATTCTTCTTATATTCTCTGATGTAGTTTTAAGGAGAGGAGAAGATATTAATAACACAGGATAGTCAAAGACAACTGAAATTCACTGGATTTTGGAATATGTAATTTACAAATGTGGCTTTAATAGTTATATTTAAACTTCTTGCATTTTGTTTTACCAACACAATTCATTAATGACTTCTAGAAATGTACATTCTAGTAGGAGAAAGTGTTATGTTTTGAAAGATAAGTAATGGGTAGTGAAACCAAATATTTGGAAAATTGTATTCTTTGTTCGTTGTTTCTGCAAATATTTTTGTTTGCCAAATAAATACCTTCTGTGTTAATAATCTCTTTCCTTAAGCAAGTTTAACTAACCTGGACAGAGCTAATAATTTGGATATTCCATGTCCCTTATGCAAGCTAGCTTAATCAAAGCCTAACACATTGTACAGTGCAAATTCTGAGTGTGAAATCAGAGGGTGTGAAGGGTTTGTAATTCTACATATTAACATTTCATTTCCCAAAATGAAAAAAAAAAACCCTAAGACAAATTCTTCTAAGACTGAATTTTCAGATTGAAATGGGAAAAAAAGAGTTACATAGGATCCTTCTATTCCAATGAAAACAGGAACAAATTAGGATACAGAGGACACCAGGGAACAGCAATCTTACAAATGTAAAAACAGTACTTTAGGATTTTCAATTATTCTTATTGCAATCCACTTGCTAGCTCTAGACAACCACATTCAAACATGCTCATTTTTCCTTATTGTTCACCTGATCATTTCCATGAACGTTAAAGCTGTAGCTTTTGGGTTAGAAACATGAATTGCAGAGAGTATTTGACTTTCATTACAGCCAGTAGCTATCTCAGATTCAAGTTTGCAGTGCAAATAGAGGGGACTACAAATTCATTTTTATAAACATTCTGAATCACTTGCTTAATATTCTCTTTCACTGAACTTCTCAGAGATAATTTTTAAAAATAATTTCAAACAGGATGGTGTGAGACAAAGATCTATAGAAGATATTTTATTTAAAAAATAGAAGATCGTGGGACAATTTTCAATAGCTATGTGTTTTTACTTACAATGCATGAAAATGGCTATATATATAAAGAGGTTTTCTCACAGTTTAACCTTTAGAACGGACTTCAGACTGCTTCACTAACTTAAATAGACTTTTTTGTAGATAGTTAGGTTATCTCACATGAATCAGACTAGAAAGAAGAAGGGAAGCATTGCACTGATATAACCCAATCACCTCTAATGAATAGCAAGCAAAATAAATTAATAAATCTGTGAGGAACATTCAAGAAATAAATATGCTGAATAACTGACCCAAAGATGAGAAAAAACCCAATGAAAACTCATAAAGTAATCAAAGATGTCATGGAATATTTCATTCGGTAAAGACTCTAGCAGAAAGATTAATTTAAAGATTATTTTATTAAACACTGAGAAGTTTGGCTACAGTTTGTATGCAATTCAGAGAGGAAAAAAGTCTGCTGAGCATATTGATATGCTTCTTTACTCTCAGGAGGTAATGTATTTTTAAAGGTTTTTCAGTCACTGAGACTTTCAGTTAAGCTTGTTGGGAAAGTAGATCTCACTGGACAAAAGTGAGCAGCTTACAAGACCTTTCTTAAGTGGTAGCCAATTGACCAAGCTTTCACACTAAGTGGCGGTATCACCCAAGCCCAGATGTATTCTCTGCTTTTTCTTCACTGATCTTAAATATAGTCTACAATAGACTCTCTAGACTGAAAGTCAGAGAATATGTTATAACAAGCATCAGAAAAGAACTTCTTATAGTCACAAAATTCTCAACACTGTGATTAAGGCCAAAAATATCTTTCCCAATTATATATTTATTTAGGCCGCACCTCGATGACTGTGTTCAGTTTTGGGCCCCTCACTACAAAAAGGACATTGAATTACTCGAGCGTGTCCAGAGAAGGGCAACGAAGCTGGTGCAGGGTCTGGAGCACATGTCGTATGAGGAGCGTCTGAGGGAACTGGGGGTGTTTAACCTGGAGAAGAGGAGGCTGAGGGGAGACCTCATCGCCCTCTGCAACTACCTGAAAGGAGGGTGCAGAGAGGGGGGATGAGTCTCTTTAACCAAGTAACAAGTGATAGGACAAGAGGGAATGGCCTCAAGCTGCGCCAGGGAAGGTTTAAACTGGATATTAGGAAGCATTTCTTTACAGAACGGGTAGTCAGGCATTGGAATGGGCTGCCCAGGGAGGTGGTGGAGTCCCCATCCCTGGAGGTGTTTAAGAGTTGGGTTGATATAACATTTAGGGATATGGTGTAGTTGAGAACTGTCAGTGTTAGGTTAATGGTTGGACTGGATGATCTTCAAGGTCTTTTCCAACCTAGAGGATTCTGTGATTCTGTGATATTGGACCCTGTAGGGAAACAAGTTGCTCTCAAGAACAACAGAAGGAGATCTGACATACAGACATAAATCTTTAGACATGCTAGTAAGAACCCTCTCCCCTTCTCCAGTTTATTGTATAGAAATCAGGAAAAGGAGAAAAAACACTTATCAAACCTATCCCTAAGAAACTGCAGCCATAAGTCACAGAAGAATTGGTATGAAATAAGAAACACTGAGTGATCGTGAAGTCACAGAGTCTAACGCATCCAATTCGTCTGAGTCTGCAGACAACACCAACATGTTTGTGTTGTTTTAAACAAGGAAAATAAGACAGTAATTCTGCAAATAGAGAATTTGTTGAGTAGTGGTCCTTCGATAAACTTCATCTTCCTCCCATTCCCCCATCCCCTCAAACATTCAACTGCCAACTTGTGGAAAAACTGAGGAACTTAATGCAGAAATTGGGACAGGCAGCACAATAATGAAAAACTTTGTCACTTTTCTTTTGCAAATAAGATTATACATTAGAACAAGTAGAAATCAATATTTCTCCATTTCTGTATCAGTAAAACCTATTCTCTCTTAAGAAGTGTGTTACTGTCACAGATACAAAGTGCAGAATCCTGCAGAAAGGTAAGAGTCTAACACTACTTATTTACCTATAAAGTCCAAATTTTCACAATGGTAAGGTGCAGCGATACATTCTGCAGAAAAGTATATATATATATGTGACTTCAGAGAATATATGAATATTAGTGTTTCACACAAACTTCAAAATAATTTATATACTGCCCTAATATAAATACGTACAATTAAGCTATACAAGGGACAGACTTACTCAGGCACCGGTACATGATTGTCCACGTTACACAGCTCTTATGACCCTCCCTGACATGGCTCATGCCAGCCAGCACTGCCCCAATGGCAGGCATGATTTTGGAGGCATCTCTTTTCAGGAACCAGAGGACAAGATTTCAGAGTAGAATGAAACATACGACAAAGACAAAATCTAAACCCAGATTTTTTGTATCCAGCCTCTATAATAGAAATTTCCGCATGCAGTAGACAATATAGTTTTTGCCAGACAGTCAACATCGCTTTCCTGTTAAAGTCCACTTAATTGTACAATAGCAGCAAGGATATTTTACCCCATACAGCAACAGGCAGTTCCAGAACTTGTATCTTTGTGAGAAGAATATGGAAACTGAGGTTTTCAAAGTATGCTGTGGGCTTGGGAATAGCAGAACTGTGTCCAGGAGAACTGCAAGACAGGGAGACAAAGTGAGCTGTCTAGGTTTTGTCAGTAGCCTTAGCTGTCATAGAGAGGTAATAGAAAACTAAGACCTTTAAATTGAAAGTGCCATGCCTGCGCAGTGAATTAGTTGGGGTAAGAGAATAAAGCGCTCATAACTGGCTTATGTCCTCTATCCATATTGTGGAATGGTTTTTGTTCCATCTCTAACATTTCCTCCTTAATAAACAGAATTGCTTCTCCCAAATAATGCTTCTCAAATGCAGCATCAGTTCCTTAGCTTTTGTTGTTAGAACAGAGAGTTTATTTTCCTTTAAGAAAGTATACCCTGAATAAAAGTTTGACTTCTACAAGCCTATCCTACAGGAATAAACCTTAAATTCATGTGAACCGTTCCTTAAAATTGTGTTAGAGAACTGACAGCATGCTTCAATAAGCTTTGACAAAATCACAGGGAAAAGTAAACACAATAAATGATTTTTGGACAACACAAGGGAGCAAACTTTTAGTAATGTTAGTAAAAAGGAGGATACATCAAGGGAAAAGAAGTTAGTTTAGAATGCTTCTTCCCCCCCCCCCCTTTTTTTTTTTTTTATTCTAGGAGAAATTTAAAGATTCCACATGTACAATTTTTCCATGAAACAGTGAACTATGTTCTGACTGAATTCAAGTTTTAAACAGAAGAGAAATATGCACATTTTAAACGGAACCACTTATACTTTGTAATGAAGAATAATATACAAATAATAACAGGTATAGAATTTTGTTGATTTGTGTTGGGTTTTGTTGGTATCTATTATCACCTTTAAATTTTAAAAAACAGGAAATATTAATACTTCAATAGCTAAATTTCATTGCAATTACACAAAAGATTGTTGTTTTCTAATATACATTCTGGAATTCTTGGCATTACATGTTATCTTTTTCAGATATCCCGTATATGGGAGCTAATTGAAAAAATGACAAAGATAAGTCTGTAAAAGTAAATAATTTAATAGTGTGCCCAAAATGTCTGATTGGAGCAACAGCCTGGGATAATTATTAAGAATAGCTAATTTTCTCACATTGCATGTGGACATTTATTCTGTGATTTTTCTGTGACCTTCCTGACTGTTAGGAGATGAATTAACCCAAACTATATAGAAGCTTGTAATTTCTTTTTGTGTTTGTAGAAAATTATGCAGCAACAGCACAGCAAATGTGATTCCTGATAGGAAGGGAAGGTGATTTTTACTTTGGAAGGAGATCGATTTCAGTCATTTGCACTCCGACTCCCACGTCAACATGCTCACAGGCACCGTCACATGTGTGCGCTCAGCTACTGAATTGTCCTCACAGCTCCTGGGCTCCTCTTAGGTGTGCAGTCACATTTGGATATATCTTTTACATCTTCACAGAGTTAAGAGTCAGCAGTCCACCATTTACTTTCTCACCCAACCTTTGTCTTCTGGGAAATGGTGTATAGAGATGATATAGAGTTGATATCTCGATGGACTTCTGCTACTGTCTCACATCAAGTTTAGTGATTATCAAGTTGCAGTCTTTAGACCCTCAGGAGTCCTCGTGATCACTTCAGAAGTATCTGTGAAAATTTACAAGGAAAACTAGAACATAGCTGCTATGCATTTACACGTGGACATTCATATGTCAGCCTGCAGGCTGACGTTAAAGAAAAAGAAAAATCAGAGGTCCAGAAACTGACAGAGATTTAAAACTGCTGTCCCAAAGTAGCCAAAATGGCATTAAAATCATACCATCTTTTGCATGTTTTTCCCCATTTCTGTTTATATATCATCATTAGTCCGGGTCCTTATAGCTGCAAGTGCCTGGCTGCTCCGTTAAAGGATATTGCATCTGTAAAGAGTGTGGAATGGCAGGGTTTATTTGAAGTCACTACACATACGGTGATTTAAATTCTTACCTTAACCTTATTGATAATTTTGTTGTGCAGTTAAGTACATTACAAAGAACTGCAATCCAAACTCCGCTTGACCTGTACACCCTCCTTGTCTTCAAACAATGTCACTGGTTACTCCTGAGCAAACTCCTTATCTTCTGAGAGGGATGTAGAATAATTAATTCAGCACAGTCTGTAGATCCCAGGTTAAGTGTGAAGTAATGATAAAATGAAGCAGAAAAAACATACTTTTCTATCATGCCACTTGGATAAGTTATCCATAAAATAACAAACATGAGAGCTTGTAAGGGTTATGTGATACAAGAAGCATGATGTGCTTAAGTTTGAAATTGAAAACCTACACAGAACTGGGAGGGGGGAAAAACAGGAGAAAAGAGTAAAACAGCTGTCAGTCATGGGATTGTTTTTTTGTTGTTCCTTTGCAGGAACTTTGAATACATTTCATCATATTCCCCAGAACATACTGAGAGAAAACTGAACGTATATCACACTAGCCAGCTCCTTTGACTGTGCCGACCATGGTGGTCTCCAGCAAATCGCAGGATGACTGGATATCCAGCTCAGGATGCTTGAAAATCTTTTCAGTAAGACTGAAAGTCATGAACGTCTCAACCAAAATATGTATGCATATACATTACTGTCCCAGACTGGCCTGGCTTTACTGCATACAAGGCTGTGTAGCTATGCCAGAAACTTCCACCATTTAGCTCCTTTATCAGCAGGACACATACACAGTTTCTTGCCTGTGATGATAAGCTCCTGGAAGACAAATCACTTTGTTGTAAAAAAAGTCAATCTCGGCACTTCAAAAGCAACTACTAAGAAGTTCACTACACTGAATCTACAGATGTCCTTCGGAGTAGGTCCATTAATTAATGAGCAAAATGTGAAGTCGGATAAGATGTCATTAGAAGCAGTGGCAGTCAAGTGATGATGATGTGAATTAACAGTTTGACTCAGTTTCATCTTTTGTCAAACCTTATAGCTGTTTGAAACTTCAGTAAACAAGTTTGATGCATCTTCAGTATTTATCGGTAGTTTATGTGCCATTTCACCATGAGGCAGTATATAAAATCCTCCTATAAATATCTCAGTTGTGTGGTGTCTGTGTGCATCTCAGTATCTTTATTCTTCAACACAGGGAGTTTCTTCGTTTCAGAAAGTTTATTATATCTTTCAGTGATCTGAAGAAAGAGTGAATATGTCATTTTTCACATACTCCTCCTATACGTCTTGCATTCTGCCTCATTTTATTTGATATAAAATTAAAAAAAAAAAATAAAAATCAGGGTTTCTCCTTCTGCTTCAGACTCTGTATCACAGAGTGTGCTCTTCCCACTTTAATTCTTTTGGTCTGTGAGTAATTTTACATAATCATAAAAAAAAAAAGAAATGTCAGTTTGGGGAAAACAAATAAACGTTTTATATCCCATAGCCTTTACTGTTACAATCGCACTGCCCCAAAAATTAACCGAGGAGAAAAAATTGCAGTGATGAAAATATGTATCATCTGAAGAGACTAGGTAATTTTAATAATTTTAGGACATTTTATTATAAGACATTTCTTCTGGATGAGTTAGGATGGATGATTAAAAACCAGTGCAGAATTTTATTTTCCTAATTTTTAAATTATACAACAGGTGGTAGGGATGGAGAGTAACACGGAGAAAAATACTTCGTATGAAATGTACTGTGAAGTTTTTCATGCTTATGAAATTAATTGACATAATTGCCTGAAAAAAAGTATGGAAGCAAATATAGATAATACTTTAATAGTTTTTCTTCAGCACTTTGATACACAGGTTAGAAAATAATCAACATGGATGTAGATCCATATCTTTATTTTTCTACCTTATTCAATTCTACCTGTATTCTTGACTTGGTTAGAAGTATCTAAAAAGTTGCCATTGTGTCTTGAAGAGGAGACTAAGAAAAAGTTGAGCAGCCAGGTATGTTTGACAAACAGCTCAGCCTTGAAAAAGAAACTGCTTACGATCAGTTCCAGTCGTTAAATCTCTGACATTTCTAATGTGATCTCTTCTAGGGATGAGACCCCAAGGCATCAAAGTGGCATCTGAAACACTGCGAACAGTGTAGTCCTGCCTCAGAAGTGAAGTAGCTGTGGAAAGAAACTTAAACAGCATCAAATAGCAGTTGTCTCAGCTTTCTGTGAATGTGAAAGGAGTAGTTTGTCTTTGCTGCAGGCATTAATAACAACACAAGAAAGCCATTACCCCCACAGTGCATTAAAAAGGCGTATAAAGAATGGTATAGCTAAGACTTTCTGGCTCAGTGGACTCTCAGAAACCACTGCACTGTGCAGTGTTAGATGGACACCACTACCAGAGCTGAGATTATCGTGCACAAGATGGCCAGAAACACTATTTAGCAGGCCAGTTTTGCACAATCTTTATATTTTTTGCACTATTATTATTTGCTTCACAGAGAACATACCTTGTTTAGCCTACATATCATCCTTCTGCAATTTCCTCAGCTGGAATATGTTCAATTTATATAAGTGATTATCGCTAGACAAACTTGCACCTTTGATAGAATAATTCTTTCATTTGAAAACACACTGAAGCAATTAAAATTCACTTTCCCTGTACAGCATGATTGTAATGACATTAACATAGCTGCAGAGGTAAATTAACAGCTAATTATCTTTATCCTGAAACTTTTTAGGACAATGTTGTGGACCCATCAAAAGGCCCCTATGGTATTGCTGATTTACTACTGATGAATATCATCTATGCTTCCTTCAAGGCTTTTTTCTTCTATTTATAGGTTCTTCCCATTATCTCAAAGCTGGTAAAGAAATATGGACGACTCAACTAACAAGACACAAGCTAAAAACACACAAAAATCTATGCTAATGAAAAAAACTTATATTTCTGAAAAAGTAAGTCTCTCCTTGGCAATGCTAATTGGCAATGCAAAAAAGATACTTTGTTTCAAAATATAGACTGAATTGACATTGCTATGTTAATTTATCCGATTAAAAATGGTCAAATATGCATTCATGGGGCTTAGGGTTAACAGGTAGGGGTTGTATTTCACAGTCAGTGAGAAACTTGACAATCTGAGTTCAAGGTTATTTTATACAGTTTTTGTACATAAATGTCCATCACCTAAAACTGAATTTACCTTCAATGCTGTTTTCCTTGGTTAAACTGAGGAAAAACAAAAGTCTTCATTAATTTGCTAGTAACATAATTGTAATAATTTACCACAAAACCAAGATGAATATAAAAGCAAATAAATGGCACTGCTGCACAGCGACTCATGTTCTTATTTCTAATATATTGACAAATGTTTAGTTTTGAGAAAATATTGTTTCTTACTGCTGGCAGAGGAAGCTGTATGAAGAGTAAAGCCCTTGCTGTCTTCTTTACTATCTCCTACAGCTTTTGTTCTTTGGACAACTTAATTCATATTTTTTAAAAATGAAAACAAAGACCACACAGATGAATTAAGGTAAACTCCCAATATCCACCCTTACTAAATAAATACAATATGAAAATCTTCCTAATATAAATGATCAGATGTTGGATTTTAAAGGCTTCTGAAAAAAAATAAATTGGGACTCAGTAAGAAATTTTCAACTGAATAAGGGCTTCTAACTCTTTTATTTTACATCATCTTGTTAATGACAGTTTCTGAACCACTTCTTGCTTCTGAAAATATGGTCACTGCACTTCAGAAGAGATGCATCAGTGAAAGATTGTAAACTGTTTATGTCAATTTCTGTTCCATCTGTAACTGATGTTTACAAGTAAACAAAAATTCCAACTCCAATGGGGATGGAAACCGAAGTCTGAGTATTGGGATATTTCTATTTTGGATCCTATTATATTTTCAGTATCTGAAATTCAATGTTTGCATTCTTTTAGCTGCTAAATCATTCAATAAGAGTAAAGAGACAATATCATCTAACTTACATAACAGCACATAACAAACTGAAATTCAACAGCTGACTGAAGTAGTCACAAAAATCCCTTTAAATGTAGAAAAAATAAATTAAATACAGCTTAGAAATGCATGTTAATAAAGAGTTGATTGCAGTTTACTAACCTGGCCAATGACTACATAAACTGAACATTCGTTTGTTGAATTTCCAAACTACTTTGCAGCATTTACACTTTTTTTTTTTTTTTTTTTTTTTTTAGCTGGCTTTCCTATTACTAATCCAGAACAGTAAAATTCAAGCTGTTTCAAGTAGTTTCTTCCAGATGTGTTTGGCTTTTTTCTGTCAAGTTAAACTTGTCCCTGATTTCTGGAGCAGTTGATGCCCCTCTACCCCTGATCATCTGCAGCTCAGCTGCTGCCCATGCAGTAGTCCCAGCCTGGCCATGGCATGCCTGGAGCTTGTGAGCATGTTCCCCGTGCAGTAGTGTCACACACGAGACCTCTCGTGCAGGTGCTGACGGCTGCAGTAAGCCCACACCTCGCAGTGGCCCAGAGGTATCTGCTGGGCTCGCTGCATCTGTGATGCACCACAGGTCTGTGCCAGTGCAGTAAAAATCCAATCTATCCCTTGTACACTGAATTTACTATGCGTTTCCAAAGTAACTGCATGAAAATGTGCAAACCAGTCTGTTCAAGACAAAAATGTGGAATGTGGCCCTTGCACACTCCAGTCTGAGAACCAGCTGGGCAAACACCTAGAAACAAATACAACTAATCTCCTGCAACTTCAGATGAGAAATCAGACACATAAAACTAGGAATTATTTTTTAAGACCTGGGGTTTTTTGAACCACTTCAGAAAAATACCAGGACAGAGATGCTCAAGATGCTTAAGATGCTCAGCATCTTTTATAAACAGGCTTAAATATTACATATAAATATTACCAAAGAGGTTTAAATGTCTGCATATGTGTCAACTACACAAAAACACATAAAAGACTTCTGTACTTTGTGGGGATTCTAAAGGATTTCCTGCTAGGAAATCGGCATGTGAGAAATCCTGCATAGGAGCAAGGCTGGTAAAGCCTCAGTGATGGCAAGGATGTGATGAGGAGATGACCCTGGAAGAATAAGGAAGAGCCCAGGAAGTTAAACAACTTCAGGGTGTTGGTCTGGGCAGAGAAGAAGTTCGTACAATGTCGATGTGGTAGTTCTCATCCAATCAGAAGAGAGCTTAAGGAGCATGTGCAAAGCTAACTGTCCAATCAGAAAGAATTGTACCATGTGATTGTATCTTGTGATTTCTACCTGCATTATAAAAGGCTTGTCCACCATATTAAAGTAGGCATTGCTTAACCACTGTGTGATCATTTGCATGCGTCTATCTCCCGCACCAATCTCTAGCAGTACTTCATTCAGATGTTTCACCCAAAACTGATTCTTCAGTCACTGCTTCACATCAAAAACTGAAGTGAATGAAGTCTGGATATCATTAAAGTACACTGAAAATCTTTTTGAATGCCAGCTCTACAAAATATGCCTAATAAGTCATCAAATATACATTTTATTCATAATTAGCCTTTTCCTATATATTGATGTACTTAAGTATGCAAGAGTGAAGCATATCCAACCATGAAGGAGGCTGACAAAATATTTTACAGAATTCTCTTTTAAACCATGTCATTAATTCTGTGTGACTTTAACAATACCTCCGTGAGATCAGAGACGTGATACTGATAAGTTAAATACAAGTTCTACACATCAAGTGCAATCCTTTGTTCCCAATACTTACACTGTCAAAAACTAATGTTATAAGAACCTGTTGAAATATGCAGTGAGTGGGTTAAAATTATTCATTGTGAAGAGCATTTTTCTCCCTACTTATTAATGAAAGAACATGTGTTCTTAAAAAAGTGAGTGTAATTGTGATAGGTATCACTAAATGTCTTTCAAAAATATTTCTTAAATCTTGAATTATTTTGAATGATTCCACTTACACAAGTTAGTCTGTATATATAAAAGACTAAACAATGTTTAGATAATGAGACATTTTCAACTAGTTCATATATATATGCTTGTATACATATATGTTATAAAGGCAATTAACCTGATGTGCCAGATATCACAGAAAGCATTCTGGTTATATCAACTCCCTTTCCTGTTCCCCTTTGTTGTCTTTGCCTTTATTGTCTGTAACCTATATAATATTCCCTTTCCAACCCTCCTCCCCAGATCCCAAACTTGCTGGATGACCTGCCACAGATCAAGGACAATATCACAATATCATCACAAGCACTTCAGTGGAAAAGTGGAAGCTATGCAGCACTATTTACACACAGTAAATATGAACTGAATGTTATTTAAAATTATATTCTGTGCAGAGGCAAAGACTTTACTAATTTCAAACCAAATAATAATTTAAATCACACAGCAAAGGTCTTTTTCACTTTAGAAACCAACCTCCTCAAAAGCAAACAGTCACAATAAAGTGTAAAGCTCTATGTCATCACGAAGGAAAAAGCCAAAATCCTTTGTGCTTCTGCCAGCTGAAGGAAAAAGAATTTGAAGAAAAAGAATACATTATAATGGTAGATGGTTTAATTATTTGCTTAAATTTTGGTCATTTCAATGAAGAAATTTATTAAATGTCCCATTTAACATATCCAGAATACTAAACCATGGCGAACCTTTAAAATTCACATCAGGGAAATACCGCAAGTGTACAAGTGTCTCTCCATGCTACAATCACAAGGCATGTCTTCTAGCTACATGCACACAATAAATTCCTTTGCTCATCTTTGATTATGATGAAACAGTTCAGAATGACTAGACTAGTTTGATCAAAAGAAGCACAAGATTGCCAGGAGCTGGAATCAAATCTGGAGAAAATGCTTGTTGTGAGAAAAAATGACAGCTATGTTACAAAGTAAATTATAGTCCTGAGTGAAGACAGTCAACCAAAGGGTTGTTAAGGGATCGCCACAATTGAAGAGATGTTGTATTATCAGATTGGGGCAGAGCCTTTGTACCGACAACCTCACTCCCAGGAAGTAAATGGAACAAACATAAGGAAACATTACCTTTCATATCTTAAGTTCTCTATAATTGCCAGTCATCCTTTAACTCTTAATCAGAATTCAAACAGATGAGCAGTACTTTTCCATATGTGCATCACTAAATCACAGAATCACAGAATTGTCTAGGTTGGAAAAGACCTTGAAGATCATCTAGTCCAATCATTAACCCAACATTGACAGTTCCCAACTACACCATATCCCTCAGCACTATGTCGACACTACTCTTAAACACCTCCAGGGATGGGGACTCCACCACCTCCCTGGGCAGCCCATTCCAACGCCTAACATGTTCTGTAAAGAAATGCTTCCTAATATCTAGTCTAAACCTTCCCTGGCGCAGCTTGAGGCCATTTCCTCTTGTTCTATCACTTATTACTTGCTTAAAGAGGCTCATCCCCAGCTCTCTGCAACCTCCTTTCAGGTAGTTGTAGAGGGCGATGAGGTCTCCCCTCAGCCTCCTCTTCTCCAGGTTAAACACCCCCAGTTCCCTCAGACGCTCCTCATACGACATGTGCTCCAGACCCTGCACCAGCTTCGTTGCCCTTCTCTGGACACACTCGAGTCATTCAATGTCCTTTTTGTAGTGAGGGGCCCAAAACTGAACACAGCAATTGAGGTGCGGCCTCACCAGTGCCGAGTACAGGGGTAAGATCACTTCCCTGTCCCTGCTGGCCACATTATTTCTGATGCAAGCCAGGATGCCACTGGCCTTCTTGGCCACCTGGGCACACTGCTGGCTCCTGTTCAGCCTGCTGTCAATCAACACCCCCAGGTCCCTCTCTGACTGGCAGCTCTCCAGCCACTCCTCCCCAGGCCTGTAGCACTGCTGGGTTGTTGTGGCCCAAGTGCAGCACCCGGCATTTGGCCTTATTGAAGCTCATCCAGTTGGCCTTAGCCCATTGCTCCAGCCTGTCCAGATCTCTCTGCAGAGCCTCCCTACCCTCGAGCAGATCAACACTCCCACCCAACTTGGTGTCGTCTGCAAACTTACTGAGGGTGCACTCGATCCTCTCATCTAGATCATCAGTAAAGATGTTAAACAGGAGCAGCCTCAAAACTGAGCCCTGGGGGACACCACTCATGACCGGCCACCAACTGGATTTAACTCCGTTCACCACAACTCTTCAGGCCTGGCCATCCAGCCATATAAAGAATATATGATAAAAATCATAAATATCATATAAAGAAAACCCCAAAACAGGCATTTGGGGATTAACATACCTCAGATGAATTTCATAATTTATCAAAAATTATGACAATCAATCAAAATTATACACATTATACACAAAAGGTTGTGTATAATGCTTAATTCAGAACAGCACAATTTTTTTTGTACCAAGGAAATGCTGAGCTCAGGCCGAATTTATATGCATTCATCTCAGTTAAACTTTTTTTTTTCCTTGAGCAGGTGAAAAATATATTTTCATGTACAATGAGAGAATTTTATTTTCCACATATTGAAAGAATTTTATTATCAAACCACACATTTCTAATTTTTTTTTCCTTTCCACATTTGTATTTTTGCATCGAAATGCAATTTCAAATGTATTTCTGTATTTTCTTTTGATGACACAATTATAATTTGCTGTTCACAACACATAGTGATGTGATATTTCTAAAATATGTGTAGAAATCTATTATATTCATATATTTATAACTAATATTGTGTATAAGGTTGTAAATTTATGTAAATGGTGCTAGAATTTCTCTTCCAAGTGTATTACAAATAATTAAGCAAATTAGTTAGTGTTTGAAAGCTCTGCTTGCCTGAGTTGTTAAGAGTTTTTACATATATTTCTGAGCTATACTCTCTGGTTTCTTTGGAAAAAAACTGTCATGTAACCTTCTGGCACTTTAGAAACAGATGGACTCTCATTACTGTCTAGTTTTGTCCTTCTGTGTCATTTTTTTTCTCCTTTGATGGGAACTGGGATGGACTACCTAAATATTTATGACTATGTGATCAGGCCTCCTGCTAGCACTCCATTTACCCTTTAGCACTTAATCAGGATGGACATATTTAAAACATCAAGTCTGAATCTTGGCCTTCCTGTAGTCAAAAGATATTTTTCCATAGATTTAAACAAGTTGATGATTTCATCCTCTGAGGCTAGCTTCTTCAGAAAATGTCATTGTGTTATTTGCTAGCAGTTAGTTGTTGCCAAGCACTTCAGACACAAGAGGGTTAGCAAGGACAGTGTAAACAACTCACAAAAGCAGTCCTAGGATGACTCTTGTGTTAATCTCCAGATAGTCCTGACTCTATAACTTTCTGAGTTTGAATTTTTATTTTATTTTTCTCAGAATACATAAGTGTCATTCAGAATACATTGAAAATAATCATTTTCATGTTATTCTACTACACTAATTCTACCACTTAATTTTTCCTTAAATTTTCATACTAGCAATGACTCTCCCTTAGCTCTTTAATTTTATTCCTGTAATCCCATCTGCATACAAGCATGGGCTTTGGCCTATATTAGGGAGAGATGAGTAAGTAAGAAATGTTATTTTTGATAAATTCATTACAAGGTATAGCTCTTACGGATACTGACAAATGTCTTCTGGCTCTATTAGCATTTTGAAATTGTCATGAAATACAGTACATGCTGATAGAGATAAGGAAAAAGTTGGAACCTCATTTATGCAAATTGCTGAATTTCAGTTTAGTTTAAACTTTATTTCATATAGTTTGTCTAGACCAGAAAGAGTTTTTTGAATCTTGGACGAGATCCTCAACTAGAGAGGCTTAATTTACTGTTTCCATGCTGGGTGTATCAATGGGATTTGATGGATACAAGACTAAAAGCACAGTCTGGATGTTAAATGATTTAATAAATTTATCATTAACAAAGACAACAAATTTCCAGTCCATTTTGAATTACTTTTCTTGGGTTAGCTTTTCTTCTCTTTTTTTTTTTTTTTTCCTCATATAGAATTTCACATATGTATAGAAGTATTTTCACATAGACTGCATAGCCAACCATTGTATTTATGATATGTATCACCATCTCTGCTTAAAATGTTGGTGTCTTCATTTAAGCTCTTAAAGAAAAATTCAGGTCTACTGTCTGATGTCTACATCAGTGTAGTTCTGGTTTTTAGAAAACTGATATACAGGAGTAAAAGTAGTGGCAGAAACATCACAATGTGATTGAAAGAGGTGATATATGATTCATAAAAAATGTAGGTGCCAGGCTAGAAAACCAAGATTTGTAATTCCTTTGTAAATGGAAACAACACTACCCTAATGTCAAGCCTTATTGATCAGTATAATTAACAGAATTAACCAGATTCATATCATCTGATTCTGCTTTTCACTGATCCTAACCTTATCCAAAAAGGTCAACAGTTAATTTTTAACTTAGCCATTTACACATAGCTCCATTTTGAAAAGCAGACATAGCTCACTGTTGTCACACAGCACAGACTTTGTACTTGTAAAACAGGCCATTATAGATACCTGCAAATGTAAGTATATGACTCGAAGTGAACAGAAACAAATTTTTTGGTCTGCAAAGGTTTTATGTAGCAGCATTTGACTGGTTTTGGCCCAAAGGAAGAAAGAAGAGGAAGGGAAGACTATAAAGGGTTATTAATGCTCTGTGTTGGGTTGATGGTTGGACTGGATGATCTTCAAGGCCTTTTCCAACCTAGACAGTTCTGTGATTCTGTGTCAGTGTACAAAGTGTGGAGATGAGCTATGCTAGAGAGAAAGGTCCAGGAAAGTGATAAAAAATAAACTGTGCCAGGAAAGTGATAAAAAATAAACTGTGCCAGTTATTAGTCTGTCCAGTATAGAACATAAACAGTGTAGAACGTTCTCCATACAGCAAACTTGCCTGTGCCTCTTGTAGTTCACAGCAAGACCTCAGCCAGTAGCATGGAGAAGGAAGTTGTGAGTTCAAGAAAAACTTGTAGACCCAGTAGCCAATTAACAAAGGCCAAAATCTATTTTATGTGAGGGATAGTCCCCATCTTCTGTATTATTTTAAGTACAGAGTTTTGTATGCTAGTAACTGAAGAGATCAACCACTAATTAACCAAAAGAGCTGAAAGACTAATATTTTTTGTTTGGTAACAAAGAACAGATACAGTTTTGCTCAAATGAAAAAGATCATGTTGCCTACTATGAAACTAGCATCCTTTCTAAACAGAGGACCAAGAGGAATACATTTATATATTTGTGTTAAATATTTCAAGGATAAAATTATCTTGAATCCCCTTAAAACAAGGAACATCATCAGATTTACTATGAAATAAAATTTTAATATTATTTACACTAGCACAACTTTTATTTACAATATTTATAGCATTATGTTCAAAATTTTCCTGGGAGCTATTAACATCTTCTCCTTAGAGCTTTTCATAAATAACTCGGTATAGTACTTTAAAATTCTGAAAAGACAACTGTTAACTCAGTATTTCAATGAAGAGGTAAACTCATATGAAGACCAAATGGGAGTGAAAGAGTTATACATAATATTATTTCTCTGTATGCAATATTTTCATCATAAGTCTGTCAGTCTTATTCAGAGGAGTCACCAAAGAGCAATGTATTATTACTGTTCCTCATCTCAAATTTTGGTCACTCTTTTCTCTTAGACTACCACACACAGGACTACCACACCTTGGAGCTCAGAGACACTCTCAGGTCCTCAGGACAGGTACTCACACGAAGTTCTTAATTGACTGGTGTTGAGAGACAGGTGAGAATATATTCTTGGAAATAAGGCAGGGATGCAAAGAAGCACTTTCTGAAAGTGATTCACTTAGTAATTCAGCTAATACAGTATTTTTATGGATGATATTATTTTATTATGAACCCTGTATTCAAGTTTTTTTGCTTGATTAACACTGTTGTATATAATTAGTAGTATATGATGAAGGCTGGTTACAAATATCTACAGTTCTTACAGGTCTCATTTTTACTATTATTAAAACTTAAAAAAATATCTGAATTAAGAAAAAACTGCATGTGGTTGTAAATAGATATAGATGTGGTTGCAAATACATATAGATGGGTTATACTTCATACACGCATACCCGAACATATACAGGGAGCATAGCTCCCCTTTTATCAGCAGCACCCTATTGTTTAAAATTTGACTACAGTGTCAAATGCTAAAATAAGCTTACAAACTTTTCTGTTACCCATTTACAAATTCACATTCAGAAAGGTGTTCTCTCTTTCCAGTCGTCTTTTTTATTTCCTACCCAAATGTTTTCTCAGAAGAGAGAACAAGCCATTCATTATACTTATCAATTCATCTACTCCTATGCTGTGGCAATTAATACACAAATCACAGTCTGGCAAAAAAAATCCCATTGATTTGGGATAATACTTTGCTTAATAATTTGGCAGCATTTTTTTTTTTTTTAATTTATCATATGTATTCGCTGGTTACATGTATTTTTCCCCTCATATGTTATAATGTGTTTTGTAGGAAGAGTAACAGAATGGCAGTATGATGGAAAACCTTTTCTAATTACTTCCTCTGTTTATTACAAACAGCACATTGAAGAACATTCTTGTGGATCAAATGCTTTTCAGTTACATTTTAAAAAATAATGAAATTAGTCACCTTTAGTAATATATAGGTAAATATTACCCTTTTTTCTTTAAAATGTTTCTGATGCCTAAAACTTATTTTTAAAGTTCCTTTATATTTTGTGCCAATGTCACCAAACAGCACAAAATTATTCAGGTTTTGCAGTATAAACTGTTACAGTCAAAAGAGACATTCAGACCACCCTTGAGTCCTGGTAAGAAATCATTACTACTACATATAATGAATAGTTTGGCATTTACTGTCTCCAAGACTCTGCTGAATGCTTGATTGTAGCTCAGAAAGTTTCTGTGAAAAATATAAATTTTCCAAGCTTGTCCAAGCTGTAAACCATACAAAGACCACTCTCTTTCTTTTTTTTTTTTTCTGTTTTCAAAATAAATTTTTCTTTGAAATTCTGTTTTGCGAGAAATTAAAAATAAATGGTTTTATCCTGTATGAAATTTCTCATATAAATCACATGTTTTGACCGGCTCTTCCAGCAGAATGATCAGGGGAAAAGTCTGAAGAAACATCCAACTGCAAGCTGCAATGATAAAAGTGATTGAACTGAAGCTTTCTGGTGTTTATATGCTCTTGAATTTTGTTGACTTCTGTTACATTTTCATGGCTTTATTTACAACATCAGATCTGACAATTGCCTTGATTCATTTCCAGATTATCATGTGTTCAAAACTAAGAATAAACTGGTGAGGGCTGGTGAGAAAACCTGACAACAAATAAGAAATATACTGGCAACTCAGACATCTATCACAACAGCCCTGGGCAGTAACACTACTGACTAGCTAATTGTCAGCATCTCCAAACCATGATTCTGTCCTGAAGAGAAGAGCTCTAGCACCAGTGGATGGCCAGAGAAATACTATCTGCAACACGCTGGATTCCCCTGATGTGGTCATTCCAGGGCTTCATAACAGCCCTTCCAAGCCCTCATGAACCATCCTGCTCTGAACAAAAAGGAAATTGAGAAAAATTTCTCAACAAACACTTACTTGGTCATTGCTCTACCCACAGCCAACCTTCTGCTGTTCTGCAAACAGCCATTGTCGTTCTCCCTTTTTCTGTCACACAGCAGAAACTGATCTCCTTGCTGATAGCTCCCGCTGCACTGCTGTTTCTTTATCAAATGAACAGTAATACCTGGAGGCCAGCCAGCCAAGAAGAAATAGCCCACTGACTGGCATGAAAAGACTCACTGGGCTGCAACCTGCATTGTCATCTGATCAAGAGAGAGGATCCTTCCCTTCATTCAGCACTGGTGACGCCACATGTGGAGTACTGCATCTAGCTCAGAGCTCCCCAGTACAAAAGAGACATGGACATAATGGAGAGATTCCACTGAAGAGCCACTAAGATGATGAAGGGACTGGAACACCTCTCCTATGTGGAAAGTCTGAGAGAGCTGGGACAGTTTAGCCTGGAAAAGAGATGGCTCAGGAGAAACTCAGCAATGTATATAAAAGTACCTGAAGGAAAGATGCAAACAGAATGGAGTCAGGCTCTTTTCAATGGTGCTGGTGACAGGACCAGAAGCAGTGGGCACAAACTGAAGCAGAGGAAGTTCCATCTAAACATCAAGAAACACTATTTTACTGTGAAAGTGTCAGAGCAGTGACACAGGTTGCCCAGGGAGGTCATGGAGTCTGCATCCTTGGAGATATTCAAAAGCTGTCTGGACAGGGTCCTGGGTAACTGCTTCTCTTAAGCAGAGGGCTTGGAGTAGATGACCTCCAGAAATCCCTTCCAACCTCAACTGTTCTATGATGCTGTGATTCTGTAACATTCCCAATGCCATCAAGACGATCTGAGATTAAGGGCATGCTGTGACATTTTGTATCTGTCCTTAAAGAAAACCTTAACATATCTTTTTAAGATTTTCATATAGAGTCTTGATAGAACAACAGTAGGTTTCAGTACAGAAGAAGAATCCTTATCTGAGCCTAAAAGCAGTCTCGTTTAAATAGCTTTATCTCTGCCTATGTATTCTCCATGACTGAATTACATGAGCATAGAAAAGTATATTTGAAGTATCTGTGTAACCAGCACCTGAATAAGCCATGTCAAGCATGCTGAATTTACGGGTGAAAAAAGAAAAAAGGATCTGTCCTGATTCATATTCTGTTTAAGGCCTAATCAAAAAACAGGTCATTGAATTCAAAATAGTTCTTCTATACTGCTGAAATAAAGCAGTAAAACTGCTTCTGAAAATAACCTGGGAAAAGGAATCTTCTATCTGACTACTAATATATGTTCCAAAGACACATATCACCACATTAGAACTTACTATCCCCTGTATTTCCCTGAAATGCATGCCCTTCTCCATATTAATCCACTTGTAGCTTAGAAATGTAAGAGAGTTTTTAAAGGATTAACAAATTTATAGTATGTATACTATAAATCGATCTACTGTTGCATAGGTTATTTATTATCACATTATTTATTATCCTATTATTTTAAATTTCCCTCCTGTTTTCTTCTCCATCTTTATTTATCTTTAGCTGGCATTAACTGCTTTCAGTGACTTAAAACTACTCAGTTTCAGGGCCTAGAATAATGATAGAATTTTAATTAAACCAAAACATAACTCTATGTTAGGAGACATAATTAATTATGCACCAAATTATGCTCTCAAAAAAATATGAAAATAGTAGCAAAATAGTGAAGAGCCAGACCCTACAAAAAGACAGCACACTGATAAACGGCTAACGTTGTTTTCTTGATGCCTTATTCCATCTATAGCATATGGCAATGATGACCGGCATTAGCATATGAGTGAAGGTTGCATAGTGCAACCAGAAAAGTTTTTCCATTACTTTAGAGGTCATCACTCTGGGAACTTGAAAATATGTATCAGCATATGCAGAATTTAGTTGGCCGAGCTGGGTCTAGTCAAGCAAAGTTAAAAATAGGGATTATTCACATTTTAATTAAAAATATTAAAGATCACCTTTAAATGGAAAAAGCACTTTGTTGAATAGAGTGATGGAGGAGGTGGTTCGGTCCTTAGTATCCTCTGCGACTTTGTAAAAAGTCTCTTCATCTCACCTAATGTCGGACATCTATAATACAGACACTTACATCTGAGCTAGTTATCTGGGTGTCTTTTACAGTTGTCTGAGAGAAAGAGGCACAATTTATTTAACCTATTTTAAACACCTATATTAAGATAAAATTAATTGTGTTTTAGAAATTCCCCTTTTCTCTTCACTGACAGTATCATACATACGTTATAAGATATATATGTGTTAATATAGTTACCAAAGCATGAACTTATAAATCCTGCCTTACCACCCCTATTTCCTCTCAGCCTTTTTTCACAGTTACCTGTCTAAGCTGTAAGATTTCTATGGTCAAGTCTAAGTTTCTGTAGGGATTAATGTAATGGGGTCTTGAATCAACCAAGGGACTACTACAACAGCATCCTTAAACAATCAAGTCCTGCTCCCACTTTTGAAACATCAGCATTCTTAATGTGCTTGGAAATGCTTTCCCCCTCTCACAGTTAGGATAATTTTATATGCTCTAGCCCATACACCAGTAAGCAGCTTTGTGTCTTGGGCCATTGTGTGAAGGAGGAGACCCACTTGATATCATGTGCTGTTTGCCCTCACAAACTGCTTGCAGTGTTCTTAGTCATATCACTAGCACTATCCAGCATTAACCTGAACATTTGTAAAAACAACTGTTGTAAAAATATTGGGATTCTTCAGATCCCTCTTTTCTAAAAACCTGACAACTTTTTTTTTTCCCCACCACAGGATCAAACTGTTATTTTCAATGACATAAAATCTAACCAGGAAAACTCTAGTCTTACTCTTTCTCTGTAAAATTCCCTACAAATCAGCTTCATACTCTTAGCTCAGGCATGCGGCTTTCTACCGTGAGACACTGTTCAGAAGGGGAGGGAAATGTCACAATGAAAACAATTTGGAAAAACAAACAAATAAAGAAACACTTCTGATTTGCAATTTTAGCTTCAATGTTTGCTTTTATTACCTACCTTCTCTCACAAGGTCTGATTCAATAAAAATTATTTGACTTCAGTGCAACTTACCTTTTCACCTAAAGAAAGAAAAGAACTTCTGAGGCTTGCTCAGGCTGCAGTGACATGAAAGCAAGATGCTGTTTTTATTAGATTCAGGTAAAATCAAGAAAGTAAAATGATTTCCAGTTCTACCAAGGGAGTATTTACAATAATGCTGGTTCGCAGCTCTGTAAGAACGTTGGGTTTGGACGCTATGGGTATGTAAATCAGCTTGAGAATTGGGTTTTGGCCTTAAGATACATTTTAGCATTTTCTCACTAACATGATTGCATTAGGACCTTTGTTAGTGGTTGAGAAATGTGACAAAAATAAAGATGTTAGGGTTTGCAGCTGTAACACTGTTCTGCCATTTACGTTCTACAATATATTGGAAAGACCCTCTTGCCTTCTAGCTGAGCAGCCCATCCTCAGAGCTCAGTCATATTTATAGTCTTCATGTTTTGCAGAATTTTTAATTGGACTAGTACAATACCAAAGGTAGTATTCATGTTGACTTTGTGGGGTTTTTTCCACTTCCTTCTCCTGCTTTGTTCATGAAAAGACTTAACACCTATGTCCTTGAAATGACTATACATTGGAAATAGAGTCTAAATTCTGTCCTGAGATGAGCATGCAGTTTCTCCTGATAGAATTAATAAATGTGACTCACATCGTCTTTATACCTCTGCAGCTCTTCAGAGAATGCTCAGGAAAAGCAGATGCTACCCTCTTTGCAAAAGTGGTTCTGCCAGACATGGTGACATTTACTTGTCAAGATGAAAATAATGAAAAATTAATCCTGTTGCCATTAGTGGCAAAAGGAGAAAACCTCTTAAACAAATAAGTTCTGCTACACTTTAAAAAAATTGCACTTCTGTTTTGACAGAAGGGAAGCCCACAGGCACTTGGAAATATCAGGCATTGTCAGCCCAGCTTAGGATGAGGTGTGGTTTTCTCCCAATATGTTTCTTGCGACAGTTCTAGTCCTGTCTATTAATGGCAAGGTTCACCTATTTTAATTACTCTTGACACTATGTAAAGTGTCAGGGAGTACAAATGGGAGTACAAATATGATCCGTTTAACTGCCTTATAACAGAGAAGCAGAAAATATTAAACGGGTTTCTGGTTTTTTTCTGTTCAAAATTTGAACTTTGCATTAAGAAGTCCTTAGAATATGTAAAGAAATTTTTACAGTCATAAACAAATATGTTATTAGAAAATTGATTTTAATTTTAACTCTAACAAGAAATATCTTGTATAAGAAAACAGAGGGAAAATAAATGTTGCATTCAGAGTGTTTGATCTCCTTCTTACACATTTTTTGAGGACTCTCCTTGAAAGGTAACAGGTGGAGTTATTTAGAGTGTGACTTAACACTTGTGTCTTCCTCATGTGCAATTATGGATATTTTTATAAGTAATTTTGAAGCAGGATACTCTTTTTGTCAAAGATACGTGTAATATACATGCTGCAGCAGGACAACCCCAGCTAGAAAGATTGAATAAATTTTGACAGACTTACAGTCCATGCCACACTTGAGGTCTTCCAAAGCAGTCACATTGCAACCAATAAGGAAATGGTCTTTGACGGCCGGTAATTATCATTGTAGGCACTATTAGAAATATCTAAAATTGAACAGTAGTCTCAGTAAGATCAAGGATTTAATTTGTTTGGTTTTGAGGGAGGTATACTTGAAGGGAAACCGGAGTCAGTTGTAAGTGCAGTGAGGAGTGTGCAATACTGTAATGCAAGTGCAAACTGCACCTAAGCATAGTTATACAGGCTTGTTTTGTAACTATATGGAAAGTGCACCAACTCTTACCTTGTAGTTATTTTAATAAAATGTCATGCAGATAAAACATAAAGGGAAAAGTATAAAGATTTATTTAATAACATTTCCACCCACCAATATCTCTCATAGAGCATACTTTGCAGTGTTGCTAAGGAAATTTCAGAGTAAATACCTGCACACAATAGCCTGCAAATGGTGATAACGAAAGATTCAATCTGCTCTGAAGGCAGGGGGTAGAACACCGACATCTGCTCTTACATCTCTTTTCACTGTTAACATGCGAAATGTAAAGAAACCAGAAGGCTGAAAAAAAATCTGGTGCGTTTAGTACAAATGACAAATACTATAAGGAAACAATAGTTCCTAATTTACTATCACCTTGAGATCTGTTCCCTTTGTGTTTATAAATTAATATAATTTATAAGTGAAAATAGATTGCAGGGGTGTTTTCAGAAAGAACTGGGCAAATGCTGAACACACACACACGCAATAAGAAGAAATTCCTCTCCTAAGAAATAGGTTGTTTTAGATCAGTCACTCAATATATTTATTTTCTGGTTAAGGATGACAGTTTCCTAACTCAGGCTGATTGTTACTTTTTTTAACCTTATCAACATTTTCCTCCAAAACAGGATGATTTTTTCAGAAATGTTTCCATAAATGTTTCATAAACTCCATGGTTTTAACACACTATTAAAAAAAATAAGATGAATAAGGAAAAGATTTTTATTTTGTCATAGCAGCAGGGCACGAAAAGAGGAATGTTTCACTTAAAAATGAAGGGCAAAATTAGCTACAGTTCTCTATTAGAAAGTCTACTTACTGTGCAAGGAAAAGTTATGAGAAGGTCCATCTGAATTGTTAGTCTTACACCATGCTTTGATGTAGTATTTGTTGTTAAATTTTTTAATGAAGTAGCATAGCATAACATCTACACACCAGAAAAGAAAAAAAAAAAAAAAAAAAAAAAAAAGAGGTTATCTGCTACATATGGAAAGACAGAGGTTAAATAAATATTGTTATATTTTCCAAGGTAATTATTTTTTTTTTCTCGGCAAGGCATATTTTCCATGATGTAATGAATATGTAGCTGTTATGCATTGCAAGCTTGGTTTTCTTTAAATAAAGTACCCTATTTCTTCAGTAAGGAGTTAGAAACCTGAAGAAGAATGAAACAGTCACAACAGTTTTACATGAGGTATTATTAACAGTTATATACATTTTGTCATGAAGCGATGTTACTGCACAAAAGATAAATACTACAAGAAATCTTATTTTCATTTAAGAGAGCTTATAGCTAACTTCCACAGGAAAAAAACAGCACTGAAAACCCAGGAGTACATGATAGATCAAGAACAGCAATGTGTTTTTTGCTTTTGTTTTGTTTTTTTTTTTTTTTTTCCTGTATTTCTTCTCCATAGGTATTTTTAACAGTGAGGCTTTAGAAGGATGAAACCATTCAAAATAAATCTCAGCCTGAGCAGAATGAACTTCAGGGAAAGCATTTCTCCCCAGTCAATCTTACACCTCCAGAGTGAATACTAAATATTTTAAGTGAAAATTAATGAATTTTGCCACATTTCCAAACCTTTCTTTTCCTTGGAGTCAGCACAGCAGTTCAGTGTACCACACCTTCTGCTTCACTGACCCTCTGTGCCCTGTGTTTCAGGTCCCGCTTGAGGCATGGTTTAAATTTTTGATGAGGAGGAGTTAGTGTCTAGATCTCAGCAGCACTGACTTTGGGGTTATGGCAGTAAGTAATAAAGGGTGTCTGAAGGCAAGTGCCTGTATTAGACTCTGAAATTAGTCATTCTTATATTGCTAAAAATATTTGGATGATTCAGAAACATTAAGGATTTAAGGAATCTGTACTATGAGTGGAAAGAAAATTCTTTGTATTTTTAATGTAGCTCTTGATGTTACTGCAGGATTTGCTTATAGTATGAATTAGGTGAGAATGATATTAAAAACCTGGATATTATTGTCCGTTAACCACAGAGAACTGGGTGAGGTAGAGAACCATTAACGAAGAGTGAAAAGTTAATGTCGTTGCGCATCAGATATGACTTTGTTGGTGAAGAAGAGGAAATCATGTCATCTGGTAATTAGAAGAGAAATGGCTCCTTACAATGAAGCAGCACGGGGGAGAAGTTACTTTAAGGGCTTAAGAGAAAAGGAGGGAGAAAAGAGGACTGAACAGAAGAAAAACAGGTAGATGGTGATTGTCAACAGCAGCAAGTTAGAAAGACATGGTGAATTTAAAGACAGTTTTGGAAATATATCTGTGCTGTGGCTGCCATATATCTGGGGCAGGAGATAGTAATTGTTCCATCTGCCATGGGCAGAAACTGGAAGAGGTTTAGTATTATCTCTTCATAGAGTAATGGTGCAAGTAAAGCAAAGAGCTACAGGAAGTGGACATTTATGCAAAGACTTTGTCCAGATCCCACAGTCATCGAGCAATTGTGATGCAAATGTGGTTTAGGTTTCTTTGCAACTCATTTTCACTTGGCTTACCATATCTCTCAGCCATGTGAAAAGCCATCTTTCCCACACCAGTTTCTTATGACAGATTGGAGAATCCTGGAAAACCACTAGGTATTTGGTTTTCTGTTTGCTAATCTGTTATTTAATTATGGTGTTCATACATTAATGCATACAGGGGACACGTAAAACAGAGGGAAAAATACTCAAATAATTTAAAAACATGAAATAAATATATTTTTCTCTTAAATTCTCCATGCAACTATAGAGAAGGGACCTTAATTAAGCTAAGTCTCATCTCCATTAAAAAATGAAGTCCAGATCAAGCCATTTATCAGAGTAAGTACAATTAAAAATGCTACAACACAACAAATTATAGAGGAATAAGCATACTTTGCTGAATTTACTTTCATGTTATCCAAAAGATATATCTGTGTCTTCACTGGTTGATGATCAAGTTTTTCTACAGCAAAGAGCAATAAATAACATATTATACTATGCATTAAAAACTCCTGAATTTTCATTTGTGGGTAGAGTTGAATGGTGTTGCTAATTTTTGGGTAGGGCAAACCATTTATATTAAGAATGAAGCTATGCACAACAATATGTATGTAATGTCTCTACACAAAAAGTGCTCCATGTCAAACTTTTCTCAACCTTTCTTATGTGTTAAAGACTAAATTTTCTGTTTCGATGTTTCCAACTCAGTAGAGTGTGGAAGTATTTTCTTCCTTATTGTACTTTTCTCACTAATGAATTTCTGTTAAAAAAACTTAATTCTCACAGCAAAGATGCTGGCTCCACAGAAGCTTCATGACTGTCAGCTATTTCCATCCTGTCATTTCTGGGTGCCAGAGAAAAGAAGAAAAGAAAACAAGGCTCTCCTTTTTTCTCTCACCTTCTGCTGCCCAGCCTTAAGAAAAAGAAGCATTTTTCTTCCACACCCAAGTCTGAGACCTCCCAAAGCTCTGGGCTTGGTTCACTCCCCTTTTAACAATCAGAAAGGACTCTTACTGCTTGAACGGCATTTAGTACAAGTATGTAGGGTTACTCTTTTCTACCAAATGCTCCTGAAGATATCTGACCTCTCCTAATTGTTTAAACCCACTTTACTCAGAACTGTAAGGCAGTGTAGAAATTCACTAAAACAACTAACTTGTACAGGAGGAAAATTAAACATAATACAAGTGTGGAGATTTTACTCTCATTTTTATTTTGACATGATTTATCATTAGGCAGGATTTTTTTCTTCCCTCCAGCTTCCATAGAGTTGAAATAACTCTTTACTCCATTGCCACGTAGTATGACAGACAGTAGGGTTAATGACAAACAACAAAGCTCTATCATAACAAACTGTATGTAAAACAATAAATCTCCCCTGCAGTGCCACTGAACAGCTAGTCTGTGGGACTCTGACACCTTTGCAATTCTGATATAGCACCAATGGTGTAACATTATCTGTAGTTCCAACTAGCACAATCACATGTATTCAGTACAGGTCAGAGTGGACAAATACAATGACTACGGTGAGAATAAGCTAGCAAGGGAGCAGCCACTCCTCAGCTACAGTCACCACCTGCATATTTTTTGCACTGATAGTTTTTTTTCTAACATCCTATCAGAGTTAGGTCAAAGACAAACAATACTTTTCAGCCTTGTTTGATTTTTTCAACCACTTCCTCAGCCAACTACAAATCATACACTTCAAAATTCTTTCACATTAAAATGGCAGGGTAATACCATCACATATTGTAATGGTAGGATGAAATCACTGCTGTTAAAATCAGCAGTCTGATAACTTTATGGGAAAGCTAGATTTGCACAGTTGCTTTCTATTGATTTCATTCATACTTCAAATTATCTGTGCTGTCAATAAAACTAAGAATCCACTCCCTGTCAATTCACGGAGCAAAATGTAATATCCACTGAACATTTTTTTTTTTTCTATCAAAATGAATAAATTGATTTTGTTGATCCAAAAACCTTCCTCCTTAGGTCTAAAAATAGTGTCTAGGTATATTTCTTTAAAAATGAAGTAAATACATCTGAATGTATCTGACTGCCATAATTTTTTTCCCTTGTAATTTCCTACTTATTCTATATGGCAAAGCATTAAAATAATAAAAATTCCATTTGTTTTAAATGCCTTTTTATATGTGAATTGCATGTAGTAATAAGTTCTGTTGAGATAGAAATACTAATATAGTGTTACTGGCCTTCGGCTTTCTGTTAAGAGTATAGTACCACTAATGACCTACTGAGTCTGTCCCCTTCAGAGAGGAATTTGAGCAGAAATTTAAAATGTGTAGATGGGCCCAATAAGTTGTTTGGAGCATGGAGATGGTGAGAAAAAGGCTTGTCAGTCACTTCCATGGTTTCCCTCTTAACTGACATACATCTGCATTAATACATGGTTTTTCCTAAGTGCTGGTAATCTATCCCCAGGGAATTAAAGACTGAAAGAAACTGCTAAAAGGTAGACTTCTGTCAATGACTAGAAACAGACTAGTTTATTGCCATATGAACATCAATCCATCACTCAGGGCAGAGTATCTGGGGGATTACAAGTGCTACTGATATTTGTCAAAATGCATTTTCTCTTTTTACCTGTCTCTGTCCAAAATAATGATCCTGATGATCCAAGTATTTTGCTGTGATGAAATGGTACTTGGCAGGCATGAGGCTGTTGGGGAAAGTGCTGTACACATGGTAGCACTTTGATGAAGTCTGGTCTCAAATATGCTATTACTACAGTTGAAAGAGAGCCACGACTAGGACCGCTTTCTTTCCACCCTTGTCTTTATGACAGAAGATAGAAAAGGGGTTTCACAGAGTTAGTAAGATGACAATATACCTTTTGATGACCCCTACAGAAAGATGGGGTACTTTAATGGGCAAAACCATCAAGCTCTCTGTCTCATGCCACATGGTGTGTTACGAGGGGGGTGAATCTTCTGAATTCCCTGAGAGCCCATGTGAGGGTGGAAGAGCCGGTCTCTGCTCGGCAGAGCTGCAGGGCAGCCGAGTCACCACAAGGACTCAGAGGAACAACTGTGCTGTGACTTTATTAACTGACCTCCTTAGTGAGGGAATGGAGACAACCTGGCAACAATCAACTGATAACCGTCTGGGGAATGAATAAAGGCACTTCGGCGATGAGACCTGTCAATGATCAACTGATCGTAATTCAATTCCTACAAAACTTATACACATGAATATATGTAAGAGAGAGAGAGAGCAGAAAGAGGAAAGAGAAAAGAGAGGATGAGGGGATAGGAAAGGGGAAAATCACCACCCTTGGATCCCACATTGTCACAGAGTGGTCAGCGTGGTCCGTAGGTGGTGGGTTAACAAAGACACAAATGGGGTGTTGCCTTTATATAGTCTTTCCTACACATGTGCAATAGGTTGTTCCAGAAGGTTCTCATTTTCTCTGGCTTGTACTTGCGAAGTTAAGCAAGTTCTGTGTCTGGGCAACAGCAGGAGGGAGGGGGAGAGAAATGGCCCTGCCCCACCTCTGCAGAGCTCGCTCTGCTTCTCCCCCACCGGGCGTCCCACTCGAGTTGTTTGAGACATCCTCTTTACCAATAGTTTCTTGTTTATGAACAACCTGTGACACTCTCTCATTCATCTTCCTATTTCACTGCCACTTTTTTTCATTGCTTGTGAATATGAAGAACTACTGATTAAAAACAAAAAACCCACAAAACTCACAAGAGAGAATAGACTGCAATGATCCTCTCTATTGGAAAGTTGCATATCTGTCAGGAGAGACAAATGGACGACAGAAAAACATGTCTTGTCACTGATGCCATTTAACAAATCTTCCTTTATTCTGGCTGAGGATTTACCTAAGACTTCAGCCACTTCAGTGTGGTTAAGCAGAATGGACTGAAAGTAAGGAAAGATGACAGTACAAGATTAGGAATACAAATCTTTGCACATCTTGCTTGTTCTTTTAAGCACATGACTTCCAGATTGTGTTTCAGTTAATTCTGCTTTTTGAGTGATAATTTTGAAAGATTTTTAAGATGGTAATACATGTGGGTAAACACAGTAAGCAAAAGATAAACCACTGTTTTAGCAATACGTGTTCCTCAATGATTAAATGGTAAAATGACAACAAAAAAGGTTCCTGCACACTTGGATTTTTAATAACTACAGGTGGAATCGTCAAACTTTGTTCTTACAAAAGCTTGGTTTCTGTTTTGAAGTGAAATATGATATTTAATACAGTTAAATTGCTACTTCAGACTGCAAAATTTCTTACATTCCATTTTCATTTCGAAAAGTGGGTATTTAAATATACATATTTAAAAGAAATATACTAACTCAGTTTAGTCTAACTTTAGAAGTTATAATGTAGATGTGTATATCTAAACTGTAGATTCACAATCAGAGAAAAATTAGCACATTCATTTGGTCAGGTTCTCAGCTTTAAAGTGACACAATTTCAGCTGTTTTAGTATAGACTCAGATAGGTTCAGATGTCTAGAATACAAACATCTACACTTGGCCAAGCTGATCCTGCTCTAAGGATATTTCTACACTGATAAATAGCACAGGTAGAGGAAGCAACTTTGGCATTATGTCACTTTTCATCCATGTTTCATTAGGCTGTGCCTGTTGGTCTTAGGCCAGAAATCAGACCTGATACTGTTTTATTTAGCAGCAAATAGTCTACAAAAATAGTCTACATAAACATAGTATACAAAACTTTTGAATGGTCATCTTACATGTTTAATTTCAAAAACAGATATCCAAAGCAACAAACATACAGGTGGCAAGATGACTGAGTTAAGAAAGAGTAGATCTAATTGCCATTCTGGTTAAACATATATTTTCTTCAGTTAGTTGCCCAAAAGTTTGAATTGTCTCAGTTGTATTACTAGTAGCAGCACACAAAATAGAAATCCTTGAGTGAGAAAAAGACCCAGCTGTCTTATAAGTTCTCAAAAAGACAAGGCATTTTACAACTTTGTCATAACCCTTGAAAATAGAAGGTGGTAATCAACGACTGATGAATACAAGCTGTCATTTTCAAGGAGACAAGAGAGAAAGTTTACATGGTTATAAAGTTTAAAAACAGACCGAAAGTCCATTTCCTTCAAATTGTCAGCAGGCACCTCTATGTTTGTATGTCACTAATGAATTGCTGACCTTCTGCCAAGGTAACTTGCCATGGTTTCAGCAAGTATCATAAGATAAAGATCCCAGGTTTATTGCAAATTTGAGTGTAAGCACACAAGACTATGCTTGCACTGTAAAAAGCTTAATTTTATGAGAAGGAGAGTAATCTAACTGGATGTACGTAACAGGAATCAGAAAAGAGGAATGAAATTAAGCATTTTGGCAATACTAGCTGATAAGGATTCTGGAAGTAACCTCAGCAGGGTTTTGCAGCCTTCTAGTTAACGTTACAATTTCTCATCAGGCATGCAGTGCATAGCTTTAGGAACCAATAGTCTTCCAGGTCAATCTCCTGCATCAAGCAGATCAGCTCTCATTGGAAGAGCATCTTTAAAAAACAGAACAGAACAACAAAAAACCACCACCACCCCTGCTAACAACGAAGAAACAACACCACCAACAACAAAAAAACAGGAAATCTCATATAGGCTGAAGCGTAGTTACAAGAATGATCTTGTAATACACAGAGAAAAGATAGCAAGTTCCAAAACAATGGGCTAGCTTCAGAGCTGGTGCAGGTACAAATATCTGTCTGAAGATGGACATCCCCCAAGCAATTAATTTTTAACATTTATCTGCATATTTGGCAATTATATGTATACATTAAAACCTCACTTGTATTTAAGTATTTATTTTTAAACAACACAATTTCATTATGATAGTTAAAATCTTGATGCTATGAGATCTGATTGTTTCCTTTGAAGCTCTTGGCACCTGCTGACTTCAGAAATGAATGTACTTCATTAAAATGTGTCAACTACATTAAAATTATGTTAAGCAAAAAGGAAAATTTTTTTTAGGGAAAGCTTTGCTGTCATAAAATGACATGCATAGTTTTCAAGGATCATGTGTAACCCTGGGAGATGACTGCTATTTCTAGATTAACTTTGTAACCAGCTGACATTCGTGAAGTTTAGAAATTATAACTTTTACTAAGCACTTGTGAGCCAGTATAAAAGAAAGATGAAATACAGATGTAAACAATTTAAGTGGCCAACTCAGTTCAGGTTTCTGAAAATTTCTTCTTCCACAATGATGTTCAGAGCTTTACAGCAAGCATTAGCAGAGTCAATACACACTAGAATTTGGACTGATCAGAACTTCAAGATAAGGCAGCAAAGATTTTATCAGGACTCCTTGTAATAATGGGCCAAACATACTGGGAATGTAAGCAAATTCAGTTCCACTGGCAATCCATTAGTGGACACAGTTCTTAACAGTTTTATAGTTAATTGGTTTAATGTTATTAAACTAACAATTTAGGAGTGACTATGTAAATTAAATATAATAGCAACTACATTGACATACCAACTATTACATATTATAAACACCACAGAATGTCGATAACTCATCTGCTGCGAGAAAGAATGATCAGCTTAACTGCAGGAGGAAATTGCTAAACTTCCCACACAGCTTCTTAAAATTGCCTGCTTGGTCAATTTTTTTATCATATTATGACTATGTAGAAAATAATTCATGTGGTTCTGTAATGACAGAACCACTGTTGTTAATTAATGATTAACAGGATTCTAACAGTCAAGATGAATTCTAATTCATGGCTTGGATTATCAGTCTTTCTAGCATTCATCCACCCAAACGTGCCAGAGCTGGAGCTGGTCCAAGAAACTTCAGGAGAACTTTGTCCATCAGATTACACTGTTCAACAAACTTGAAGAGTACTTTGTGATCTTAGGTGATTTCATGAGAATTTGGACTACATTTAGGAAATGAAATTGAGGAAATGTGAAAAGATTTCCAGTTAAATATTTTAATATTGACTTTTTTTGAGATTCACTTTCTGAACTAAGGGTAGTTAGATATTTTTAAATCACACATATGTCAAAAAGGAAACTTGAAACAGAAATAAAATGGTTTGAGTCAAACACTTTGGAAAAAACCTCTTTTTGGAGGGAAAATTAAGAAAGGTTTTGTAGTACACATTGGTTTAAACTTGAAGAAAGCATTTGGTATGCTTAAGGTCTTCTGTGAATGTAATTTCTGTCCACAACAGAAATCTCCATTGGAGCTCTTTTAAACAGGGGCATCCTTTGTAAAATAGTTTTCTTCTCATTGCATTCACCTTTCTCTTATTTCTCTGTCTGAGACTTTTAAAGCATATCCCCACGACCCTATTATCTTGCTCCTCTCTTTTTGAGAGGAGACAAGATTGGCAAACAAGGTCTCTCATTCTTGCTTATAATCTTCACCCTTAAAACCCTCTAGGAAACGTAAGGACTAGCCCTGTCCAGCTGACCCTTTGCTGGCCCATCCCTAAAGTCATCCGAAGGGAAAATTTAGAGCACTGACACTGTGTAGCAGCCCACCTCCTGTCACTACTGTCATTACTGGCCTTCTCTGGAGACCATCTGTTCCATTTTAATAAATGCAGTGGAGTATTAATAAGTGACTAAAGCCGCTACCCTTCTATTTTAGTGCTACATTAAATTAGCTCTGCATTATAATAGAACTCTTATGGCTGTACCTGTGACATCCAAATTAATTTCAGATGAATTCATTGTTATTAGTGCAATTACACTGCATAACAAGGAGTTAAGAAGGACATGACACTCAGAAAAAAAAATAATTTCCATTAAAACTTAAGTACAGTTACTGCGTTGTGTTTTAAAGCTATTTTTTCCCTTGCTGTAGCTTTTAGTTAGCAAATCCACATCACTCAGATACATGAATATTTGAAGCAGAACAAGAGCCTTGCCATCCATCAATCCTTAACAACTATCTGACTTGTCTTTTTTTTTCTTCTTTTTTTTTTTTTTGTCTTTCAAGAGCTATTTTAACTTATTTTTTTCAAGGGTTTGTGGGCAGCCTTCTACAACAGGCATACTATTTAAATTTTTAAAGTGCAGAACTAGCTTGGACAATAAAATCCACTTTTCCTGACATGCCAGACATTGCCATGTTAAGATGCCACTCCAGAACAGCTGCTGAATGGATAAGCGTTAGGATCAGGATTTCAGAAAGGTTATATGACCTCTGCTGTGCATAACTCCTTAAATTATGTATTTCAGAGGTGAATAACCCATGCAATGATTTTTATTTTGCCTATTCAGCATATATTTATCCTAAATTTTATTTCAAAGTTGGGATGTCCTTAAGAGGTAGAGGTTCATACATAAAAGTATAGAGTCTCTGTGAATCCATTGAGGAACTTCTTCACTATGTCAATTTGATTTTCTGTCTGAATCATCTGATTGTCTGAGGTTTCCCTGGGAGAACTGGCACAAACTTTAAATGAGAGAGCTGTGCCGTGTGTATAAAAATATCATTGTTCTTTTCCAAGTTTAGCTTCACTTCATTCACAGTTCAAAGTTAAATCTGTATTGTTCAGAAGATAAGCAGCTAACACAATGACACTGTTTCTTCCCATATCCTTAGTTCTGTGTAGCCCTCATGGACAAAACTACCAAAAAACTCTGTCTTTTAAAACTTTGTGTTCTAAGTTTCTCCAATCTTGGCAATTCAGATCATAAAATGTTTCATAACTTAAGAATTGGAAGAGGGTAGTTTTAATCTGTTAAAACATGTTGGTGTTAATGTTATATATGTATAGTTTAAATGACCTTGCTTTTTAAATACTTACTTGAGAGAAATTAACCTTTGGTTTTCAAATTTGAAAAGGATTATTTTAACAACATTGAAATATCTTCAATTTTTAAATAGCAAATTATTCAAAATTTCTCCTTCTTTGTAGATGTCTTTTAGTTAAGTTAAAATTCAAAGTGAAAAGGTTTTGCTAGAAACTATTAAAAACTACTCACATCATATTTATGTATTGTCATATTCAAATTAACGAAGGAGAGGGCTGCATGGCTTGTTGTTGTGGCTTGAGCTCAGAAGGCAACTGAACACCACACAGCCACTCACTACCCCCTTCCCCACCCAGGTGCTGAGAAGGGGAAAAGCAAAATTTCCAGGAGATAGAGATAAGGATGGGGAAGGATGATTCACATCCTTGAAGGCACAAGGAAAAAACAGACTCATTAGGGGAATTAAAAAGAACATAAAATTTAATACAGACACTAACAACAACACCACTTAACAGACACAGTGGGACAGTGAGAAGCATTTCCACATCTTGAAAACACCTTCCCCCACCCCTCCCTTTTTCCTGGGCTCAGCTTTTCTCCCGATAGCTCTACCTCCTCCCCTCCAGCAGTGCAGAGGGCAGGGAATGGGGGGTGTGGTCAGTCCTGCTGCTTCTTCCACCTCGGGGTAGAACTTCTGGCATCCCTCCCCTGTTCCCGTGCGCTCCCCCTCTCACAGGACAGTCCTCCACAAACTCCCTCCAACATGAGTCACTCGCATGGGCGTGGGGGTGATCCCCGCGTGTTGCAGTCCTGTCAGTGCCGAACTAGAAGAGCAGGGACTTCTTCCCACAGAGTCCCAGCCTCCTTCGGGCACAGTCACCTGCTCCAGTATGAGCTCCTCCACAGGCATCTGCTCCACCAGTGACATCCATGGTGGCAGGGGGTGGTCCTGCCCTCTCACCACAGGATACAGGGGAGCCCCTGTTCTGGTGCACCTCCCCTCCTTCTCCTCCTTTCTTACACTGACCTCAGTGTTCGCACAGATGATCTCCTCACAGCTACTCCCCACAACTCCCACCACTCCTCCCAGGTTTCCCTTCTTAAATACGTTATCCCAGAGGTGCAGCCACCATCACTAATTGGCTCGGCCTTGGCCAGAGGCGGCTCTGACTTGTAGCCGGGGGAGCTTTGAGAAGCTTCTTACAGGGGCCACTGCTGTAGCCCCCTCCCCTGCTACCAAAAAACCCCACCACTCACTCAGATCAGGACAACTGTAGGGATAAAGTAAATACTTCATCTCAATTCCTAGAAGCAGCACTTCCAAAGAGATGGCTATTCGGGGTGCTACACTGGCTGAGATTCAGAAGTCAAAGTTATAGGAGGTTACCCAAGCTATTTTGTTCTGGTGAGTGCTTTCATGCAGGTGTAGGGTAATTGCCAGACTGGTCAACTGATGCCTCAAAACAGAAAACACGGGAAATTACTTGAACTAATATTGTAAATGATAATAAGCAAATCCTTCATTTCAAGATCCCATGAAATAATCTAGCAGGGGGTCTAGTAATTTTTCCCCTTTTCTTGTCATTTACTCTTTCACAGCTTTTAAAATAGACCTGTAAACATCTTTGTGGTAAATTGCTGCTGTATGAATTCTAGAACAAACAGTATAATTTTCAACATTCCAACCTGTTTCTTTTAGAGACTTATAATTAATTGGGCCATAGACATTAAAAGGCAAAAATGAGCAACAACACCTCCAAGTCAAAATTTTATCCCTGTTTCAGTTTACAATAGTTTGTTATTCAGAAAAAACAAACAAACAAACAAACAAAAAAATCCCACAAAAATCTTGGTCTTTCTCTGTTACATTATGCAAATACATGCCTCCATTTAAAGAGAACTTTATTCTGGGGCTACATTTTGATGGGTTTCTTGATTCTAGACTCACACAGCCTTTTTATTTCTCTATGTGGCCTTGTTCTCAGTCCTAAGAGGCAATGATATTACAATGCTTATTTTCCATGGGTGGAGAAAACCATTATGTTTTCCAGGCAGTATGACTGACACATATAGTTAAGATATTCCCTAATGGCCACAGTCATGTTGTAATGTTAATAGTGAAGAAAACAACTTCAGAAAGTTCCACTTCTGAGTCAGGACCTGAAAGCTGTTGAATGTCTCACAACATGTATTTACTTTCAGAGACTGACTTGAAATCTCTAACCTGTATCATCTATAGTGAAAAGATTAAGCATTGCTTTCAAACAGAAATGAGTTACTTAACACATTTCAAGAGCAGGACACAGCTTCAGAGTCTGCAGTTAAATAAAACAAAGTGTTACTAAAAAGCACCTTGCAAGACTAATGAAATAATTTTTTTTTAAATAAAGTAAAAGCTACTTTTGATATTCTTTATTGTCTTCCTCAGGTAAGAAAGTTTTGGGTATTTAGATCTGTTATGAGCCTGTTTCTTTGCCTCAGTGTAGCACAGCCAATTACATATTGGGATATAGTTTGAACATACCATTATTTTATGTTTTTAAATCTGGGATTGTGACTTAAAAAATCATAAGTAAAAAGAGTATAATCTTTTTTTTCCTTTAAACTCTCCTGCATATCTAATTGAAGATGAGAGATTATTATGTCTCAAACCTCTCTTGTTGTGATCTAGAATCCTGCAATGGCAGCATAGTAGATAAACTGAGAAATACATCTGAACAAAAGATCCCAATCTGCAGAGGTTTGATTTTTTTTTTCCTTTTTTCTTTATCTTATAAGTGGATGAGATAGGAATAAAATAAACCAAGTAATTTCCTTCTTTTTATTGTGGGGTAGCATCAACGAAACCTTACACTTCTGTAACTGTTCCCTTAAACATTCTTTATATTTTCTGCTTAACCTCCAATCCTAAATAGTAAACTCACTGGTTTCCCATTATAAAAATTAATGTACTATAATCAGAGAGTGCTACATATTTGCCACTCTTTCTTCAAGAGAGAGATGGAGAATTCTTTGCCCTACAATTTCTAAAATGCTTGGGGAGCAACAGCATTGAACAGCACAAATATATCACTTTTATACTGCCTACTGCTATTTTCACAGATAATGTCTTTCAATATCCACTTATCTTCAACGAGACCTTTAGCGGAGAGGGCTTCTTAATTCTGTTTGAGTATCCAGTATGTACATGAGTTTACCCAGCAAGAGAAACTATTAATGGTAATTATTCTGTTTTGTCATCCCCTACAACAATAATCCACCCATTGTAATAGCAGTTAGTGTCTGGTCATAAAACACAGGAAAACTTTCTGTGGTTGGAAAATTTAAGTGGATTACAGACTGTGCAATGTACTAAAAACCTAAAAACAATTCACATCACTATTAAAATTAACAAGACGGATGGATTAAAGCAGGAGATCAAATACATCTGATTGACTCTGATTTATTTCTTTTTACAAACTGCTTCAAGAGTTAAGTGGGCATATTAGAGGCTCAAATTCCCAAATGAGTCCAGAAAAGACACGGGAATTCATTTGGACTCATTATGTGGAATGTTTGTTACTTCTGATCTACTTGAGTTGTCAGTATCATCTAACACTTTATTCATTGGCTTTTAAAGGTCTTTTCCTACATTTCTTCAAAGCCACAAAAACCCACAAACAAACAAAACCCACCAACTAAGCAAATAAAAAAACCACAAGAAATGAATGCTTTCATTATGAAACCACTACTATGGATATACTAAACCAAAACTATATTATATGCTTTTTAAGATATACATTCTCAGTATTTTCCAATTATATTAATTCGGAAATAAACTTTGTCTTGTTTACTAACTCCGGTTGTTAAATGTCGCATTATTCCACATCCTTTCAAGTTTTGTTTCACCATGAAAAATATCAAAATTAAGAAATTTAACTTTAAAGCCATATTTGATTCAGAATCTCTTCACTTCTAAAAAAAAATTTAGAAGCAAATTGGGAGATTTAAATAAGTATTTATGAATAACAATGCATTTTTGGGGAAAAATGTCCATTTCATTTCTGGGTGGAGGGGGTTGTGATATTCCTTATCAGAGCTCTTAGATTTTTACTATTTTCATCTTCGACTATAAAAATATTGTTCATCAGGTCTCAGGTGGAACTACGTCATCTGAGATTTCAAGCATTCAGGTAACATCACAGCTAATGCTTTCAGAGCAAATACAGCTGAAATAGTATCATCTGTCCTCTAACATTCCCCATGTATCCAGCCATTACTTAAACTGTTAGAAGTGAATGGTATAAATGTGTTTAAGGCAAGAATAGGCACATTCATCAGTAGCTGTTAAATATGATCTACATGTAATCTTCATCTCAGGAAGACCTTCAACCATCTGTGATGGGCAAAGATCACAACTTTTTTTTTTTTTTTTTTTTTTTTTTTTTTCCCCATTTGATTCTCTTCTTTCTCTGAGACAGGAATGGCCTCTGTTGAAAACATGTCCTGAACTACAATCTTTCATCCACCAGCTATTTCCTTATATTCTTAAACTTTTTTTTTTCTTATATTTTATCCCCAAGACAGGTGAGGGGAGACAAAAGTGGAAATAAAGGTAGAGCACTACAATTCACTTCTTTAACTTCAGTAAAAACATCTATCTGAATTAGACTGCTCTTATAATGAGTGTTATTTGCTTGCACCTTTGCAAAAAACTGTCTATATATAATTATACAGAGAAAAATAAAAGTAAGCAGAAATCTACTTCATTTCTCTCAGTGCTAAAATCCGCAGTAAATCTTTTTTTTTAAGGAAAATCTGCTCTAAATCTAGGTTTTTGTTTGTTTATTTAAAATGTCATTTCAACGGATTGCTATGTCCTATGTCCCCCTTCCTAATTCCCTCCTTAAAGCAGAAACAAGAATAACATTTTCAGGAAGACCTGTCAGTGGTATTAAAAAGCCACTTAGCATAAGGAAAAGAAGTAATGGTTCAGCATACTCTTCTGTATAGCTATTTTTAACATTATATACATAGCATCTTTATTTCTGTCAAATGAATCACATCTGGAATTATGTTACATTAAAGACAACAAATGGAAGTAAGTCTCCTTACTACATATAGAAAATATTAAATTATTCTAAAAAAGATTAACACTACTTGAAACAATATACCAATAATCATTCTTTCAGATATATTCTTTTTTTTTTTTTTTTAACTGTCTTGGAGGAATCTCATTAGCAGAAAGAATACATGGAAAATAACAATAAAATTTGCCCAAGTCTCCTAAGAAATTGGTCTACAATTTGAAATAGTTTTGTGTTTGTTGGTGTTGGTTTTATGGGTAGAATTTTTCCAATACAAGGTGAACTAGAAGTCTAACTCCTTTTGAAAATCTAAGCTTTACTGTTTCTAAGCTTGTTATTTTAAGTTGTTCCATGACATTATAACCTATTCATCTTAAAACTAATTTCAAAGTCTGAATGTCGAGTGCCGACTAGCAACTCTTGTATCTATAGCTCAAGTGGTAGAGCTTTTACTTTTTGCTCTGGTTGTCACGAATTTAAACTGGTCTGTGTCAAACAAATTATTAGCAAACCTTGCCTAACTTTCTCATTTTTAATTTTCACATAAATTCCTTTTGACAGGCATCAATATGGAAGATTTCAGTCTTTGTTTTTTTGTTTGGAAAAGATTAGGTTGAAAGTGGCACAGGAGCAACACTTTCCATTTTATGATTTTTAATATGTTCTACAACTTATGAGGCATTCCTTCATAAACTAATTAACTGGCTCCGTTTTTGAAAGGAGAGTCCATTCTCATTCAGAGAATATGTTACTGCATTCTCCTTATGTTCTTCCTAACAAATAATACATATTTATAAAGGTTGAATATTCATAAACAATTCACTTGACAAACATATTTGTATTCTTTATTTTACATATAAATTATGATTATTGCTTTATCTGATTTTGTGTTTTCCATTCAATTAGAGATTTGTGCCCCGCTTCCAACATGAAGCTGTAACAAGCATGTTCTCATTGTTTACAGACCTTCACCTGATACAAGCTGAATGACTGTTCAACACACTCTGTAATTATTGAATGTTTTCTACAAGTCAATTAGCATTTCATTTGTATTTTTGTGGTAAAGGATTTGGAATCCTGAAACATGACGGGCTTGCATGTTTTATTGACAGTTATTATTATAATTTATAAGGCAAATAAACTGCTAATAGCTTGGGGTCATCTTATGGGCATAATAGATTTTTCAGCATGTACATCTGGCTTTGACTTATGTTCTTGCATTGGATTGGAGTTGCATGCATTTTATAACTTTCTTTTTTTTTTTTTTTAAATAACTATATATTTTGAACAACGTCCTATTCTTCATTTGCCTTTTAAATAAAATTTGGAAATTATTTCAAGACTTATTATTAGGGCCTATATATGTCATGAGGTGATTCTATCTTTTGAAAGACAACTTTACTCATAACAACACAGGATTCAACATTCTACAGTATCATTATACACAATGACAATATTTTTATATATCTGTTGTGCCAGGTATAATGTCAACAACATATGCCAATATCATTTCTCTTCCCTGCCAAAAGTATAATAATGTGCTCAAAAAAGATGAAATATCAGAACTAATGTCCAAATTTATTCTAACCAAGTTAAAAGCTGTTTATAAAAGACAATAATGACAGATTCATGTACTAGAAGAATCTTAAATTGCTAGTGTAGCTGTGTAAATCTCCTTAAAAAGTTATCTTACAAATGAAAACATTCATCTCTCACAACAGAAAGAGAGAGATGAAAAAATATCATTCATAGGAGATGTCCTTTTAGGAGACAAGGACTAGACCTCAGTAAATCTTTGAGACTTGCAATGATTCAAAAATCTGAGAAACATAATTTTTAGACTTCCCAATACATGTCAAAATGAGTTGTGTGCAAACTTTCATCCAAATACTTTCAAGTTTTTTGGCTGGAAATACAAATTTGTAATTATAACTACAATTTTGTTTTTCTTACATGCTAATTGAAGTATAAACATACAAAATTGGACAGTAAAAAATACTCAAGCATATTGCCTCAAACCCACACAAGAATTTCATTAAACATTAGAGCAGATCTGTCCATTAATTTCTTTCTGTAATTGCTAATACAATGACAACAAATATAGTTTGTAAGAGCAAAAAAAGAAAGTTCATGTAATAAATTGAATTCTTCATGAATCTCAGTCTGCTGAGTGACACTACACATTACTCTAATTTTACTTCTAACTGCATTTCAACAAAGCAGAGGGACCTCTTTTCTGTGATTATTCTGCTTGCTTGCTCTCCCAACTGAAGGGAATGTTAGAAATGTTGAAAGTAAAGCCAGCATTGAACAGGCCAGTACTTTCTCACAAGAACAATATTTCATCTCAAACCTTGTCCAGTTCACAAACTTATATGATTAAATCCTTAGCAACTTGAATACAAGCAGCCTTTGGCTCAGCTTTTAATATGTCTTAATTAGACATAAATGTGCCTTTTATGTTTTACCTTTCTTTATGAAAGAACACTGTCCACTCTCTGGTTGCAGTTTCAGGAGTTCAGTAGTAAGACACTATGTGGTTTAGAGCTACTTGGGTACAGTCAAGTTAAGGTGCTGAATTTTTTTATGACCTTTAACCAGGCTGGATGGTTTCATCTACTCATTTCAGTTATCTGATTTGAGATATGTTTGTGGAAGAGATTTAAATTGAATGCCCAAAAACTAGCTTCTCCTTTGTTACATCCGTTCCCATACAGTGTTCATAGTTTATTCACCAGAGAATTTATATCTAAATCAGCAAATATGAAAGCTGGACATATCATTCTATTTGTTTATGTTCTGGGCCACTGGGCTCACCATTACTTTGTAAGATTTGGTTCTGATTATTACTCTGCACTGACAAATCCCACATCTGTGATGTTGATCTGATTACTTGGCTGTACAAGTGTTGTCCTACAACAAAAGGACAAACATTTCTTGCTGTATATTAGTGTTCATTCCCATCTGTGAATATTTTACATAGTCATGATTTGAATAGTAAGATACAAATCCATTCAAGCTTTGCCAAAGGCTATTTTTAGCTTTCCTTCACTCTCTATTTTCTACTAGGTGCATGTGACTGGAATATTATAACCACAGAATGATTTATGTTGCAAAAAGCAAGTGTGATTTAGGAATGAAGATCCCATTATTACATTATCAGTGATGGAATCTACAGTCATATAAATTTCATCACAAGAGCAACAGAAGACATAACGAGAATATGGCTGTCCTAACTGTTATGCCATTAAAATGTAGGAGAGTAGGATGGCTTGTGAAGAGGTATTTTCTTTTGTGGAGACATCATGTATAAAATACATCCTTTATGGCTAACAGAATAAAACCAAACTCACATCAGCCAAATCATTTTTCTAACTAAATATGACTAAAATTTTAATAATCAAATTATCTTAGAGCTCTGTCCTGGCAGTTGTAGCATGGAAACAAGTTACGTAGATGTTACTACAACCTACTTGGGCACCTAAGATGGGACTTGGACTTCTGGTGAGGCAGTACAGGAGAACTGAGACTAGCAGGACCAGAGCTGCTCAGGGCTTGCAGCTACTGAATCAACTGGAATCTTCACTGCAACCCAGACACCTTAAACTTAGGCATCCTGGGCCTCTGCCTAAACAGCTAGGAGGACAACATGTCTTCAGTACTGAAGACAGCAGACACAGCAGATCTGTGACCATTTGGAAACAGCATGAGAGGGAGGAATAGTCGTTGGTCTTTTGCATCAAAGAATAGTAGCTGGAGCAGCCCCACAAAAATGGCAGACAAGTTCAATACCCTTCTCAATCTGATAAAACTCAAGCCTACTGCATCCTCAATAGATCTCTAATCATTCAACCTCAACCTCCCTCCCACCTCTTGGAGTAAAGCTACCTTGAGGCCAAAAATCCAAGTGGTATGGAGAGAAGAGGGGACCAAATAAAAGCAAGCTGCACTGCAGCCCTGTGACTCAAATGGAAAAGATGAGCTCTTTTGTCCTGGCCCTTGCTCCCAGTTATAAAATCTCATTAAATGATTCCAACCCTTCTCAACCTTGAAATGCCTGTGTGGCCTTTGTGTGAGCAACTGCCTCAATACAGGCAGTAATACTCTCTTGTAAGACTGAGGTATAAATATGTACACGTGTTCACAGCACACACATATGCAAGGGTAAAAGGTGATTTCTGAACATTAGGAGCGTTATTGTTATTTCAGTGCCAGCAACCAGAGGGTGCAATGAACTTCTGAGCCTCAGGGGAATAACTTTATTATCTAGCACAAAAATTAACCAAAAAGTTCTATGACAATTCTTTCACGTATCAACAGCTGCCACAGTGACATCTTTTTTATTAGAATGTAAAAACTGTTTACTAACTTGTGCCTGCAAATTTCCTCCAAAGATCACCTGACAATTCTTCTGTCATAAGAGGAAAAAGGTGTGTCTCCTTTTCTCTTTCTCCTTTTGTCTTCACTTTGCAGTAGGAAAAAAAAAAAATTCTGCAACAGAATTTACCTCTCTCTTTTTTCAGTGCTTCTCTAATATCCACAGCAGAGATTTTGCATACACAGCTCAGTAATTTTCAGCTTTAGGGAGTATGAAAATAGGATAGGTCTGTACCCCATTGTTGATTTATACAGGCAAACACTATACGTCCCCTCAACATGGATTAAAGGGTGCACAAGCCTCTTTGATGGGCAAGTTCAAAAGAAAAATAAGCTTAATATATCTTCTTTACCTGATAGAGTAGTGTACTTACTCAGGCTAAATGGTTTAAATATGCTGATTTGTCAGAAGCTTTAAATTTGAAGAGAAGCTATGTTCAGCCATATTATGAGAATATAATCAGGTTTTATATATAGTATTTTCCAATATGTTAAGCAGTTGTGAACTAATGAATCATCTTTGGTGCTATATAACTAATTAGCAAACAGTGGGAGGGAGGCTTTTGCAAATAAAGAAGGTCTTTGTGTCATTTCTCAAGCAAATATGCAAGTAAAACTTATAAATCTTTTAGATATATTTAGATACAACTGAAGTGTGCATAAAGTTTACTAGAGGTTTGCCTGGTTTTTAGAGTTTTTTCTGCTTTCAGCAGTCCTTGAAGTACATGTTCTAAAGAATGCTTTAAAAGTTCATTTGATTTATTTTGTTGTTATTAAGTATAATATTACACAACTCATACAAGCAGCAGTGAAATGAGTATGCAAGATGTCTGCAGGTTTTCACAAGACATTTAAAAGTCTGTCACCACCTCTACTAGTTTATAAATTAACAGGATTTTCAGCATACCCAGGATACGGTCATTTTGATGTTTCTTTATACAGTTAATCATAAATTCTGTCTCCAAGCTGCAGTCCTTACATTTACATTTCATTGCAGAGATTCTCCTCAGCATTAGAGAATTAAATAACACTTTCCCCAGATGATGGGGACTGTTGCACAGTTTCTTTACCATGGTCATTGCATCACAAGTCCTGCACCATGGCCATTACATCACAGTCCTGTAACTTTTATACACTGCAGTAGCAGAGCACCATGTGGACAGTCCTTGAACCATCCTTGAACAGAACCATCACCAACTTTCCCTGTGTTGCAAGCATGCCTGTCTGCAGCCCTACCTCCTGGATGGACTTTGGACCCATGCTGTAGCCATCTCTCCAGTTCTGTCTCTGCTCCTGTCTCCCTTTGCTCCTGACCAGACTCCCTGCACAGACCCTGGACTGGGTTCACCACCTTCCCCCACCTGAGACTGTTGATTTATTGTTTTATTGATTTATTATTAATTTCACCTGGCTCTGCCCATAGTGTTCAAACCCTGCAGGACTGTGCCCTGTAGGTGAAGTTCATAGCCTGCACCAGGAGCAGACCGCTCTTGCAGTTCCCTAGCTAAAAGCAGCAGTGCAGACTGCTGAAGGACTACGTGCCATGGTTTGAAAACTCTTATATTACTTAAACAAAGTAGCCTAAACTGTGGGTTAGTAGTCCCCATGTAGTTCAGAACATATTTATGTTAAAGTCATAGTTACTGATTAGTTACTGAAGATTAATCCTTCCAACTATCCATTTCTGTCTGGCCAGCCTGATGACTGAAAGGTCTGAGAGACACAAGGACCTTCAGGACACTGTTCACTTGTTTCACAGACATCTACAACAAATGGTAGAGTTCACTCTGCAGAAATATGACCAGAAAGGAAGTCCACACACTATCTCCGACATAGTAATCTCCAGAGTTAACACCCAAGTGCTGGTAGATGAACCTCAGCACCAGTGCACACCAACTCAGCTTATGGGAGACTCCATAGGAAGTGCCTGGCTGGGTGTACATTCACACCACAGCCACGAGCACATCATCTTCTCCAGGTGGACAGGACACATACCGCAATAATAGAGGAGACTATATGTTCTACTTTGAACATTTGAATGAATTTTGTGCCACTGTTCTGATATATTTTAGAAAAACATAAAAGAAGGAATAATGGGACAGGCAAGATCAAGAAGAAGCAACTGACATTTTAAAAGAGCATAATCTGTTATGTTTATGAAATAATTTTCAGCTGCACATTTTCAAAATATTACTCCTTCATTGCTTCTTATTTTTAATTTTAAACTATTGTGAAAACAGCAGTCAGACATACAATTCTGTAATGATCGGTAGATCAGATAACATAGAATTGGTCAAATCTTGCAATTTCAGCATATTTTATCCAAACTCAAAGCTCTTTAGTACTTTATATAAATGACTGTGACACTCTGCTGTTGTCTCCATTAATATATTGATCAAGTGCTGGCCAGAGAGGAGAATGAGTTGAATATTTCAGTGGAGCCTCCCTTTTTATCACTGCAATGACTCAGTAAAATTTAGCTTTATTTAGCTTTAATTTGCCGTAGGTTGGCTCTAGGAATGGATGCTGTTCCCAGTGCTGTGTGCATGGGAACTCCACCTACTGCCATCCATAGTTACTTCATCCCATCTAAATTCTGACTGAAACTGACACACCTGAGAGATGTAAAAATGGACTTGTCCAATCAACAGGATGGTTTAAGAATGTCTGAAGTTCTTCAGGCTCTTCACAGTCCTCTTGCTTTCTCTTAAAAAATTCAACTCCTGGGTCATTCTCTGGATGAAAAGGTGACAGCAGTTGATATTCATGCTTAGAAACACATGACTTGACAACCATTTAGACTACTGTTGTATACCCTGTCAGAACAAAGTGACCCACATGCAACAGGTTTATCCAGGAACTCAGAAGACAGTTTCTGGAAGTCACATTGTAAATCTTTGCTGTAAGAGTAAATTTTTTTCAGAGGAAATCATTGAAAAAAATAATTGGTACACGAATTTGTGTAAGACATGCTTCTAATTAATGAAGACTTTGCTGTGGAACTTCTACTCAGCTGGAATCAGATGCATTTTTAATGGAAATTAAATGCCAACATAATGATTCAACTCTGAAAAATAAAGTGTGGGTTTCACTAGCAAGACAGCAGGATACATAATGAAAGACTGTTCTGAAAAATAACCTATTGTAACCCTGTTCTCAATAAGAATCAATAATTTCATATTTGCTTTATATATGCTATAGAACTCCCTCATGCACAAAGCACTAGACTTCTTGAGTCGAGTCTATGATTAGGCAGTTATTCATTATCAGGTAATTCAGTGTGCTATGGAACAAAATCATCTAATGTGTTTTGCTAAAGCCTAAGCACATAAATTAGATTTTTTAAATCTTATTCTTTTCCGTGGCTTTGGAAGAGTTTGCACCTGTCCTATGTTTAATACTGATTACATGCTATTTCTGTATATAGTGCTTGCAGATAAATCTCAATATTCAGTGAAATCTGGGAAGAAACATGCAATAAAATAAAATAATTTTGAAAAAGCCCTTAAAATACCAGTTTCATTAGGGGAAGAGAAAAGTACGTGTATATGTTAGGGAAAGCAAACTGTCAGGATATGATACTCTATTACAAACTCTCTAGATATCTCTAAGCATTTTGAGAGTCAACAGCTGTAAGATGCACGTTGTAAATCCATGTAATCCACATATCAGCACATAACAGTAACATTATTGTAAAAAGGGAATAAACAAGACTCCGGAGCCTGTTTAAAATTACAAAGCAGCAACTTGAACATAAGGATGGCCTAAATAGTGCTTTTCTTTCCTCTACACACAGTAGAGAAAGTGAAATAATGAAATAAGATGTATGGTACTGAACATAAAAACTGAGACATGACTTACTTGCAAAAGTAATTTATAACACAATTACAGTAAGCACAAATCTATGTATCATGAAAGATAAATAAAAGAACAGCAACAGTAAAATGAGCCTTAGATCCCAATTTATTTTTGGTTTGTAGTTAAAGTTTATGAAATAGACTTTCAGGCTTTCTTGGGTAAATTACAGAGAAATGCTATTAAGCCACTGAAATTGTTTAAGGGTCGGTGAATAGACTGATATTCACACGTGGGATCACATTTACATTCAAAGTTCTAACATTCAGGCACCCAGGTACCTCATCTTCCCACACTGAAATATTACTCAATTTTCCTCCTTTGAATTGGGCTCAAAAGTATTTTTACAACCATTGCTGCTTCCAAATCTATTTGATGATTTACATAGTCCTACACAATTTCTGACATGAGATAGAAGACATAAGGACTTTTGCTAAGTGAAAGTTTTCCAAGAGACGTTGTTGTACAGCAGAAAAGGTAAAAGAGGCATTGCACATGAGATGACGCAATGAGAATTTGGATGCAAAATGTCTCTTCTGTATGGAAAAAAGTGTGGATTTCAAAAGTATTAACAAATGCTAGGTGAAGATCTAAATCTGTTCCTATTCAAAGGAAACTTAGGTAGGAAAAATTTTCAAGAAGGCCATCCTGGAAATACCTGGCTTTGACTTGAAGCGGCATATCCTAAAAGAAACTAAGCTGCAAGGTTTAATTTGTGGAGAGGACATCCCCAGTAGAAGGTTAGCAAAAGTGTAAAGTATCTCTGCGGCAATCCAAGGCAGTAATTCCCCGGCTGAGGACACTTGCTAGCTATGAGGTTGTCCTCTAAGGACTTCCAAACCAATCTGTGCATTGGGGGAAAGAAAGAAAAGGTGTACATTTCTCGCCCAACCACAGATGGTAGGGGCATATGTTCCTAAGAAGAGGTTACCATCTTACAGGAATTCGAGACAGTATGACGCACCTTACACAGGCACTCACGGCTGTGAAAGCTACACCAGCATCATCTCCAGGTGCCAGTGATGCAGAGCGTATAAATGCAGGTTAAAACAATTAACCCATCCACTGTGAGGCTGAAATTTTGCACTTCCCTTTTAAAGAGCAGATACCAGATTCCATTTGAGCACCTGAAGACCACTGAGCAGTGGGAGCTTGTCTACACTGATCCTCCTTCCAGTGTCATTTGAGGCTGAGGGGAGACCTCATCGCCCTCTACAACTACCTGAAAGGAGGTTGCAGAGAGCTGAGGATGAGTCTCTTTAACCAAGTAATAAGTGATAGGACATGAGGGAATCCCTCAAGTTGTGCCAGTGAAGGTTTAGGCTAGATATTAGGAAGTATTTTTTCACAGAACAAGTAGTTAGGTGTTGGAATGGGCTGCCCAGGGAGGTGGTGGAGTCCCCATGCCTGGAGTTGTTCAAGAGGCTGGTTGACATGGCGCTTGGGCATCTGGTGTAGTTGGGATCTGTCAGTGTTAGGTTAATGGTTGGACTAGATGATCTTCAAGGTCCTTTCAAACCTAGATGATTCTGTGATTCTGTAATTCACTGATGCCAGCGACCAGAGCAGCTGCATTAGCACAATCTCTCAGGCAAGCAGGAAAATGCAAAGCTGGGAATTAATTTCTCATTTTTCTTTTTTTTTTCCTTCATCCTTTCCTTGTTCTATTTTTGCCACTCCTGTATTATCTAATTATTTTCAGCACATCATTTTCATATCCAAATCCTAAACAAATGTGCATGAAGCTATACTTTAACCTAAATATCCAATCTGAAGTATTCAGACTTTTGTTGGCAATACGGCATTATGGAAATTATACAGGAAAAATGTTTGTTCTAGTGAGTCTCAGACCACTGCAATTCTGCTACATTAAGATAAATATCCATCTAAATGTCACCTCTGAATGGTTTGAATTTATCACCATCCATCATTTTTTGTACACTTACAGCAATTTCAAGTAAGTATTTTCATAGCAAACAATTTCTTGTGTCATAAAATACCCGAACATTTCTATGTATTATATAGTATTTTAAAATAAAGTTTACTGCTAAGTTCCGGAATGTTTTAAAAAATTATATTTCTTGTCATCTTAAATAAAATACTTTATTTAACAATTTTTTGTATTTTCCATCTTTTTGCACTTTAATTCTTTCACTGATTATTACCAGGTCATTAATTGAAATTATAATAAACAAACAATAATGAATTCACTGATTCATATGCTCTATGTTTGTTTTCATACAACAGACAAGAGTAAGGTTAAACTTGCTTGTCAAACAACATTATCAAGGCACAAGGGAAGAGACAGATCACAGGACCTTCTGAGAATATTATTTTTGCCCCTTGGCTCATGCACAGCTTTAGCTGTGATTGATGGAAGACTGAATATGTAGTGGTTTTTCTTTCTCTAGCAAAAGAATTGTTCACCACTCATAACCCACTATTATCCTTACCATACCCAGGTCCCTCAAATCGTACACAGCAGTCCTATTACATAAGTAAAGATGCTGTGCAATGCATTCAGAACACACCTATGTATGGACGATCACAAAAGAGTTTAAAGGAAGAGAATCAAGAAAGAAACTAGGCCTACATTTGTATGCAATTAGCAGAGTGACTGATAGTATCAGCAAATAAACAGGAAGAAAAATACAAACTGTGGGTACAGTACAAAGTGTTCATCAGCACTACAGCCAAAGCTTGACTTAGTTTCAACCTATTTGCACAAAGCCCTTTTAGTTCATAGGGCAATTCGGTTGGCAGAATATATTTACTTCACAAAATATTAGTTAGCAGAGTGGAGTTTATCCTCTGTGTGAGCATGTGTGTGTGTCTGCATGCATAGACATAGAGTTTCTTGAAAACTTACCTTTCAGAAAAATGCCCATTGAAAGTATCTGTAGGTTCTAAGAAAACAAACCTAGCACTTTATAACACAGGTTAATCCAAACCAGTCTATTTACATTTGATTTTTTGTCATTTTTTTCCCCAAGACTATACTCCTTTTTGATTAACTACATCATAAAAAGTGCAAACCACATAGCTAACACACAACTCAGCTCTCTATGCACACTTTAACTGCTTACTTAGGTGTTTAGATGCAATCTTAGGGAAAAAAACACTAGATGTTCATTTTGAAAAATCTTAAATTGTAGTTTTAGTGAAATATTTTAAATATATCTTTTAATACCATTTATTTTTCCATGTATATTTAACAACAGATTCCTCTCATCTATGTCTAGATATCTTGGTGAAGACACCTGTGTTGAAGTGTGGCTGCTTCCTCTAGAGCCAACAGAAAACAACAAACAGCTTTACTCACCTGAGGTCTGAATTGGAATATATTTACTTGTACTGCCCGGACCCAAAGGATATGGAGATAACCATATAGTCAACTATACAGGTGAAGATAGAGTAAAGAATAAGAGGGTTACGACAATGATAGATTGCACCACTTCTCTAATGACTCTATAATAAAAACAGAATTTACTTTTCTATTAAAGGGCATCCATGTGATATATTCTGAAAAATAAATTAGGAGAAAAAGTTTAAGAGTTTCTCAGAAAATTCAACTCTGAAAATATAGTTGCATTATATGAAACAATTTATTACAGTTTCAATGTTACAATCATACACTATTAAAAACAGAAGAGATTTTTTCACGAAAGGAGACCATAACAAAACATGATCAGAAATATTTAGAAATCTTTAGACCTTTCTATTTCCCACTTTTTCAAACTGCAAAAATGGGCAAGCTAAGTATAGACCACACATTTCTCCATCTTCAATTTGTTTCCCCACTGTTGAGAAAACTTCAAAATTTTTACGTGCAAAATATTAGAAGAGCTGCCCCAATTTACAGCACTCACATGCAACACATGCATTAACTTTAACAGGATCTTGATGTATTGAAAAGTAAGTAGGGATGCTTGAAGATGAAGAGCCCTTTTTGGCTGTGCCACAATGAATTCAGAAGAAGCTACTTGTGTCCTACTGATGGGTTTTGACTGCAGAACCAACTTCCTGGTCCTCACCTGATTAACTGTAGGATTCGGATGGAAAGTTCTGGCAAAGAGACAAAATGAACAGATATGCCTTGGGGCAACATGATTTTGCTCCAAATCTAGTAGTATAGGGCAGCTTTATACCATCCTTGCATGCTGCTTGCAGTAAAGAACTGAGAATATTTATTGGATGAGTCCAAAATACTATATTGGTGTTACCATTAATTAGCATGTATGTTCCATTAGTTCAGTGGATTTTCTACAGTGATAATTTGTAAGCAATCTATAATAGTACATGTTAATTTGTATTAATTTATGTCCATGCATCATGTATCCACAAAGATTTTTTATTAAAACCTAAATGCAGATTAACATATATGTTATTTATTACTACCACATTAATCTGAAGAGGAAAACTTGAGAAAACGAATTTGAAATAGAAGCTTTGCAAAGATTTTCAAACACATATCTAGGAATGTAACAATTTTGAGTAAGATAATTACAACTTGGAGTAAGAAAATATACTCTTTAAAAATATGGACCTTCAAGTTTGTAAATCAAGCATCAGAATTTTAGGAATATTCTCTTCTTCTTCGATGTACTGAAATAAATATTCCTAACCTTCTTTAACCCAATACTTAGTATGTTCATATTATGAAGATTTAATGGTTTCACTTTTACTAAATCCTTATTGCTTACCCTCCATGTAATAATTTCCTGAAACTGCTTTTCACCACAAGTTATTATCTATATGATTTTCATATTTTAAGCATTACCACTAGTTTGTCATTAACTTCTTCCTTCATATATTATCTCTAGTAAATATATCACTTTTTTACTTCTATAGAGATTTCATAAGCATTTCATGTTTTATTGAAAATGTCCTTGAACTTCGTTTTTTTAATTCTATGCATTATAAATCTAAAATATGTCAACCTTCACCTGTTTTAAGCTGAAAAGCTGTGAACCATTGAATTGTGTTTTCCACTGTTTAAATCTGTCAGCTTTTATTTTAAGGGCATTAAACTGTTGTTAGTCCTAGCAAAACAGTCTGTTTCATAGATACCTAAATGAATGTTATTGCTTGAATATATTTCCAGGATATTTTCAATATATATATTTTTGAGCATCTGTTAGGTCAAAGGTTAAAGAGGGGAAACTGCCTTATATTTTTCTTTACATCTATCCATTGTTCCCTTTTTTTGATCCCCTTTTGCCCTCTGTTTTTGCAGAAGTTTTGGGTTCAGAAGAAGAAAATTAAAAATTTATTCTCTTTTTGCTGAAGATTACAGCCCAGATAATAAATGCAAGTTTTAGGGACAATGGGATCAATGGTAAAGCAAAAATACAGACAAAGGCTAAAAGAACTTTGAGGTTATTAAGGGCACAGTGACTGAACACACATGTGAAATACTCGGCAACCAAAAATAACTCTATTAAAAATCTTGTTAACTTTTGCTTTATTGTTCTTTTAAAAAATTTGGGGCTCAAGTATAACATCTTAGCTAACATGGCTTTCAATCCATTCTGCTTTAATAAGTAAAATAACCTTTTCTCACAGGGGAGAATTAAAAAACTTTTCAAATTTACCTTTTTTTTTTAAAGAAAAGTTTTCTAGTATAGGAAAGGACAGCTTCATTATTACATAGTGTAGAACAGTAGCAGTTTCCTCAAGTAAATAAGCAAGCACTTAGTAAGTACAAAATAGATAAGCAAGCATGGAAAACAGTTTTTCTGTTTCTCAGGGGTACACCTAGTTTAATGTTTCAAAATCTCTTCACATAAAGAAAACAAGGCTTGCACTGATTTTGAAAGCTCAAAGCTGGGGTTTAAAGTCAGCTAACAGCAAAGTTTGGATCTGAGAGTCTCAACAGCCTCTATTCAGAAGAATAATGTCCTTACTGCTAGCAAATAACAATATTTTAAGTAGAAAGCTGCTATATTTGACATTGCCTATCTACACAGACACATTCTTCTGAAATAATTCTGCAGGCAATCTGGGAAATGACACCACACTAAAGGTTAATTAAGCAGTAAGACATGACAAATCATGCCGTAGTGCAAATCTGTACATACCTCAGGAAGACAATGAGGCAGAAGGTAAAGCAAAATGCCTCTGGTGCACCAGAGCTATCTGTTTATTAGAACGAATGCACACTGAATAAGAAAAGGTTTTCAAATATCCATTTGTAGTTTTTAAATGCATAGGTGAAAGGTTGGAGGAAAATTTGACCAAGCATATCAGAAGAGTTAAGAGTACAATTCTGAATGAATACAGCAAGTGCTAGAAAAACAACAGGATCTCAGACAAAAGGACAATATATATCAGTGCAGAAATGCTTCAGCTAGTGGATAATTTACTTCAAACTAATGACAAGTTTCACTGCTTTTCCCTTCTCTTAAAGGATAGAATTCTTACATCCAGAATTAGCTTTAGAGGGATTCACTGTAGTAGCACTGTCCAAGTCCTGAGAGGAGCTGAGATGACACTGACGTTGTCAGATCTAACTGTAGAAAAAAAAGTCTGTTTCTTTATTTCAGACTGTAAGTTCTACCCACAAAACATGGCAATACTCCCAGCAAATGAAGTTTTCCAACACTTAAGCACTTGTCACACGATGATTTGATTTTTTTTTTCTTAATACAAATTTTTATTGCAATACTGGATACACCACACATCATGCCTTTCTCCACTCTAAACAATCTCATGTGATATTTTAATTTTAATTATGTATTCAATTACAATCATAGTCCACCACCTGAGGTTTCATGCTAACAAAAAAGAATATGTCAGTCAGGAAGAGCAGGCAGGCTTCGTCAGAAATCCTGTGCTGAAGTTGCTACCGCAAAACTTTGCCAGATGCAGTTATTCATAATGCTTCTAAATTATTTCAATTTGTTTATAACTAATTTAAAACTCATTCTCAGTGGTAAGTATATCTTATATGATTATACTACAGCAAATTAGTATGTATTAAATCTCTCTCAATTCCAAAACAGCTGAGCTGTTGTTTGCTTACTAGTGTATGAATGTGCAGAAAGGAATTTATCATTTCTATTATGAATAAGCAGGAGGGAACCAAACTCTCTTTGGAAAGATGGACAAGTGCTGAAGACACCAGGCAGGGACTGCAAACGGTTCCTTCATCAACAGCTTTATTTTTGACCCTGGCCAAATCATATAAAAACCTGTTCACCATGGGTGTAAATACTTCTTTGTTCATACCTTTTTATTATCTATATATTTGGAAACTACTCAGTGAAGGAAAAGGATAGCATTTCTAGCAGTCTTGCAGGTATTTATGATACTGAAAGGATCTCCATTAATATCATCATGGTAGAAATTATCTACCTTCTGCCTGTCCATCTCTGCTCTCTCTAAGCATCTCCTTTCTTAGCCTATTGACTCTGCAAGCCATTCCAAGTTTCTGTGAATCTCCTTCAGGCTGCTCAACCTTCCCTACATGTTGTATGGGAATCCCAAGTGTCCAGGTTACAAATTCTGGATCCCACATTCCCCCGAATTAGATCTCACAGAGATCCTTTGCACTGAGGTCCAACTGTCTCATTCCTACTGAAATCAAGAAGAAATGAGTGAAAATCTTATGAACGCTCACAAGTCAGGTCAATGCAGGAGGTCATACCCACAGCCCCCGGCCAGAGGTTACCATCCTCAGAGCAAAGTTTGGCAGCACAGATGCGCTGCAGCTCAGAGACGGGAGTGTTCACCTAAACAGCTGTCAGTTTCAGGTTGTAAGAATACACCTGGCTGTAAATTGTTAGAAATGAGGTCTCTGATTCAAAAACTCTTTTTGTATTTTAGTGTAACAGCTGAAGGGTTTACTGGACCTAAGCAAGGACAAAAACATATTCCACACATTCTTTTGCAAATTTCAAAGTTTTTTAACTTCTTCTTATTCACAAACTGACCAAAACCTTAAAAACTCTTTCACAAAATAATTTATATATTTACTGAATATTTGTGCTTCTGTAAAACAAAAATATTCAGTTGCAGTTCAATACCTTTATTCTTTTTAATACCAAAATCTGTTTTGAGAATGAAAAATTACTTAAAACCAATCATAGAGCTCCATTCTAGAAATGTCTGTTGGGATGATATAGCATAATCAAAGCTGATCAGTTAAAGGCCTGGAGATTATACTCAAACAGAATTTATTCAAAATAGATACTTTCAGAATTATAAACATTTACAGCAAGACAATATTTCTAAACCCAGTGTAATACACTTGTTCTAAGTGCATATTTCAGTAAAATTCCTTCTCTTCCTCTCTCCTAAAATAGCAATGGGATTTTGAGAAATGTGAAGGTAAATTGATTTGTCTTCAGAGACTGTGTCTTGTTTTACTCTGTAGTCTTATTTGAAGAATGCTTAAAACAGGTTTGTTGAACAGGATTCTTGTTTGGCAGGGAAGTGGCCTCTGTGGTGTTAAATAAAAAGAAAAAAACCCAAAAGTATAACTGTTGGAAAAAATTTGGATTATGCAACAATAACTTGATGAAAATGTGATGGTGTTGCAAAACAGGTGTTGACATAGTGAGATATGGCTTTTGTATAAATGTAACATGTATAAATTCCTACTAGCATTTTTCTGAAAGTCTGCATTAAACTTGTGTTTCCTTAGATATTCACCTGCTATTTTGATAGCCCTGACAATTTTCTACAATACCTGGCATTACTTCTTAAAAGTATGCATTTTCAAAGGCTCTGTCTTCTTTAAACAAATGCTTGTTGGATTTTATCTTTTTACCTTTTACTAGCTCTTCTCAGATAGTTAGCTTATTAGCTTTTTTTGCAGGTATTATCAGTTAAGAAATTCTCATGAGCTACCTTGCCCTTTGCTACCAACGAGACTATTTCCGCTGATTTCAGCATAACCTAAGTAGCTGCTGAAGACAGTCACAGATGCATAGACTAGTACAATTCTTTTCCACCATCTGTCATTGATAGTTTCCAGGTTTTAGTGTTTCCCTGAAGAAAACTGTCTTCTACATACTCCTGCACTTTGCAACAATTTTTAGTAATGCAGATCATCCTTGATTTCCTCCAAGCTTTCACAAAATCTGTGTTGATTCCCACAAATAACTGCACATTTCAACCATCCCTGTCATGTCTTAGCAAAAACCTTGGAGCACTTCATGAGGCACAGAGCAAGAATCACCTTCCACCCCAGTCAATCCTTAACACTGTATTTACATACAAAAAGCAGTTATGTGTTCAAGAGAAGAAGGCATCCTATCAGAGTATGATGGTGACAGAGGATTCAGTTTTGATACACTGCTTTTTACGGTACAATAAATTATTACATATAGCACAGAAAACACTTCCTCTGATTCAATTTCTTTTTAAAGGTAAACATTGATATTTAAATGTTCTATTTGACATTCACTGACACTGCTACACAATTTGCTATGTCATTAAAATAGCTTAATTTTTAGGGACTGGCTTCTGCACTTTTGAAAATCAAAACTGCTGTGAGAAATGATTTATTAATGCTTTAATACACTTTTGGGGAATGTCAGGCAGGAGATGCCTTAAAAATCTGGAATCTTTATTTTCAAAATAAACATGTAAGAAGAAATACTTCTTAATCTGACACTTTCAATAAACTCTTTCGTTTATTGAAAAATGTAACAAATCTCTACATAGGAAAGTTATTCCATGTACTGCATATTCTGGAGCCAAACTCTTTTTAGGAATAATATTTTGTATTTTTATAAGCCGCTTGGACTGGGAATAGGGAGCTTACAAACAGAATTAAACTTGATCATACACCCAGCCTGGTGAACATCATTGTCATTCTTGCATTTCAGAGCAGAAATTGACACATACCCAACAGAGAAATGGAAGGTTAGAATAGAAAGAGCAGAGCAAGACAACAAAGGATAGCATTCACCACAAGCTCTCAATCAGAGACACAAATCAATCCCTGGCCACACTGAAGTTTATTGCACAGGGTTCAATTTTGATCCAAACTGACAGTACCTATAAGTATCTATCTCTATTTCCTGTGTGTTGTTTCCAAAAAATATAGAGACAGAAAGCTCTTGTAATCTAGTCCAATCTCCTTTATAACACATGTCCTTGAGCTTCCTCATAGATGTTCCAGAGAATATCCTTACCCCCAAAAAAGGAATTTTAAAATCCTTGAGAATATAGGACATAGAACTGAAAGAAGATCGCTACCTCTGAGCTCCATTCCCTTTATTGCAAGCAGTGCATAATATAAATAATTTCCTGAAAATATTAAGCTCCAATTTGAAAAGCCTGTTCTTATGTCAAATTTAAGGAAAACAGACTGATTCGTTTATTAATTCTTGTTTTACTAGACTGAGCAAACCAAGTCCTACTAGTCTTCTCTGATGTGTTTTCTGTACTCTGACAATTCTAACAGTCTCTCTCTAATTATTCCACTCTGAATTTTTATTTCTTGGGTATGTTATAAGAAGTTTCTAATCTGTCACTTTACAACACTGACAGGAAACATTTTACTATCAGATTTAAAGTAAATTGTAACAATTAGGCCTTGTTAAGTGTCAATAACGATAACGCAGATGATACATTTCTATAACCAAAAAAAATATTAAAAAATAACAAGAAAAGAATGAAAACTTTTGAAACAGAAGAGGAGAGATATCAAGCAAACTTTAAGCATTAAAAGACTTTATGGCAATCAAAGATTTTTGTCTCACATCATTCTTCTGAAAATTGGACTTCTGTGTTATCTGAAGACTCTTAATCAAGACTGATGTGGAGAAGAAATTGCTGGTTGCCACCAACAGCAAAATAAAAGCTGACTGCAAAATAATTGCAGAGGGATTTTAAGATTCTGACTGGGTGATAAAACAAAGAATTAAATTCAGTGTCGATAATACAGAATTAATTACATAGGCAAAATACAAATTTCTCATATGTAGTGAAGGGATCTGAATGACCTATTGCTATTAATGAAATAGATCATGTAGTTTAAGTAGATAATTCTGTGAAAATGTCAACTCAATGCTCAGCAGATATATATAAAAAAATAATATTAAGAATTAAAGAACAGAACAAAAAATGTCATTATGCCACTATACAAATCCCTAAACCTTTCCTTTAAATATTGTCATCTGATCTCAAAACAAAAATATCATAACCAGAAAAATTACAAAGAAGAGCAACATGGATGTTCAACTGCACAGAATTGCTTCTTTTATCATTTTAGCTCAGCAGCACCAAAGACATTTTCTTTCTTCTGTTTCCAGTTCCAGCTGGGATGTACGCAACATGAAGGAATGAGGTTAACTGGATGTCACCCATATGCTCTGTGAAATAGGTCAGTGATAACCAGACTGGCTCGGAAAACACTTGCTGACTTGTGGCAGTCTAGTGGTGGTAACAGAGAGCCCTACATGGGGTAATTCAGCTGCATCTTGCGCCTCAACATGAACTTCACTGCTTGAAATGAATTAATACCCCCTAATCTATGATTTATTTTCAAATGCAACTTTGCATAATTACCTGTTTAGTCGCAGTATCCCCCTCTTGCCAAGTTATTTATAAGAAATAATAAATAATGATCTAGAAGACTTTTTCTTCCTCTCATCATTAAAAAATACAAGCTTCCTTTTCAATGGGGAAAAAATAATCTCCTTTGCTATTGACAAAGGTTCTTTCTCTTTATGTATCTGTATTTTGTCCTGAGAAAAGTTTTTATAGCTTTTGCTCAGAGATTTTGTTTGTGGTCAGAATAAACTGTGTTGTTCTTTCTGTTAAATCCAATGACAATCCAAAAAAAAATGCTGAGCCAGATCTAGAGACATAAATATGAAAATCAGGCACTTTGGACCAAATATTGCCTTTTAACTACACTTTATCCCTAGTATGAAGTTAATTTTCCACTTTGATTAACATTAACTAGAGGAACAACCATAAGTGGCAAGTTAGCAGGTAATAATCTCATTAAGAAACAGACAGTTTTGTTTACATAACAAACATAAACGTTAGGCATGAAATATTGATTGTTAGTTTGACTTGATAAAAAAAATTGCTCCAGCTTTTCTCCCTAAGAAGATGCCCTGAAATGGGAATCTCTTCTTTAGAGCAAATAAAGAAAAATCAGACACACAAAAAAAATAATTTCTGCGCTGGTTCCAGATTTGGTGCTGCAAAAAACACAGGGCAGAAAATCATGAAAATGCATAAAGTTTACAAGGAAAAACATAAAAACTATCATATATGGTTATTTATTGAAAATTAACAGTATTTTCATACTGTAGCCAAAATAAGCTAAGATGCTGTTTGCCTTAGATTCAATAAAGATGCAGAGGTGCTTACCTTCTGAATAAACCAGAAAGGATGGCAGGAGAAACCAAAGAAGGGTTAAGTGGGTGATTTGTCAAAAAAGCAGTAGCAAGGCCACAGACAGGATCAGGATTCTTGATTCTTAGGTCAACAATTCATGAATCCCAGCAACTCCTCTGCCGCATACACCCATCCAAGATGCATGTCAGAGATAAAAATAAACTAATCAAAACTCAGTGAATAGGTAGTTTGTGCTCTCAGAGCAGCGTGTTTTCAGCAATAACAGTGAAACCCATGAGTCACAACTCATTATTTGTACTTGTATAAATGAGATTACAAGGAGGCCTTTTGTCTTTTTCATATAAATTGTGACTTTTTTTTACGGGATATAATCTTCTGCTCTGGAACTGAATGTTCAAATAAACTACTTGCACATTAAAAATAAAATAATTGCACTTTCTTCACTGTACATTGAGCACAGGAGGATTTATTGGTGTTGCACAAATCTCATTTTTCATAATGTTCTGATTAGAATGAGGTATTCCTTTGCTTGTAGAGTTTAATGTTCCTTTAAATTTTAGAGTGATTAAATCTGGAAAGTTAGAAAAAACATAAACACAGCAGAGAAAATCCTTGCTTTTTTTCTTGGCAATTTCAGGATCTTAGGTAATTTCATCTTCTGAAATCAAGGAGTTCAATCTAAGTTTCCATCATTCCAACTAAAAGCAAGCAAGCAAGCTTGATACTGACTTTCCTTGTCCAAAGGAAAAGTAAATGTTAAGTTTTCTGCTGTTTGATCTGGTAAGAACAGTAAATACTTGTTCAAGCCTACATTTTAAGTTTTGCTTTCTGAATACCCTCTGGTTTTCCTCTCGTGCTGTAGGTCAAACTCAGTCAAAGATTCCCTGAGATTTTTCATGAGATCTCTCACAGAGCTTGGGAAGAATTAGAAACCTAGTTTTCTGCTAAACATGAGACTATATTCTAGGAGAAGGGAAGAAAGTGATGTTATTTGTGTTTTATCTTTCTGCTTAAAATAAACCCACACTGTAAATTCAGAAAAAAACTAAAAATCTGTAGATAATCTAAATTAATTTGCTTTTCAAGATTAAGCTCTTCTGAAACTACATTAAAAGAATTCTGCCACTTCCAGGACTAATGTGGTAAGGGAAGTGTAAAGTTTTATTTTAGTGTAGCTATTCTTAGCTTTGCCTTTAAACAGGGATTCTAACCAAAACAGTCTCCACGCTCCAATCCTATTTTGGATGTTAGTTTTAGTCTCTAACTAAGCATCACTTTCTACAAAATGTATTGTTCTTTTGAAAGATATCTGATACATATATCCAGGTACCACTTAAACCTATTAAACCGTCTACAAAATACTATGACAGTGTGCTTATGGAATCACTCTGCGGAAACCAAGAAGCAACAGCTATATTGCAAAATTAGTGATTGATCCATAAGACTGCCAAACAGTAGACACAATGACATTGGGCAACCAGCAACAGTGAAGCTGGCAAATTAAAATTCACACCATTTCCGTGTCATAAATATCTTCAGAAACTTATGGTAGGCTTCTCCTGCAAACTCCTGGCAGGTTATGGAGCATCTTCCTTCACCTGCTCCCAAGTCTTTCTACGGACACTATGTACTGTTGTTGACAATATGTCACTGACTGAACCTTAAAACTGCTTGGCACTGCTTTAAAATGCCTTTTACTCTTCATCAAGGAGGCACAAGCCTTGTCATGATTGAAGAACTAAGCATCTACCCCACAAAAAGGAAAGTTTCAGAATCCATTTGAGCTTTGTGAATCTTTTTGGTCTTGCAGGGGCACGTTATCTTTAAGAGTTTTGGTCTGCTACATTGCAGAACTCTTACTAGAAAATTTCTCTGACATCACGTTGTATCTGTGGGAAGATTTACATACATAAACTTGAATTTAGTCACTCAGTTTAGAAAAAAAAAAGGTTCAAAAACAACATTATAACAAAAATCCTTGTCATTTTATCTCAAAAAAAGAATAAATTGTAATGTGCAACATACAAAAAATGTACAGTTAAGAGCAAAATCTAATTAAAACAGAGAATTAGAAGAAATGAAATTGCAAGTTTAATATGTTATGGTAAACCGATCAGTTTTTCAAGCCTACTTTCTGCATAGTGGTTAGAATGGCTTCCTCAGGTGCCACGCAAATATTATTCCAATCCTTATACAAGGTATGGCCGACAGAAAAAATTTGGATTACATATTGGTCGTGCAGTCCTTTGGTGTCCTAATAGCTCATAGAAATCACAGTGATGTTTTAAATTAGATCAGTAATACTAGATGAGATGACTACCTAGTACCCATGGTTAGGTCTAGCCCCCCTTTTATTTCACTGCTATTTTAGAGTGTTTCTTGGCTATTTAATCAGCACTGGTTGTCATAAACAATGTATGGTCTGAATTCAGAGTGTTTTGAAGGGGTTTTTTTTAAGTCATCATTGTTGTCTGTGACTAGACCAGAACAGAAGGTAGACCAAACAAAATATGGCTAGCCTTATACTTATAAACCTTGCAGTAACGTTACTAAAAAGCTGGAATTGTTTGTAAAAATACAGTTACTGTTTAGCATGTAAGATAAATGCAGGGAAGATGGAGCGGCAACATGTTTTATAAAAAAGAAATACAACTCTGTCTTTTAGCTATTCAAGTCCTACACTTTGCCACCTCTAAAAAATCAGATCAGTAGAATGATTTATTTAGCTTGTATTTTTGTTTCCTCCAACCTTCTGTTCTCATTGTTCCTAGTTCTCGAAAGCCTGGGTGGACTAAGATCTGAAGTCTGGATAAAGAAGAAAACAGTAAATCACAACACTTAAGCATGGTATAAAACTCTTCTTTTAATCTCAATAATAACGTATTAGGTGACTCTAGACATAAATAATGATGACATTATATTAAGAAAGCCACTACATACGAAAATATCACAGTCTATCTTGCAGAATCACTCACCCAGCTGTCATGCAAATGAGCAATTTGCTTCATTTTTCTCTTGCAGGTAAATAAAATCAAAATGCTCTTCTCATACAGTATCAAACATACTCAAAGACCAAACCTTCATTTAGTCTTACTCTGCTTCTATTTCTTTCGAGTATAGTCCTTCCTCATTGATATAAACAGCCCAAATATTTCTGTTAAACTCACAGCATTGCCATGCCATAGATACAACTGGCTAATTCCCCATTTTCTCAACTTTGGAAGAGACATCCACTCTTTTGACTCTAAGCCAAGAACAAAAATGTAAAAAGAACTTCATCACCTAAACTAGATATTTTAAGGTGGATTTTTGATACTTAAGACTAAAGTCACAATTTTCTAAAGCCTTGTTCAGCTTAACTCTAGTTGTCTTTACTACTGACACTTAATTCTATATGTAAATGTACTTAGAAATACTTGAACTTTGAACTATGCCCTACTTCAGTCCAGAAAGCAGGTAGCACCTGGTTGACAGAAGTTTTAACCTATAAAGCTGAATAAATATAACAGCACTGAATTTTGCCAAAAATACATTAACTGTGACCTCAGTTGTCAAAAAATGACTGTAGTGATGACCGTATGATAGTCTCACGAATAGAACTCTTCCCTACATGACAAACCTTGATTCTAATCCTGCTGCAGCCTGACAGTAGTTGTATTTCCTACCATTCAGAAAAGACTTTAACCTTCAAAGCTACACTATATGTTAGGAATAGCCCTGTTGTCTCAGCTACTTAACTTTGCTTTAATGATTGATACCACAGCACTATGTGGACTGTGCTACCTTGAGTGTCTCAGCTCAGTGTTGCTTTGAATAGCACAGACATGTCCTGAGGTTTCAGTGGAATCTCTTTAATAGATATATAAGTTCTAAAGTCACGCATTTACTAATAATAGGACTCTAACACCCATAAATCTATTTTAACAATAGCAGAATATAGCTTATATTCAATAATTTATACCATACCCAGCAGCATTTCATTACTCTTACTTTTTCTTTTCTGATAAACTTTAATTCTTTACTGCTCAAGGCCAGGTTGTATTGATTGAACAATCAATTTTAGAGGCCTTCAGTTTTCCTAACTGAAAGCAAGCACAGCCACCTTGAGCTGAGCTTTCAGAATCCTCGTATTAGAGCAAGACAGGCTGAGCTTAGATTCTGTGCTGCATTAACAGGAAAGTTCAAATCCTTTTATAGAAAGAATGTTAGTGTATTGTATTCTTCCATGCTATCAATGTGTCCACTACAAATACACTGCCTCTGTAAGACTTGCATGTAATTTATAATCGTATCAACTTAACATTCTTCCCTCTGCGTTAATTATACTACCACTACTGCTGTTACACATGGGTAGCTTCAGCAATCAACTAGTGAAGACTACCACTATACAGCTAGGGAGTATTATCCTAATTTTAGAAAAGGAAGATTGAATAGCAGAGGAATTAATCACCTGTCTAAATCAAACAGAAAATCTATAAATGGTGGAGAACTGAAGCCGTATTTCTGGGGCTATAATCATAAGAACATCCTTTATATTTATCTAATGAGTCCACACTGAGATTTTATACTAGGCTATGAGAAGCTGACAAACACATCCTTGTATATTGAGTCTAAATGTTCTCTGAAGACCATAAATTCCAAATGTTCATTAGGTATGTCCTGCATTTAGAAATACAGAAAATATTACAAATTTCAAAATAATAATTACAAGCTTGTAAAAGTCAACTGACAGAAGTACACGGTACAGTAATTAAAACTGACTTTATCTCTGCCTTGTCAAGTTTCAAAATTAATTGCTTGTCCAAAAATGTCTACAAGCTACCTATTGTGTTATGGAGATAGATTTAAGCATAGCTATCTGAAAGGAGAGATAGCTGGCCTAACATACAATGCTTCAATATATGCCAAAACTCAAATCAGAGAGGATTTATGGTTTTATTTTTAAAAAGTTACAAAGTTTTCACTCTTGGGCCTCCTAGGAACAGTTTTCTGCAGTAGAAAGACTCCATATTCTGGTCACCTAGACCATGGGAGGTATGGGAACACACCGTACTTCCCACTCTTTCTTTCAGGAAAACTTTGAACAAACTGATATTAACTGATTCACTACAAGATATGTTTCTCATCTATTTCAGTGACAATTAACATTACAGAGAAACAGTGCAGTATTTTCATAGTGATCCTAAGAACAGAGACATATACAACTGATCTGAGCAATAGCTCTAGAGGAGCTGTGAGTTTTACTCATCCGTTGGCTGGTTTTAACTTCCCCAGAATCCTGAAATATAATAAAACCAGGAAAAAGTTTGGAATTCAAACTACAGAGAATTGAATATGACGTTCAAACTCAAAAGAAAATAGTAAATTTAACAGGAATTCAAGGATGTAAGTGCTGCTTACATCTGTAAATGCTGTAAGGTCTCTGTGATAGGGAAGGTGAACAAAACAGATGCAGACTAACTAGAAAACCGATGTGATTTTATAAAGGGAAACCATGCTTAATGAGCTTGATGAAAATCACTGAAGAATAATGGAAGTTGACAGCAGTGACATTGACAAGATTACTTAAACTTCAGAAAGGCTCTGGATACACAGTCTCCTTAAAGACTGTTACACAGGGTTAGCAAGTTCTGGATGGCTTGTGATATGATTAAAAAAGAAAAAAAAAAAAAAAAAGGTGTATTAAAATCAGCGTAATTCTGTTAATCAGTGAAAGGAGTAACCAATTCTGAGATACACTACAAGAGGGGATATTGAGGGAATCCAGTTTGCATCCTTTTCACAAGGCTTGACTTTGCAAGAGCATGTAACAGGTTTCTTCTAAAGCATGACTCCCCAGATGGCTCTAAATTATGCTAGAGAATCAGCCCTGGTAAAAATGCTCCAGCAAAAAGTCAGGAGTGGCTCTCCCTAGCTTATTTTTTCAGATGATCCAATGTTTTCTCTTTCATATCAGTTTCATACCTGTATCAGTAAAAGAAGAATAAGTCCTATCTCCTGTACTGGGGACTACCTGCAGCTGTGTGACAGACAAACACAAGAATATTTAAACAGCTCTTTTGACCTTTCCTTCCACAACAGCAGTGATCTTTTCTTGGCCACAACTGAGAATTTGGATCACGGATGTATGGTTTTGAAGCATAAGTAGCATTAGGATGGTTGAAACCAGCGTTACTCCTGCTCAGCAGAGTCAAAACGCCTTGTCACCTAGATGGGGAGCTCGAAGGAATATACAGGTGTGCAAAAACAAAGCAAGGAGAAGCACTGCCTTAACTGGGGAAGTACCCTACTTCACAAGTGCCTGTCCTAAACTAATTTCCCAAGGTGTGCACAGTTTAATCTTTACAATTATATATACTGTCTATTTCTTGAATTCTTTAAGTAATCCATGGCACTGTTTCTTAAGAGTTCATGTTTTAGCTTAATTTTCCTGGTCAAGTCACTTCTCCCCGAAGTTTTGATGATGTGATCACCATATTCTGTCTAAAATATCACATAATGTTGCTATGTGGTATTAAAATAAAATCTTTTGGAGACAAACATTTCCCTTTTTGGTTGCACTGATCTCTGCATTCGGTTTATAAAGCTCTGGAGGCACTTTCTCGATGTAGAAGCTATATAAATGTAAATCACTTTAATCATTTCTGCTACAATATGAGCATTTCACAATGCTCATAATACACGTTTCTGAATTATTTGGGTGTTATTTCCAACTTTCTTCAGCAAAAGACTTTCCTAGTTTAACCTCGGGGTCAGAGTCTATCAAGCAAATATGATGCAAGTACCTGATAAATTTCACCATATCATTTAAAATACATTTTTCATTCATATTCAAGTCAGAAAATGTTTTCATTTTCCAAGCATTTATTTGTCTCATAATATCACACATAGATCCATTCTTTGGTTTCCATTTGCTAGAAGAAACTCATATTTTAAATGCATTAATTCTACAAAACTTCATTTGTAAAAACCATACACTCACGTTAAGACAAATGGCCTAGAGCTTGAATCTCCATTTCAAATGGAAATACAAATGTTTTTCGAGGAACAGCAGTTTCCACCAGATTCTTTATGTTTCTTTATCTATAAAGCTCATAAAAAAATCCATTTCAAAACCATAGATATGGTGCTGAAGAAAGTCATCAGCCTCATTTAAGAATGCAGAGACATATCCTGAAATCTGCTTTGCTATTTTTCTGTATAACTTAACATCTGAGAGAGTAAGACAAATTTAAATTGCTCATGTATCAAAGTAAGCATTACACACAAGACTTGCATATCAGAATAGGTTGCTTCCTAAGTATAGCACTGAATTTAAATATGCCATGTGTACATTATTACCAATTTGTAAGCTTGAAGCTGGGTCTAACCTTGGTTTTAATGAATATTTCCTTAGAAATAGCCAACAAAAAGACTTAGGGAGAATGGATAGGGCAAAGATTTCTTCTACAGAAAGGAGGAAACTGCAAATGCCAGTATCTCACCAAGTAAAAGGATAAGGGAGAAACGTGAGAGGAGTGTACCATGGGAAGGATTACCCAGATGGAGAAATCATGTTTTTCAGTGCTCTGACGTAAACTCCTCCATGAATCTTGTAAGTCCTAACCGTTACACTCCAAAATAAACTTTGTACTTGAACTAATGTCAGTCAAATACATCCCATTGCACCAGCCCAGCATCTCCTGCTAAGATCGTGCCTGATGTCCTAGAAACAATAGCTAAGAAATAGTTATGGCAATAGTTACGGACATGGTGGTGGAAAAGAGCTGCTGCTTCAGAGAAATGCTCACATATATGAGACACAAGAGAGAAAGTTGTAACTATCATAAACACTCCAAGGCAAGTAACGTTATTTACAGCTGTTTACTAAATCATTCTGAATAATGTCAAAAATCTGCAACCCTGAAGACTAAACAGGGCATGAAATATAATATTTAACAGTAAATTCAATGAACTATTGCCAATTTGATTAAGAAAATAACATTGCCATAAGTCAAAAAAGAAATCCATTATTGTAAGAAAGTATCTGACTCATACACAATAGTGACTTTTGATTCACTGTTATTGTTAAGATCTCACACATATGTAATCAAATTACACAAAAATCACCAACAGATCAGAAATTGTCACTGATTGATCAGCATAATTTATCAGTGTCATGTGCATCATGTATATTTAAAGCATGTGTATTTTCACTTGATAGAAAGAACAAGTAAGGACAGGCAGTACAGTTCCCTTACATGGAAATTCTCCAGGCATCTTACACATTGTAATTTATCAGAAGACTGATCCAGTTTATGTTTATGTTATCCCATTGATTGAGCAAATAAGGATAAATTGGATATCATGAAACTGGAAGAACACTGTAGGAAATCAGAGCCACAGTATTTATTATGTCATTATTAGCACTCTGTAAACCTAGCCTGATAAGATGCACAGTATCCAAAACTCTGCTCAGCATTGTATGAAATGAAGCTTACAGATTCGCCAGAGTGTTTACACAATGATTTTTTTCACACATTTTCCATATTTATGACCCCCTATTCAGGGTCCACTTGCCATTCCATCAGTCTTTTAGCTTTTCTCATCTGAAAACAAAATTTGGCCCAAAACATGCATCACACATTAGGCTCTGCTACCAGCCCATAGAAAAGAAGTAAGATCTTTTTTCCAGGAAGGTGTAACACCTGAAAATCAAACAAATGCAGAGAAACAATAAACTATACTGTTCTGCAGTAGCTGCCAGCTTATGTCCGTGGGCATTTTCCTACTTGCACACAACTAATGAAAAAGTGAGTACTGACTCTCAGTACACTAATTTTCTAATTAAATATGGGTTACTAACTGCACCTACATACTTACATTAGACACATTTTTACCCACACATTTTGCTAATCATTTTTAAATCTTTACAAAGTGCTGTAAGAAGGTTACAAGTGAAGAAAATTGGACCCTGGATAGAATCATTTTAGAATAATTGAAATGTTGAGCTCATTTAGAATAACTAAATACTTTTTCCTCCTTCCCCTCTACAGTCATAGCTACTTTACTAATTAGGTATATACATTCTGTAATCAGTACAGTATTCATTATTTATTACAATTACATCTGATATTTCCCAGTGCCAGTTTTGAATATTCTTTATAGTTTTTAAAACAGTATTTGATGCACGCTTGATTCTTATCATTACACGAGCATTGCAGTAGTTGGGCCAAACCAATATGCTTACCATCAATAAGCTATTGCTTAATAATATTGATATTAATGACCTTTATTGTCATCCATTCATTTAAGCACCGAATTAAAATACAAAGTAACATCAAAAAATTAAGAGGGAGGGTTTTTTTCAAAGTATGATGGATATGATTTTGTAAAGTATATGCTGCATATTTTGCACAAGGTTACAAAAAGAAGGGATGGATTTTCTGATGAGGTAAATTGTCATAGCAACAATGAAGTCATGATCTGTGAATAGCTAAACATCTGACCCTGGCTGTCAAAGATGAGGTACTTAAATCTGTTTTTATGTCACAGAAATCAATGGATTTAATCTATATCCTTGTAACATAAATCAGTGGGAGATTCTGGGCATTAAAGAACTTTGGGAAATTAAGCTGTTAATGTAATCATAAGTACAGCTTGTTGCCAAATATTTTAGCACTCATATAAAATCTCCATAATTGAAATAAAATTTATACATCTGATTTGCACACATTTTTCTGTGTCTTTTGGGTCACAAAGCTGTCCTACTGCATATATCTCTCTGTGATTAAAGTCAACAATCATCTAAAAATAGTAATAACATATTTCACAAATGAAGATATTACAAACTGCCATTTGACAGAAAGTTAGCAGTGAAAACCAAGAAAAACCATTAGAGTTTTTTGATCTCTCCTATTGAAAGCAATTTGTTTTAAAACATGCTGCATGGTAAACCTAAAAATTTTTTTTCTTAGGGAATGTCAGAGGTAAGCAGCCAGACTCCCTGTAGTAGAGTCAATACAAGTCTTTTGGTGGCAATGATGAATAATGCTATTGTACATTTAGATTCCAGAGGAACAGCAATCAGAAAGTATTGTTCCATAAATAATGAATTACATGCTTTTCAGAAGAAAATCCATGCTGCTGTTATTTCTTCTTTATCCCATCTTAGTAATGAAAGACCCTTGGACAGTAGCTGTTTCAAGTTCCCACAGGGCATTCAGCTGCATTTTAAAAGTCAATGTCCTGAGGATGCTTTTTTCAATACATTTTAGCAGGCATGCTTCTGGGAAGAAAGAAGTTAGAGGCTTTTCTTCAAAATACAGTTCTATTGAATCATAAGTATTTTGCTCCAGATAGATTAAGTTTAACAAGCATTCAGTAAATTAAATACAGGATTCCCATGATTCTTTGTGTGAATTCATGATTAACTGCTTTCCTGCTCCAGAGCACAGGGCAATCCCTACATGTGGATTGTTCCAATGATGAGAAACATAACATTTCCCATCTGGGATAGAATGTGCTGGGACAAAACCAAAAGGTAATAACTCCTAATTCCAGTCCTAATATGGTGGAATATTACAACAAAGGTCCCTAGTACAAAGGGAAAAAAATCAACCCCCCCCACAAAAAAACCCTAAAAGCTGTTAGATACAAAAGCAGGAGAGGGTAATTAGGCTATTAAGGAATCATAAATCCTGAATGCTTATGCACCAGTTGCAGTGTACCTACTAATTATCATATGTTTTGTAGGCACAAATACAGAGGTACATTGTAAATGGAAACTTGAAAATATCCTTGGGTGACTGCATGCAAAAATTTAGATCTTCAGAGAGATGTGGGAGAAAATGTAAAGGTATCACTTGAGAGGTTGATAAGTGGATTATTAAGATTTGAATACTTGAAGAAAGGAAGTGGAATCTCTGCAGTATACAGTGGTGGAGGTTGGACTCACTTTTTCTTAGGAAAATAATATAATTTCCTGATAATAATTTTGATAAATGAAGCCCAAGATTCATGCTTTATACAGTTTGATTGTTGAACACTTCTTTTAGACAAAAGTAGCAAGTGCTTTCAAAATCAAAGTATCAGCTGATCTTAAAGATGATTATAGAACATCATGAAATTCCATTTTGTTTTACACTGGATGAATAGAATAGTTCTGAATCTTAAATTAGGGGGGAAAAAAGGGCTACCAAAGGGAGCAATTCCACCATGAAAGTACTTGTGGTATATAAATTCTGAATGAATTTTTGATTTTGGTCTTCACTGAACCTTTTTTTGTTTACATATTAAACATCTATAAAAAGTTTCTGTTTGCATGCATATAAAGAGAATCACGCTTTTCATACAGTCAACAATATCTACTCATATTTATGGCATGATTCTTCTTTGCCTCAGTCTTTAATAACAAGACCAGTTGTATTGAGGGAATCCAGCCCCCTCAGCCAGAGGACAGAGGCTGGGAGAATGACCCCCCCGCAATGCAGGAGGAGACAGTCAGTGACCTACTGCATCACACAGACACACACAGGTCTATGGGACCGGATGGGATACACCCGAGGGTGCTGAGGGAGCTGGCTGGGGTGCTCGCCAAGCCGCTTTCCAGCATTTACCAGCAGTCCTGGCTGACCGGGGAGGTCCCGAAAGATTGGAAACTGGCCAATGTGATGCCCATCTATAAGAAGGGTCGGAAGGATGATCCAGGAAATTACAGGCCTGTCAGCTTGACGTCGGTGCCCGGGAAGCTGATGGAGCAGCTCATCCTGAGTACCATCATACAACACATGTGGGACAACCAGGGGATCAGGCCCAGTCAGCATGGGTTCATGAAAGGCAGGTCCTGCTTGACAACCTGATCTCCTTCTACGACAGAGTGACCTGCTTATTGGATGAGGGAAAGGCTGTGGATGTTGTTTACCTTGACTTTAGCAAGGCCTTTGACACCGTTTCCCACAGCATTCTCCTGGTGAAACTGGCTGCTCGAGGCTTGGATGGGCACACGCTTTGCTGGGTAAAAAACTGTCTGGATGGCTGGGCCCAAAGAGTTGTGGTGAACGGAGTTAAATCCAGTTGGAGGCTGGTCACAAGTGGTGTCCCCCAGGGCTCAGTTTTGGGGCCACTCCTGTTTAACATCTTTATTGATGATCTAGACGAGGGGATCGAGTGCACCCTCAGTAAGTTTGCAGATGACACCAAGTTGGGTGGGAGTGTTGATCTGCTTGAGGGTAGGGAGGCTCTGCAGAGAGACCTGGACAGGCTGGAGCGATGGGCTAAGGCCAACTGGAGGAGTTTCAATAAGGCCAAATGCCGGGTGCTGCACTTGGGCCACAACAACCCAGCAGTGCTACAGGCTTGGGGAGGAGTGGCTGGAGAGCTGCCAGTCAGAGAGGGACCTGGGGGTGTTGATTGACAGCAGGCTGAACAGGAGCCAGCAGTGTGCCCAGGTGGCCAAGAAGACCAATGGCATCCTGGCTTGTATCAGAAATAGCATGGCCAGCAGGGACAGGGAAGGGATCTTACCCCTGTACTCGGCACTGGTGAGGCTGCACCTCAATGACGGGGTTCAGTTTTGGGCCCCTCACTACAAAAAGGACATTGAATGACTCGAGCGTGTCCAGAGAAGGGCAACGAAGCTGGTGCAGGGTCTGGAGCACATGTCGTACAAGGAGCGGCTGAGGGAACTGGGGGTGTTTAGTCTGGAGAGGAGGAGGCTGAGGGGAGACCTCATCACCCTCTACAGCTACCTGAAAGGAGGTTGCAGAGAGCTGGGGATGAGTCTCTTTAACCAAGTAAAAAGCGATAGGACAAGAGGGAATGGCCTCAAGTTGCGCCAGGGAAGGTTTAGACTAGAAGTCAGGAAGTATTTCTTTACAGAACGGGTTATTAGGCAGTGGAATGGATTGCCCAGGGAGGTGGTGGAGTCCCCATCCCTGGAGGTGTATAGGAGTAGGGTCGACATAGCGCTGAGAGATATGGTGTAGATGGGAACAGGCAGTGTTAGGTTAATGGTTGGACTGGATGATCTTCAAGGTCCTTTCCAACCTAGTTGATTCTGTGATTCTGTGATTCTTGATGGATGTTGGCATTTGTGAGTATTTATAAATGCACAACATAACACTTTCAGTTATTTGGGTGGTGTATGGAAATAACTGTGATCGTAGAAACAATAGACTTCTACAATCAATCACACAGCAGCAACAACCAACAAAGATATAACTGAGAGAATAAGAACACAATAATGATATATGAGATATGCCACAGGTCTGTCTAATCCAGTACCCTGCTTTCAAGTGACCATGAGCAAATTACTAGCGGTGAGTACAAAGATAGATCTAATGTACCGTAATGCTTTTTGCCAAAACCATCCTATCTCTCACAGTTTGTATCCCAGGGTCTTCCTGAGACTGGGGCACTTTTCATATATTTAATAATCTTTCATGGACTTTTTGTCTATTAATTTGTATGTTCTTACCTGGACCACGAATAGGCCACTACCATTTATACAATTCTGCAGCAAGTATTGCTGATCAACTACATATACATTATGTGTTTGAACCTGCCTTCTGATAGCTCTGATGCCCTTTCTGTTAGAAGAGTGAACATCTGACACCTTCTCCATGCCACTCATGTTTTCATAGACTTCTATCAGACCTCTTAGTCATTTATTCTTTAAGCTGAAGAGGTCTAGTCTGCTTAATCATTCCAAGTACAGAGTCCTCTTTATGATTTTTATCATGTGTCACTGTTGTTGAGAAATCAATGAATTCAGGGCCCATACTCCTCCAAAGACTTGAGAATATATTTTGCTTTATGCATTGTGAGTAATCATACAGGTTCATTAAGCCTACTCACAGGTTCTGAAGATAAAGAGAAAATTATGATGAGCATTTTCAGAACTGAAGCCAACCAAGTGTTTGTCTGCAGACTGAATAAAAGGGCTACATTCATTATGAAGAAATTAACTCTCTTGCCCTTAACTCCAGCAGTTATCATATACAAAGCATTATGAACCTTCTGCTGGTGACTGCTGGCATGAAGAGTTGATTGGTGTACAGATAAACAGCGCCTTGAGATTTTCTTTTTTCCTGGACTCCACTTCAGAGCTTGGCCTCAGGGTTTTCTGTAACAAGACAAGTTTCTGTTTTAGCAACATTGCTTCGTACTCTGCTTTCATTTCCAGCCATGCACACACCTCCTGGGGACAATCTGATCCACTGAATCTAGGAAATGAAGAGTCATGGAGCAAATTACAAACCAAGAAAACATGATCTTATCTCACCTAACTTGCTTTGGTATCTGACTTATCTCAGTACACTGTTTTATTTGCAAGTTCACTTGCTGCTTTTCCGTGAGCATGTCAGGTTTCTTATTTCTCTGCATTTGCCCTTAGCCATTTATGTCTTTTAATATTATGATATGCGTTCATTTTAATTAGGTTTTTACAAAGGTCGTAAGTATGTTCATATTCCAGCAGAGCATTTGCATAGTGCCAAATGTTTGTTGAAAAAGTTAGAAATATCTCTTTTGGAGACTGATTTTCTATCAATTGCAGACCTGTGTTGACTATCTTCAAAATCAGCTGAGCTCACAAAATATCAGTCTTGGTCAAATTGCTTTTTGTAGCCATACCAGCACCCTTTTGTTGCCCAACTGGATGATTCAGGTATATGTCTGTTATCTTCAGGCCTTTTGAGATTGTCCCACTAAAATTAAGATGGACCATGAATAAACAAAATTTTACTAATGGATATTTGTTGGTGGATTAAGCCAAGTTCCAGAAGAAAAAAATCACCAGATGGAAGTTTTGTTTACAGTATTACTAAATAAACTATAGCTGAAAAGCTAGAGAGGCAAAAGATTTATCTCCATCTCACAAGCTGTGTCTCTGAAACATGTACTGTATTGGCTTCTGAAGTATCACCAACATTATTACCACTCTTTTGTTAACAAACAGAAAAATTTTATTTCTAAGTTTACTCATTTCATTCATAACCATCACTAACTTCATGCTGAAAAATTAGTAACTTCTTCTATCCAGCATTTAAAAGAATTGAGGATGTATAAAGGTCCTGGTTTCTATCTCTAGTGGTACACTATTCCACATCATTCAGTGAAAAGTTTTGAAAGATGACACTGATGACATCAACTGGGTGGTGAGGTGGACATGTTGGAAGGGTGATCCATCTGACAGAGACACCTGGGCAGGCTGGAAGAGTGGGATAGACAGAACAGTGTGAAGTTTAACAAGGAAAAGTGCAAGGTCCTGCACCTGGGCCAGACTAACCAAAGAGCCCAGCCCAGGCTGGGATCTGTGTGGCTGGGAGCAGCCTTGCTGAGAGGGACCTGGGACAAGCAGCTGAATCCGAGCCAGCAGTGCACTGCTGCAGCAAGGAAGGCAGATCAGATCCTGGGCTGCATCCGTAGGGGCAGCGCTAGCAGAGATAGAGACGTGATCATCCCACTCTGCCCAGCTGTCAGGCTGCACCTGGAGAACTGTGCCCAGGTCTGGTCCACACAGTTCAGGAAAGATGTAGACAGATAGGAAAGGATGCAAGGAAGGGCCACAGGATGATCAAAGGGCTGGAGAACCTGCCCTATGAGGAAAGGCTGAGGAGTTAGCTCTCTTCTCCCTAGCGAAGAGAAGGCTCAGGGTGATCTCATCACAGTATTCCAGTAGTTAAAGGGCATCTACAAAGAGAATGGAGGCTCTCTCTTCACAAGGGGCCACATGGAAAGATCAAGGGGCAACAGGTACAATCTGCACCAGTAGAGGTTTCATCTGGATATAAGAAAGAATTTTTTTTTACAGTGAGAACAATCATTCACTGGAACAACCTGAACAGAGATGTGGTAGAGTCCCCATCAGTGGAAGTTTTCAAGATAAGATTGGACAGGGTGCTAGAAATCTCACTTGTGCTCCCTTTCCCACAAAAGTTTTGACCTTTCAAGGTCCCTTCCAACCTGGGCTGTTCTGTGATTTTATGTTCTATGTCTGCGTTGCTTTACACCAGGATAGCTCCAGTCAGGTTCCACATACACCTCAGAGATACTTCAATGGTTTTGTTTGTTATCTCACAGCACAAGGCTGATACAAAATCACAAATGGAAAAAACACAAAGTTTGTGTTGGATTAATAATGTGTATTTGTGTTTCTAATCTTTTCAGATTTATTTTTTAGACTTTTCCTGAAACTATCATAAATTTGAGAGGTAAGGGCAAATTAATTTCACTTTATTTAGAAACCCTTAAAACAGTTTATCAAAGTCAAAAATTTCTGGAATGTTTTTGAAATATACATAGGCATAGAAAATCTTGGAAAAAACTTTGATGAAAGCATAGAGGTAGAGAAAATGTAGGAAATTTCCCTGATTTGCCCTGGATTCCAGAAAAAATCATCTATTTCGGTGAGAATGCACCTTCTACACTGGGAAAAGGATTCAATGGTGTTCTGTGTTCTGAAAAATGTGCACCATCTATAAAGTCAATGAACTTCATAGTGCATTACATCAATACTGAATGTTAGAGATAACTGAAGCTCCCAGTAGTTTGGGTAAAAGAGACAGCACTACAGAAAAAGAAAAGTAATTCTTTTCATTTGATTCTGAGTCCAAACAGATTATAACCAAAGCCCACAGCAAGTTTTTTATGATTAATTAATGATGGGTTAATTTGCTTTAGGCCACAATGTTTTCCAGCCACTCATTAATCTCAGAAAATGCCATGAGCTACAGTTGTTACTGTTTAATTAAAAAGTATGCCACAGTTGCAAAGCTACAGAAAGCTGTAAATATTATCCTTTGCCAAGCATTTACATATCCAGGATAATCTGTAGTCAAAAGGAGGAGTCCAAGAGAAAGGAAGAGCTAAGCACCAGATGCTTTAGGCTGAGGTAACATATTTTTTGTCACTGTGATTAGATAGCTCTAAATTTATACACTTGTGCAGCCTCTACACCACAGTTTTTCATCTTCATGGCTGATTCTTTATGATTATACTGGCCTCAAGTGAAGCCAAAGGAAAGAATTCTGTTACCTTTTGTGTCCAGACAACCATGAAGGTATGGCACAATTTCTCCTCTAAAATTCAAGAGAAGAAGATGTCAGGATGTCTCCAAAGGAATACACACACCCCCTCAAAAAAAAAAAAAAAAAAAAAAAAAAAAAAAAAGTAATTACAAAGGATTTCTGCAATATTTATGGCTCTTAGATCTTCTGGATGAATAGAAGATGATGCAGTTCTGCAACTAGAAAGGAACACATTAATGTTCTTCATAGGAAGTGAAACACAAATATGCACTTAAAAATATAGTTTACCTTATAAAGCTGAAATAAAATCCATTCCTTTTTTTTTTGAATTGCATAAGTATCAAAACACCAGACTAACAATATTAAAGGTGAAGTGACAAACTTTTTCTTATCAGACTGTAATGTTTCTTACATGAAACTGTTGCCAACTGAAGAAATGTGACAGTTCTTTGGTGAGAACAGCAGAGCAAATCTGGTTGCTAAACATTAATTTACTTAGAAATAAAATTAAAACCTAATGAACATATATGTTTCTTTCACATCTATTTCTTTGAGGAATAAAAATTCCAAGAAAATTGGAATGGGTTCTATATTTAATTTTATTTTGGTAGATCCTCATTCCAATAGAAAAAAGTTACATTTAAAAGACAAAATGTATCGAAGAAGAAATTATTTTGCGTAAAAGTCCATATTCCCATAAGCACACACCACCTGGCACTCCATCACAAAAGGCATAATCAGCACTGGTAATTTCATCAGAAAAGTGAAAGTATCTTCTTCATAACATATTGCTGGTAAGCTCTTTAGATCAAGGCTGAGACATACCAAGCATGGTTTCCATTTACCCAGTGACCACTTATGACATCTCCGCGCTGCACGGGAGCCTTGAACTGTGTGTTACACGACCATCATTTTTACTGCCAAAGCAGCAGAAAGGAGCCTTAGTATCAGGTGGGTTGTCAGGAAAATAAATGTTGCTTTTTTCTCTGTAGCACATTTGTTCATGAAATTACATTCCAAAATATAGTCAAGCCTAAAAAGAAGAGTGCAGAATTGGGCCCAGGAAGGTATTTTCATTCTTTCCTGCTATTCATGCCGTATAGTAAAACTAAGGAAAAAGTCTCTGTGTATCTGTATATGTAAGTATTGGTTTTTTTAAGAACAGGATTAGAAGTGAAGTTGGTTTGTAAGAACACTCAAATGAAGAAGCCAGCACACAAAAGCATATAGAAAAAGAAAATGGAAAATGTGATGAGATTACCCAGAAGGAAAAAAGTGCTAAGATCTGGCAAGAAAAAAATAAAATGGCATACACTGAGAAAAACAGTAGAACAAAAATAACCACAGAAACATTAAAAAATAAAAGAAGAACACAAAGGAAAACTCTTCACAGGAATCAAAAAATATCATAAGCTAGTCACAAACACCCACGCATATACACAAACAGAAGGGAAAAAGCACAGAAAATGACAGTCCAATATACAGAAGAGAAAGATCAAAAGAGATTAAAAGGAAAATGGTTTGCTGAAGATAAGGATGCAGCAACCTGACCGAACTAAAAAATGACAAAAAACACAAGAGATAAGGAAAAGTCACCACAGAAAAACATAAGAAATGAAGTGCTAGAGATCACTAGACAAACAAGCAATCAGTGAGAAAAGAGTTTTTAAGAAAAAAATCAAAAGGAAGCTACAATATACAAAAAGACAAAATACTGTGTCTTCAAACTTGGTGCCTAGGCATCAGGAAAAGCTTTAAGCATTAGATTTCTCCATCTGCTGGCTCTATCTGTCCTCTGAACTGGAAATGCATGATGTGCGTTACTGGAATGTGAGAAACAGACAGCTTCAGCCTTGCAGGGAGCAGACATGCCCTGAATGAGTTAAAGAAGCACCTTGTTATAATTGATCCTACAGGAACTATTAGATGCGTGTGATAGCTATTTGCTCTATACCTCATTAAGAATGATACCAAAATAAAGAGACAGGTCAAAAAAAGACTGCAACAGTGTATTAATCTGGCTAATCCTATATAAAACCCATTAAAAAGAGCACAAGTGTGAAGTTTAGCCATCCAACTTTTCCACAGCTCCTGCACAGCTTACAGAAATGCAATTATTCTACATACTGGTCTACATACAGCAAAATAGCTGTTCCTGTACTGTATTCAAATCAAATAAAGCTTTCAGTGCCATAGCATTCCAAGCAGACAGAGAATAACAGCTGTAAATTACCAAAATTAACACTTTCCTCACCTAATTCATTAAAGCTAAGATGGAGTCATTCTAAACCATCTAGGTAGGACTAGTGAAAGGAGCTGAGATCTCCTGGGAAACCAAATGGATACTGATCACCGAGAGCAGAGATATTCTTGCAAAAAGCCCTCACAACAGTCTGAACAAAGAGTCACACCTGTCACATACCGACACGATCATGGTGGGACATGGATAATGAGATCATGGTAATTTTCACCTCGAATGAAGAAGACAAGTAAGTGACATTTTTTTCAGAGCAGTACATAGCTTTTTTCATTGGAAATCCTTTACATGAAGCTCTCACATTACCTTTCCAACTTGCCTTAGTAGGTTTACATCAGCTTTTGTGCTTGTAGCCTTAAATTTTGCAGCAATAAAACCAGTGTACAGTCATGGTCCATCCATGTGCAAACTGGGATCCTCTTAGAGAAGTATATTGGTCTCTTGCCAAGGCAAGAATTCATCACTAAAATAGTAATCCTCTCATCTCACTGCCTTCACAGCAGTTCTGGCATAATACCACAGCAGAGAACTCATGAAACAGGGGCGGGGACAGTTTTTATCCCTATGTCTCACACAAGTGAGGGCAAGTGCTCCTGAGGCCAGCGGGGACAACTTTATCCTGACTTTTGATCACTCAAATTAATTCTAGGAGAAGGGCATCATCTCTGAAAACGATGCTGCAAGACCTTCAATTCTGCTGGCACAAAAAGAATTGCAGGAAGCTTAAGGACAGATTTTGTAAATTAGGCAGAAGGATACACATGCTCAGCACTAGAGATGAGGTCTTTACTGCTTATAAACAGCAGAAGAAAGTACAAGATCTATTACAGGAGATGAGGGGAGAAGCAGGAGTGAGAGATAGTGCTGAGAAATACCATATTTTGCATTAATGTGTTTTCCATGGCATAGAAGAGAGAAAACTAGGCACAACTACTCTATAAAAGTGTTTACATATAAATACAAAAGTTTGTGTGTACAGAGATATAATCAGAATTTTCATATACAGATAATGGGAAACAAGGTAAGCAATAATTTTTATAACATTACTACTATTACAGGAGATGAGATTTTCACCTGGAGAAACTCTAAGCAGCCAGTTCCTCTTGAAGTTGTTTCTGATCCTCTAACACTGCAAATACAAACTTCTTCCAGGACAGCTAGGACCTTCTTTGCCTGCATAATACACACCTTGTGTGGAACTCTTATATTCAGAGGCCAAGCATCAAAAAAAATTTGGTTCTGGTCCATCAGCTGTGACAGTGGGTCAAAATGGTATTCTGGCAGAGCAAAATGGTAAGATCAGAATTAAAGTGTGAGAGGGAACTGGAAGAAATCCTGAACTTTCAAAATAGCTGTGAACACTTTGTTTTGAGGAAATACATAATGACAATTTTTAAAATGGACTTCAGTTAGTTACTAGATCAGTGTGCAAAACTTGGATATCTTGGAATAATACTGATGGTGAGATGTTAATATGGATGCTGCCACAATCACGTGCAGAACCAGAACAGATACTCTTTTCTGCATTAGGGATTTTTAGGTACTTTTTTAAAACTCTGCAAGGAAACCTGTCTTGCTCTTCAGGCTTACATCTCAGAATTCTTTTTAGGGAGGAGGATGGCTTCATACCTAAAGAACCAAGTACTTTTACTTCCTCTTCTCCAGGGCTATCTTTGCATTTCATGTTTGACATTAAAAAATAATCAAGAAAATACATAATCACTCCTTGAAACTGAAGCTTGAAGTGTCCTTTCCCAGGGGAATGCCCTAAAATCCATCCCACACGCACCTGCTCCCCCAGGTGACTCTTTGCTGTTTGCTACCAAATTAGAAACTATAACAGTTTTTTGCCTTTGATTTTTTGTTTGCCTTTTTTTTTTTTTTATTCCAGCCTCAGCCCCAGACTGTGATAGCACAGCCTCACAGCCTGGTGCTTTGCAGTATCCTGAGAGCTAGAGATATGGTTTCAAAAACCTAATGATAGGAAGATAATTGCACCTGATCAATCTGTTCCTTGAGTCAGGGCTTTAAACTTCTGAAAAGCTGGCAATAATATAATCTTTTCCTATTGCATTTTGGAAGGGAACTGAAAAATTGTTAGCTACTATCTTCCTTTACAGTGAATACTCCGCTAAAATAGCTCCACATCATGTTCACTGAGGAAGAAATGAATTCTTCTTTCTCCCTAAGATTCACCATTTTCTCTATAAAGAATATGGACAGATCCAATAAATGTTTTTCAAGGGAGACAGAAAAAGGAACCTCTACATCATGGATTCTGATAGTGATTAGAAATACAGAAGGTGCTAAACTAACCAAAGCTGAAAAGGCTATCTCTGGGCAAGCACAGAAATGCTTATACACAGAAAAGCATGTGCATTTTGGGGGAGTGGAGGAGAAGGTTGCCTTTTTTATATCCATTGTCTCTGTTTTTCCACAGCTTATTCTGCTCCTCACTTTTCCTGCTACCAGTCTGTACTACTCTTTGTTTTTATCTGTCACCAATCCGCTATATTTCATTCTCTCTGGTCAATAATAAAAACCTCACTGTGTTATCAATTGCAAATGACTGCCTTTGAAGAATGTCTCCTTATGCTCATGGTAAAGTGTACCTACACTTATAAATCATATTCCTTTATGGGGAGCATTTGGTTAAGCAGATCCCACTTCATGGACTGCTCTGGATGGAGAAGGGACCTGAAGTCTTTTCATCCTGATCTTCATGACTTTCTTTATGACAGGCTGCCTTCACAGAATCAGACTTGCCATAATGTAGACATTCCTGATTGTATCTTGCAAAATTATGGTAAAACTTGTCAATCACCTACAACAGTGTTAAAATAACACTATTTCCCAAACTTAAGATCACAAATGTTATTGTTACCTAAATTAAGGTCCAAATATCCTAGAGACAATCACAAAACCTAACCTGAGGCATCTATTTCAGGTGTCTACTTAGGAGTTTGGTCTTCCTACACAAATTATATACATCAGAGAACAAAGGATTTGAAGCACTGAAGTCAGATCTTACTACAAATAACCTGTATAATGAAAATGGATTCACAAGTTAACACCCTAAAACAGTCTGAATATTTTTTGCCCCACCAATGGCCAGCAATTATTTTGGCTTGTCTAAAAATCAGGTTGACTAGTATCTATCAGGGTTTTTTTCAGATAAAAATACTATCAGGTTTTTCTTGTATCAGCATAGTATTGCTGTTAGTACAAACTTCATGATATTACTACTACAAAGCCCCACTCCTGTTTTAGGAAGTTTAAGAAATCTAGCATTTTATGAAAAGCTCATTGACCACCATGAACTTTTTATTGTTACAGTAAGAATTATTTTTCTATTTGTTTTGAAACACTAATCAGTTTTCACACTGCTCCTCTTCAGTTGTGTCAGTTAGCTGCATGATGATTAATACAATACTTTCAGTAGCTTACTGCAAATCTGTTAGTGAAGTCTTCCCATAAATTGACCAAAATAAAACACTGGATTATGCATCAAATATGATTCAGTGGAAATTTTACCACTGAATTTAATGTGTGGAATGCTAGGTGCTACTGATAAGCCATACCAAATCCATAAAAGCAGAAACCTAAATGTATTAAAGAAAGATTTGATTTGCAAAAATGCATTTTTTTAAGAGAAAAGGTAGAGGTTCAGGGGAAAAATGTTAAAGGCCACATTACCAGCTGATATAAAACCGCACTGTCCTAAAATAGCTCTACAATGTTAAAAAGCATTCCTAAGTGGTTTACTCTTTAAATCATCATCAAGCTGGAAGACTAGATAAGCATATTATTTCTGAACAAATATCAGCAAAGCATTATCAGTTTCAGATACAGAGTAAAGGAAAACAAGCAGCAAAATAAACATTGTGTATGGATATCTCTGTTCTAGTTAAAAGACTAACAGGGCAAGAAGATGCAACTTTAAAATACACATTTTAAATACATGAATTCTAAGGAACATCATTACTGAACAAAGCCACATCAGGATTTAAATTAAAACACTAGTCCTGAGAAAAGAATAATAATAAAAATCATATCCAACACAATTTCATGTTGCTTTTGAGGTTGTTTGTTGTAGCAATTCTGACTCTACAGGCAGAACATTCATATTCCCAGTAGATCTCCAAAGTTTGAAACGAATGTTACATTACATATGCTACTCCATTACCATATCTACAGGGAAAAGTCTGAGCAATAATCCTTTCCAACCAATTCCTTTTTACTCATGTATGAATGATGAAAGTGGCAGGGCTATGAAGGAGAGGTAAATGGCAGGAAAAAATACAGAACTAGAGACATACAGGAACAATAGTAAAAAAAAGGCCTTATGGAAGACTTATGTGCCAGCATCAGAAAAAGGAAAAGACGAGGAGGAAAAAAACCCAACCTTTTAGCAAACTAGAGCTTTTGAAGGATTTCTAGGGACCTCTCTGAAATATGGTCTGGAAGTGTTGGGGAGTAAACTTGAATCAAGTCTGTGTTGAAGAAAGTTTCTGATAAATATTTTAAAAATTGTTATCTATGTAATCAGAGAGTAGAAGGAAGAAAAAAACCAACAAAACCTAGTTACTTCAGGATTTTGAGTTGCACTGTTGCGTTAGAAAAACTCCACAAAGTTCAAAAAGGTCTACACTTGCCATCAAACTCTGCAGGCAGGAGGCATATTTATTTACATAAAAGTCAGACAATACATTAGACTGTGCATGCTTAGAAGCAAATAGATGGAATGGAGTCACAACTCCAGATGAATATTAATCCACTACTATGGCTAATTTTAATGGCTTTAAAGTCAACAAACATATTTGTCTTAAGTCCAGAAGGAATAGATGTGGTTTTGAAGTGAAGTGATGAAATAATTGCAGGAAATAAAAAGATAATATTGTAGCAAGTGTTAGGAAAATGAAACAGTGGCTTGTCAGGTATCTAAAGAGAAATGAATGCAAATAAATTATAATTATATGTGAGCATTATAACAATTTTTTATGCTTCAAAAATATGCATCACACCACATTTCACGCATTCACTGTTCTTAATGGGCAAAATTGGCTTTTACCAGCTATTACCTTCTAATGCTATGAAAATGTTTTTTTTTCCCTGTGTGTCAAAGCACAGGTCACAAAAATGCTGTCCCTGACCTACAAGTATTAGTCCCTGAATAGCTGATGAAACACAACAGGAAGCAGTGAACAGGGACTGAGTTTATTCTTTGGTTCTGTCCTGGTTTCAGCTGGGATAGAGCTAGTTTTCTTCCTAGTAGCTGGTACAGTGCTGTGGTTTGGATTTAGTGTGAGAATAATGTTGATAACACACTGATGTTTTAGTTGTGGCTAAGTAGCGCTTATGCTAAGTTAAGGATTTTTCAGTTTCCCATGCTCTGCCAGCGAGGAGGTGCACAAGAAGCTGGCAGGGAGCATGGCCAGGACAGCTGACCTGAACTAGCCAAAGGGATATTCCATACCATAGGATGTCATGCCCAGTATAGAAACTGGGGGGAGTTGGCTGGGGAGGAGTCACTGCTCGGGCACTAGTCAGCGGGTGGTGAGCAGTTGTGTTGTGCATCACTTGTCTTTTCTTGGGTTTTATTTCTCTCCCTTTTTGCTATATTCTTTTTCATTAAAATTATTACTATATTTTATTATTATTGTTTATTATTGTTGTTGTTGTTTTGTTCTTGTTGTTGTTATTGTTGTTATTATTTAGTTTTATTTTAGTTATTAAGCTGTTCTTATCTCAACCCATAAGTTTTGCTTTTTTTCCGATTCTCTTCCACATCCCACTGGGAGGGGGAAGGAGTGAGCAAGTGGATGCTTGGTGCTTAGTTGCTGGCTGGGGTTAAACCACGACAGGTTCCTATTCAAGCCATTGGAAACAATTGCTGGTTTCAGGATAGCAGAAATTGGCTCTTAAATGAGTTTTATACTGACATTGTTAGACTTTTGCTCTTGCTTTTTGGTCTGTAAAGGAGAAATTGATCAAACTAACTGGGTTTTTAAATTTTTGTTAGCAATTTTGTTAAATGTTTTTAGGAATTTTAAATTTTTTTGTCCCATGAACAAGCAGGTTTTCAGACAGAAATTAAATGTGCATGAGACTAGCTTGATAAATGGAGGAGGAAGACATTCCGTACTTGAAAAAGACAATACAGAAAACCACATACAATTATGAAATAAAAAATATAAAGTACACTTCAGTGGAACAATCAGTAGAGAAGCCTGCAGAGAAGGGCTGAGGTCTGAAGTGAGGTTCTAATCACCATTTGCAGTTGACACGGGACATAGCAGACTGAGGACTTCAGATTGGAGCAGTGTGTTATTATTGTATGAGATGGTGTTAACTGTTGTAGTCTTAAACACCTTGAGATCCTTTAAAATAATAATACGCTCAACAATCATTATAACATGAAAAATATCTACGAATTTCTTAGGTATCATACTTTTCCACAACTAAATATGGTTCCTACCTTAACAGCCACCAAAGCACCGTGGAGAGCCTGTGTCTAAACTCTCATTGACCAGTGTGATGTTATTTTCTATGAACCATTTAAAAGGTGAAAATTACTAAGGAACAGACTGTATTTCTAACAGATAATAAACTAATCTTAACTATGATTACCAGGAATTTTGTCAATAAATAACAGATGAGACAAGCCTTCAGCCTATTCAGTTACAGAAGTTCAACTCCCACATTAGTACATTTTTGAATGTTATCCTTACTCTGCTGAACAAATGTGTATCTCTGTTCTGCTAAAAAGACAAGTATGTGAACACTCCACATGACTAATTGTAATGATACCTTTAGATCTGTTCAACTTTTACACAGCTCTAAAGGTCACATACATTCATGAGGTGAGAAGACATCTCATTTTTTAAAAAAAGCCCTCTGGGTAAGGTTTGTAATACTTCAATATCTACTGCTTAGTTGACAGCCTTTAAGTTAATTGAAAACACTTCACCAGTAAAAAATCTATCATTACCTGGTTCACAACGCATTGCATTTTTTATAAGGCTTTCTAGCTCCATATTTTTAATGAACTTTCATGTCCCTTTCTGATTCAGAGGAGTTATTCTGCACAACCCCATCCAACCCCTTAAGACTCTGCTCACCCACACAGGCAGACCATGAGCTTTAGGAGATTATTCGCATGTTAACAAGGGGAGCAAGATACAAGTCATCTTTCTTTTCAGTTCTCGGTCTTATTAGTTCCTTCTTCCTTCACTTGCAGAACCGAGCTTCTCCAAGGACACGGCTACACACGCCACCTGAAGTCCTTGGAGCTCCTCACAGAGTGACAACGTTTTCATTAGGCATATGCTCTCTTCTCTGTCCTGGATACTTCATATTCCTGTTAAAACTTCACTGTGCTCACACCCTGACTCCCAACCCCTCGAATAAACTGCCGGAACCTGAAGAAAATGTGTTTTCATTCTTTTTCTGTAACTCATCTTTCCAGCATCCCAACACCAAAATGACAAATTCTTTTATTTCACCTTTTGGGACGTAACCATTCGAGTGAGTTAACACTATTTCTTAACTTTGCTTGAACTTAAATTTACCCTGCTTGTTAGAGGGAGTTATACCAGCTTCGTTCATTTTTAAAAGTTGCTCAGGGTCAGCAGCAGCTCAGATTTCACCTGAACAAAGTAGATATACCTCCTTTCTAGCAACATTTCTCTTTTCAGAACTTTTTAATGTTGTGAGTGAAAACCTTGGTGAAAAACATAGACTTTGATTTTAAAAAATGCAGGCTTTATCACAAGTCAGGCAATTGCTTGACCAAGTAATCATGGACTATTATTTTCTTTGCCAAGTTAAATTATAGTTTTAATAGCTATCATTGCATTTTATTATTCATTTTGACGGAATGCTCTGGATGTCCAGGTGCCAGGTTAGTCCCATTGTGCCAGGTGCAGCACAGCATAGACCAAAGGAAAACAACCAAGAGCAGTGTACAGGGCAGAGCTGTGACAGGCACCATCTCCCCAGGCCCTCAGACACAACACAGAGCTGGCTGATGCGGGCACGGATGGGGCATGTCTGCAAACATATTCCCCAGGGCCTCAGATGCCAAGGTTAACCTTTAAGAAAATAAATCAGACACTTCCACAACCAGAGAAAATAAAAGCAGTGCTAGAAATAGGTATTACTCTGAACTACTTGCCTGGAATTTTGTATCACGGAAGCGTGAGGAAACATGACAGCAAACCAGGCGATGAAATGGTAAAGTTTCAGCAGTTTGGAGGCTGAGACCTGTGTTTCGGGGTTTTTATCAACAACGTTGCTACAGAATGGGCAGCATCCATGGACGCTGTGCTGCAGTGTTGATCTGGGAAGACTGTCTCTGCTATCTGCTTCCCTGGTGCTAATGGAATCACTGAATCACAGAATCATAGAAGGGTTTGGGTTGGAATGGACCTTAAAGACCATCTAGTTCCAACCCCTCTGCCATGGACAGGGACACCTTCCACTAGACCAGGTTGCTCAAAGCCCCGTCCAACCTGTCCTTGAACCCTTCCAGGGAGGGGGCAAATAGCTTCAGCCACGTCACCTGGGATCCACGCCGTACATTCGTCTGTTTAGGACTGCATCTCTTTTGTAGCTTCTGAAAAGGAAACATGGAAATTAGCAATGCAAAAGATGCCTCTCCTGACTTCTTCTCTCCCCAATTCATTTAATGGGGGGAAAACAAACAAACAAAACCCAAACCTGTTCATAACTTCTGCTGCCAATTCTGAAGCACTTTCAGTTCCCAAGCCATCAGAAGAAAAACCTGCATTGTATTCCCAGTGTTCCCAAGCACCAAGCCACCACTGTAGCTGACCACTGGTGTCACATTCACTTAAAGCTCTAATAACTCAGGAGGAAAACAAGCCTCATATAATTTTTAAAACCTGTAGAGAACTCTTCTTTATTGTAGAGACAATTAAAATAAACATTTTACAGTTGAGTTTATTAAAACTTTTTGATTTTGTGAACGCTGGAACACTGTGTTTTAGATACACAACTTCCTTCCCCACAAAGGTATTTTGTTTTTTTTAAGAGTTCCTGTATTTAAATCTATCATCCGCATTTTACAAAAATCGAAAAAATCATATATTTTTATGTGATTCTCTCTGAGGCTTTTGAGAGAAATGAAGCTATTTGTTCTAGTAACCTTGCATGTGTTTTTAGAAGAACCGGCATATCGTTACTTATTGTATTTTCAAACATGCTTTTTGGCTCTGCACAAGAGTAGAACATGTCCTCTTTTTTTCGCTTGTTGACAGTTTCTAATGCCATCACAAGTCAGAAAGCTGGATTCTTTTTTTTGTTTCTCATCAAGGTGTCAGCAGCTTTATTATTAGAAATTACTAAATTAAGCAGTAACACTTCAAGTAATTATCTACTCATATGCCCACATGTATAACTACTACTTTCATACACTTAATAACAAAGAAACATTTCCAGTGTGGGTAGCCCCAAGTCGTACTCTTCCCTGCTCTATTTGGCTGGGGAAATTTGAGATGGAATTCAATTAATTGGATTCAGCTTTGCTCTGTCCCCATGTAAGATTGACGCTAATGCTTATTTCAGATCTTGCATTTACAATCAATGCCGTATTGACATCTGTCTTGGTTCCTGACCAGTCCTCTCCATCCCAATCTCATTTTCAACAGTCTCAACAGGCAAAGCTCCCTGCTTGTCAAATGTATAGGCTATATGGTGTTCCCCAGTTCCTAATCAACCACTGGCTATTTCTGGTGCCTGTGGCTCAAACACCTGTACCTCTTCTGGATGCTGAAGTAGCTTGAAATTCCTGCTTTAGATAGAAAACGATGCTTTACTTTTATGCCCCTTCAGCCATAATTTGGGGTTCTAAGTGGAACTAAATGATGTGTTGGCTTTCCTGAATGTAAATTTAAGCCTGAGTAGTATTTCTGGTTTTCACTGTTGTATCCAACAATTGTATCCAGTAAAACAAACAAAACCAGACCCTACTGCTTGTCACTAAACTGTATTTTACCATCTGAAAAAGCGATGTGCTCAGTATTTAGCACAACTTTTATAAAACTGTGTAATTTCATTGTACTCGGCTATAAACAAGAGTTGACTATTGCAACAATCAAAATCACAAAAATAACTTCAGCTAATTCAGTATTTTCAAAGTATAAACACAGAAATACCTCACAAACAATACTTCAGTAATCCCTGGGGATATATTACAATGTGTTTAAATACAAAAATGTGTAGGAGGCAAAAATCTGGTAAATAAAGAAAACACAGCTGCTGGAAATGCTATACCATCCCACATTTCTTTGAGTCTGACAAGAAGGGGTACCATTAGTGCATTTTGTTACAGTACTTTTTAAGGGTTATTTTTATTAAGTTCAGATGCTTGTTTTCCATATTTTCCTCCACTTTCACACTATCACAAAAATTATGTAGTAGCACATTAAGGGAAATTCAATAGTCTAGAAAAAGAATGGTGCTATTAACCTCAAACATTCATTTACTGATAGTAAGAATAAAGTTTAGTAATACCAGGTGAATAAGAACTCTACTCTTGAGATGAACATCATGCACTAGAATCTGTTGTCAGAAATGGAGTTTTATATAGCAGCTATATCTTCTGAGTTTATGAGGTAAATAATAGTCTTTTAAAATAAAGCTACCAGATGATATGTGACTTCAGGAAAATGATTAGACTTTCATTTTATTGCTTAATAAAGCAGATTTAGATATCCCATTTGTATCCAATTGGAAAGTGTCCAAAACTATATTAAACTTGAGGAAAACAAGCATTTAATTGAAGTTTCACTCACAGACACCACAATTTCTTCTCGCTTTCCTACTTTCCTGGTTGTGATACGTACATGATGCGAAAGAGATGGAAATGTTCTTCCTGCAAGGTCTGTAACATGAGCATTACTGTAAGCCATGACCAACTATTACTGTGGAATTTACTTTCAGTTACTCTATTGTCTTTTTCACTATCAAATATATATTAGCCCTTCAGGTCTCTGAATCTTTAAAAGGCTTGTTTCAGATAAAGTAATGTTAATATTAAGAACAATATTCTATACTACATCTACCGTTTTAGTCGGTTTTGGTCTCATTTTTACTGTCCTGCTTCTGCCCTAAACCAGAAAATATGATAATAAATTTTGAAGCATAGGGTACTTTAAGCTTGAATAAAGAGACACTGGTTTTCACCAGTTCTACAAAATCAGTTCCGGTTAGCAACATCTACCAAACTTACAGCTAACTTTCAACCTACCTTCACATTTTTGCTGTACTTAAATAAATGGATAGTCCAGTTATCTCAGACTCTCTGTGTTTCTTCCATCTCTTTCTAACTCCTACTGTGCGAATTAAATAAAACACGAGGCTACAAGAGCAGCGTCCTTAACTAGCCAAACTGACACTTTCAAAAATTGCAAACTATTTAGCATTCCCTAGGCCAGATTCCTTTTTTTTTCTAGGGGAAATTTGGGAAAAATTATCACAGGTAGCTCCCATGAGAATTGCCATGGGGATTTGGGGAAACTAGGCTGAGTAGTGATCAGCCCTCAAAGGTTAAACAAAATATGTTATGGCATCTGTACAATCTTGTCTTTGGAAATGGATGAGTGAACGAGACACTAGCTAAACAGAAGTTTTGGTATGGAGCACACTGGTATGAGGAGTTAATCACAGACAAAAGAGCAGATTGGAAACCTCGAAGGGAGATACAAATCCCAAGATAAACGCTGAACAAAGCTGAGCAGTATGGTAATGAGAATTTTGTGGTGTCAGTAGAAAGGAGGACAGAAAAAATGTGGCAACTGGGAGACTTCTGTGAGCTCTCCAGCAAATTCAGAGCATCATGAATTTCTGGCAGTAAAGGCAGAAATTCACTCGTGGTACGTTGCTTTCTGTGCCTGAGTTTTCCTAACTCCTACACTGAAATCCATAGTGCGACTACATATGAGAGGTGAGTTCATAATTTTCTGTCTACAGATGTTCCCTATTGTTCAGTTTAAAAATCCTCTTTTCACAAATTTTTAGGCCACAAAACCTGTTCAGTGTCCACAGTAAAAGTGCCACATAATGCAACCAGAGCAAATAACTTAAAAATCAAATAAAAGAGTCTCAACATTTTTTGTATGAAACATCCATTTCTCTACAATATTACGTTAAATCTAAAGCAAGGTGACTGACAGATTTGTCACATGTCTTCTGTAGTACGTAACAGAGCAGAGCTTCAAGAAACAATAGGGAGAAGAAAATGTCTTCCAAAGAAACCTTTCAGTAATTAGATTAATTTATTTTTCTTATTTTTGCCTGAGTACATTTTGGTGTATCTTCTCTAAAAATCAAACTAAATTTGAATAACAATAGAATACTGAAATTGAATCACAAACATCCTCCCATTAACTTCCTGAAGCTGTACATCAAAGACTTAATTAAAGATAAGTTATTTCATTAAATGTGTTTGGTTTTGAATTCCTTGATGGGGTGGAAGATTAACATTTTCTTATTCCAATATCTGGCATATTTGCTAACATTCACAGGAGATATAAAGCCTGGCAGATGAATGATAGCAGGAATTTATAGTGATATGTCAAAGCATTTGGAGTTAGTTCACATATGGGATAACAACAGGCACTTTTCAAATAGGTAAAGGCTAATAATAATGAGGCATGACACATGACGTAATAGGTTCTTATTTGTAGACTTAAAAATATAGTCAGTATCCTAAACAAGATCTCTAGTGGAATATTTATGTGTGGGCAACTTTGTTATTATAATCAAACACCTGGAAAGCTGGTGGATTCACATGTGATAGAAGAGTAAAAAGTAGGTAAATCCTGAAAACTTACAAGAAGTCCTGCTACCAAATGTTCAACTAAAGTAGCATGAGAATAAGAAAATTATGCCTGCGTGATTTAATAACATAAGTATATAAATGAGAGATTAAGACTATGGCATTGTAAATCAGAGCAGTTTTAGGGAATTTTGGATTAACCAGAATTTTATCATTAACAGAAGGCAGTATTACCAGATTCAGGACAGTAATGGCTGTGAAGCTGAGGACAAACCTCAGATGACAATCAATACGTACAGAGAGGTGTCAATCCACCTCTCGAAGCCCAGTCCTAGACTTCAGAGAAAAACTGTCACTTATCACCTATGCCTGAGGTGGACTAGACAAACACAAGAAGACTATACATAATAGAGCACTATCCAGATGAAAATGTCAGGAAAAGAACAGAAGAAATAGAGTTGACAAAGAAATTAGAGGTTGAATCAAAGAATATCCAAGAAAATTAAGTAGCCTAACCAATTGCAATGAATAATAGTAAAAGACAGATCTTTATTATGCAATATACTTCAGTAATTCTGGTGCTTGTAGATCATCAAATGTACACAAAAATAACAGCTAGAATATTATTCAAAACTAGAATATTAGCTGCTACCATAGCATCTCTGTAAATCATTCTCAATTAGTACAGTTACTTTAATTTTACAAGCAATCTATATCTGTAAAGCTATGTGATTTTGTACATGATGACATTTTTCCTCTGACACATGTAATTTCATCGAAGTGTTTGAAAGATATTCTTTTTTTCAGGAGACAAAAAAAAATTCTATCTAGTTTCATATCTTTGTGCTTTTCAATTTTCATTCTTCTTCTTATTAGAAAACTGAGAAAGGGGTGATTCAGAGTAAAAAGCTGCCTACTTTTCTTCTTTTCCTACTGGAGCACTATAAGCAGTCTGACTTTGTATCCAACTTCATCCATTAACAGATTGCAAAAGGGTACAAGAATATCAGGCACAATCAAAATCAGGAAAGAATCCAATTCTTCAGATTCTTATAATGATTTCCTTAATAGTACAGTAAATCTGAAGTATATTAATACTGTTGTCTACTAACTGCTATTACTGCACCCACTACAAAATTTTAAAAACTCTTTCAGAAAAAATTTCTTCTCAAAGCCAAGTCTCTTAACATAATCACATGAACACTATAGGATTCTGACTTTTTTTACTTAACATAAAGAGCAAAAAGATTTTTATTTACCTAGGCATACGAGATAAAATAAATACATACCACTGGTTCACATAAAAAAGGAAAAAAAGCATTGGTTGACACCAGAAAAGGGTTCCCTTCCCCAAATTTATGCATGTTTATATCAAGATGCAAGCAGTTTCAAAATAAAGGTTGCTAAACATATAAAATTCTCCTATGAATTTTAGTTCACCGGAGCTTTTTTCCCTCCAGTTTGTGTAGACATCTTTAATGTGACATTTCAAGACTGTTTTGCTAGAGAAAATTAATCAAAATAATTCAGTCATTTCTGAAATAAAGGTTAGGAAATAATACGCTGCGTTGCCTACTGCTTTATAGCAGCTGACCTTTAATGTTTCCATAGAAGATCCCCTTATGTATGTTGGATTATACCTTAAAGAGTTTTCCCTTGATTTTCAATGCTCTCCTTTAGTAAAATTAATTGCCTCATGTGTATGAAAATCACAGGAGTTTAAGAAGATAAAATTAAAATGAAAGCAAGTTCATTGCATAAAGATCCAGGATCTTGATGAAAAACTGGAAACACAGCTACTAAAGAAAACTAAAGATTTTAAAATAAGCAAACAGCTATTTTAAATAATCTCTTTTCCAAATTGTTGTTCAGGGTGCCTCTGAGTTGCTTTGAACTGCAGCAGGTAAGCATTACCATAACAGTGCTTCACTTAAGGGGTTGCCTTCCGGATCAGGACACATGAAGCTTTAAACAACAAAAGCTGAGAGGTCAGTCTGATACCACCTTGATTTCTGAGGGCTAGTTTTCAGAAGTTTGCTGCCAAGTTAACTGAGGGAGCTGGGAACTAACACACACCTGGGAAATATTTGGAGATTTACCTTGGGCTTCTGTCAAGGCTGATCTCACTCTCCTCTTCCCTTTCAATGTTCATTATTTTTCCCCCAAGGTGAATGGAGATATAAGCTTATACTAGACATGACCAAGAAGATACAAACCTTTCTCCACCCTGTTCCATCTAACTGAGGTCAGACCTACAAAATAGAAATGCAGGAAATGGGACAGGAACTTGAAAAATGTTGTCCCATTTTTTAGTTTATGGATGTGAAAGTTGTCAGCAGACAGAGTTGATGTTGCTGGTGACACTGAAAATCTGCCAAATCTCTGTTTCAGGGAAGACTGAGGTGCCTAGACATAAGGATTCAGTTTTATTTTAGATGCTGTAATGTATCTTGCTTGAACTCCACCTTCTGCTCTTCAGTGGCACAGTTTCCCTGTAGGCTCTCCCTCTGATCTTTCCCCTTCAAGGTACCTAGATCTTCCAGGGCAACCAAAATGTTTAGGCACCTGGGTCTCTCCACTGAGGTCTTTCTGAAAAACAAACAAACATACAAACAAACAAACAAACATAGTTCACACAGCTGCAGAAACAAAAATACCCTAAAAATCCCTTCTACAAGTGGTGAAGAGTCAAATGAGGTTTTTCTCTCAAATGAAGCTTCAGGCTTCTGTGCAACATGCAGTTTGTAGGCAAAGGCACTGGGAATAAGAAGTGAAGGGCTGTTCTCTGCATGCCTGAGAAAGCTGGTTGATTTGAATGAGAAGATAACAAACATTTATCTTGGTAAGTGGCATGGGAGGGAATTAAGCGCTGTTGGATAACAACCTTTGAGAATAAAGAGATAGCATGTAGAGATGTTCTTTTATTTTTCTCCTTTTAATTATATGCTGTAGGTCATTAAATCTTCTTATCATACTCCTACACATTCAATTCTTAATGTAACTTGAATGTAATTGCCTGTTTTACCAAACCAGATTCAAAGTTAGTCTTTCTTTAGCAAATTTTTATTGCAGGAGCAGAAGAACCAGACAATATGGTTTGGGGGTATAATTTGCATGCATTATATCAGAAGCCACATTCAGTTTCCTGGGAAAAATAGCAGAAATTAGACCTAGCTATTGCTAGTGCTCTGTGTCACTCCTGGAAGACAAACTGTCATATTTCTTCACTGTGTTCTGACATGAGCATACGTAGGGCAAAAGTCATCATGTAGATTATAGTTTACATAAACTTACAATGCTGTTCTTGTTAAGCACTTTAACTATTGTCATTTTTCTGAAAGCAGCTAACCAACATCCTAGGTCCAGTCTGGAATTAATTTCCTGCATCGGATGAATGTTGACATCAGCTTTTAACAAGTAAAAACTCTGAATTTTCATTTTTGAGAGCAACAGATCATTAAGCGATAAGGCATATGTCTTCCTAGGAGGAAAAATTTCAGTCCACATAGTTTAGAATCTACTGTTTATGGCTTCTTTCAAGTTATCCTAAAATTATAAAAAGGACATTAATTCCAGAATTCACTGTACTGTTTGAAATTCCCCTTCCCACTTCTAGCCCAGATACAATGCATAGTTAGGCTAAAAGTGAAGGGAAAAGTATGTCTCAGCTACTAGCTCATTAAAACAAGAACTGCAAGAGGTTTATGATAAATGAGGAAGAATAAAAAACAGATGTGCCAGATGGGTATATATGACCCGATATATAGTCAGACAGTGTAGAAGGTTCATTGTTGTTGGTCGAGAGCAGATGACACTTAAGGATGGAACTGGAAACTCTCCTCCAAGTGGGAGAGAACCACCTACCTGCTACTGTGATCTGACATCTTGGTGTTCTGGTTGCATAGCGTACACCATGACATATGTTACGCATTGTACTGCATATTATGTATGCTATGCATTGCATTGCATACATTGTATTCCACTCAGGCTGTGCAAGCTCATTTAGAAATTATCTCTTCTAAATCATCTTAGAAGAATTTCTAGAAGAAAATTGAGAATTTTCAAATTTCAACTGATTTTTTGGGAATGAAGGTGAGCACAACCAACAGCTTAGCTGTAAATACAGAGAAAAGGCTTGCAGTTCTGACTAGGGAATAGTGACTGCTATAGGTGAACCTTCTGGTGAAGAAAGAGATGAGCACACTGACTCTGTAATCCAGATCTGAAGAGTGACTCAGGATACACAACCAGGGAGGGAAAGAGAAAGACAAAATAATATTCAGAAGAGTATGCCAGCCCTAAAATCCACTGAGAGCAGAAAAGCAGATCCATTGTGAGAAAAAATAAACTGCTAAAACCCCTCAAGATTCCATGCAAAGAAAATTTGGAAGTTTTAAAGCCTGGAATACAGTCCTGAAGAAGGACAATACCATTGAAGATAGTCATTGATGATAAAGAGATATAGTAAGAAACAAATTAGGCTGTGCAACAAACACATTAACAGCTCCAAAATCTAAAAGGGATCTTAAAAAGATGAAGAAAGAAGCCTAAGATTACAGCACAGTCAGATTAGGTTTAATCAGAAAGACAATGGTGGAATTAGCAGAAGGAAAAATACTAGAAAACAACAGAAGCAAGTAATAAATGTAAAGGACAACACAGGCACACTGTATGGAGAAAGTGTATTCAGGACCATTTTAGCTGCTGTCACTGCAAGAAGACTCGTTAAAATCTTTAATTATTTTTTTTAAAAAATCCAAATAAGGAAAATATAGCTCAAGGGATATGTGGATAGATTAAATGCATTTAGGTCAGAGGATCTGGAGATATTTATTTTGATACAATTCCTGAATTATTGATGATTATACATGAGAAGTAATGGGGAATGAATGAGAGCCTAGAGGATTGAAAAAGGGCATAGATACTATTTGTCTTCAAAATGTGGCTAAAAAGAGGACAAGCTGTCCTAACTTTAATACCCAGAGAGATACCTGAACAAATTACTAAACAATCAATATGTAAACAATTCGAGGATTAGAACATGGATTTGTCCATAGCACATGATATCAAACCAATTCCATTTCTTTCTTTGAAAAGGTCATTTAATCTATCATAAAAAAAATGCATCAGCTGAAATGTAATTTGAATTTTGCTGGAGTCTCACATGAGATTTGAGGAAAAAGAGTATGTTGTAAATAAAAGCTCTCTGAACGCACAGCTAATATAGTTGAAAAATCTTATTGAGAAAAAATTATTGTAACTGTTAGCAGTTAAACTTTGGAGAATTCCTCACAGTTTAGGCAAATGCAAAGTGTTTGGAAGGATATGAGAAAGTGCCTATATAGTTCTTCTCTTAATATATATATATATATGAACATTTTTTATTATTATTTAATGTCCTTTTTACTTAAAATTTGTTTTGTATCTTAGCTGGTTTTTATTTTATCTCTGCACACATGTAATCCTTTCACAGTTTGCCCTAGAAAGAGTGTTACTATTCTGCATTATCTCTTTCTGGCTTTCATTAAAGTGATCTTGATGCAGCCAGGATGGCTATTCACTATGCATCTTAATTTGCAATTTTACAGGGAAATTTTGCAGTTATGCATATTCCCAGTAAATTTCATCTCATCCAAAATATGGTATTTTCACTATTTTCTTTGTGAGATTTTTCCTACTGATTTTTTTTGTTGTATTGAATTCTGTTTTTTTCAAAAACCTATAATCTGTATTCTACTGTAAACACAAACACCTTTCCTGAGAATAAATGAGTGCTTACATTTTATGAACACTTTCATGCAAATTACCTTCAGTCTTTCACATTCTCAATCAACCGCATTCTGCTATGTAGCTGCTCCTTAATTACATTCCATCACCATCTGAAATACAAAGTTGTCTCCATCTAGATGTATTGCCTGAGAGTTTTGAGGGTTGTTTTGTCTCCCAGTATATACTTCCAGTATATATTTTCCAGCTGATAATCCAATACCTTCCAGGACACATCCATTATTACTAATCTTGCTCCTGGACATTTCCAGTAGTTGCTGAACTAGTTCATACATCTTTTTCTTCCTAGACAACAATCCTAAGAACAAACCCCTATATCACATTTTCCCTCTTCTTTTCTATCATCTCCTTCACTAAAAGGGATTCAACAAACTTTTGTCTCTTTCAGACTAAATATAAATTATATCTACATTAGCAAGTAATTCAGTGCAACAGGAGAAGATCTAAAGAGCTAAACAGCTGATTTCAGGATTTAGCATTTATGCTGTACACACTTTGGAAATTTTACTTTGGACTAGCTTGAATGTGATCTCATAATCTGAAATCTCATTAGTAGGTAGGATGTATTAGGTGTTGTCTATTTTATGGAGTGATTTCATCTAAAAAAATCATTTCCCTTGTAAACACAGCACTCAGAACATGTTAACCACGCATGATCAACAAAACCACTTGATAATTATACTCTTGATCCAAAATAGGTGTTAAAATAGAACTACCCATAAAGAATTGCTTCAGTTTGTCTTCTTCTCTTTTCTATTACTAAACCATGGTTTGAGGCCTGTGTTCCCACAATACTGACTGTGGCACGGCATTCATTCTGCATAAAACTATTAGTTCTTATTCTTTATTCTACTATTTCTGACATTTCTAAATTAAGTTACTTGATGTCTATATGTTTCCTCTTAAATTTGTTTCCTTGTTGATAAGTATATACTTAACTTTGAGGTTAAACACTGAGGTATCTAAGGAAAACTTTCTTCTTAAAAAATTCCCAAAAGGACATGCAGCAATGACATCAATGTCCTTTCTACTTGGAAAATGATACTTTACACCAAATTTAAATTCTTCTTTTCTTTCTTTATTTAGCCCTGCATTGTATTTAGCAGTTAACAGATGGGGATTAAAAACCCGTATCATTTGGACCATCACTAATGGTTGTGCCAGCATGATGATGGATCTCAGATCTGAAGAAAGGCAAACTAAGGAACATAAAGCTTTAATTTTCCATTCTGATATTTACTTTGAATATTAGCATCAGTTGGATCCCAGAGATGTTCTAAATAAGGAACTGCTTATGGATAGATATTTTTTGCCCAATTATTTTACTTTGCTTTAGCAACATCAGAGTGGATTTGAGCAGGAACTTTCATTTACAGGGGCTCAAAATATCTAAAAAGATTTATGTATCATGAGAAGTCATTTTGCCTCTGACGTTTGAACTATTTTCAGTAACAAGAAGTCAGACTTTGTCGCATAAATATGTAGTAAAAGCAAGGATGGAGTGAAGGTGTTTGCAACAGCAATATTTAATCAGCAACTAGTAGTTCAACTGCTAGCTGAAGTATCAGATGGAAAATGCATAGAAGCTTCTCCCATATAAATCCTCTGCTTGTCCTGTGACTATGAGCTGATCTTTGAGGCCACCAGCCCTACATTTGCTTTGTATTAGTTTTCCCAAAATTTTACTTTCAATATAATCTTTCTCCTCCACTCCTGAGCATTCCCCTCCTGCCACTGAAGTTATTCTTCACAAGAAAAAATTACAACCAAACCAGCTGATTTCCCTCCACTTACCCATGTCATGCTTTTAGTACAAATTAACAGGCCCAAATTTCTGTATCAACTAATTTCATCGAACTCATATCTTATATTTATTTGCTTAGCTGGTGGTGGAAGCTCTCCCCTAGACATAGATAAGAGTTGGTTGCACTCCCATAATTTTCAGGGACTGAGTAACGAATTACTTTCTTGCCTGACTGAGAGTGTGGATAGCCCCACTATCATTCCTGCTCATGGCAAAAATTACACTTGTCAGTAGTAAAGTGCTGGAATTACAGGATGCATTAAATACAGAAAAAAAAACAGGTGGGTGAGGATTATTTTGGTTTTTAGACTGATTCAAATTTATTTGGAGTATCCTCCAATACTGCAGAAGCAAGATCACTGATACTGGTAAAAATGAAGGAATATTTTTTTCCTGTTTCTTAAAGTGAAATTTTCATCTTATTTGCTTTGCAGTGCCAAAAAAAAAAAAAAAAAAAAGTAAATGTCCTGGCTCCTGATCATATTATACACTGTACTGTAAAATGTTTTTATTTTTAGTGAATGTTGAATTTTGCCCTAGAGATTCCAGCTATTTATGTACCAATTTCTATTCACCAGGGAGTAAAACTATTGATTTCATTTTATGACAATTTTTGAGGTTTTGTTTCCCTTGTTTCTAAAGTTTAAAAGGACAACCGAAAAGAAAGTGGAGAAGGAGCAGATGGCAAATTATTTTGACTGAAAGACAACCAAATGCCTCTTACTCTGAGAGAAGACATTTAGTTTGTTCTTGAAAAGTAAAAATAGTTCCACAAATCTGAAGGGAAGGCTTATTTGCATCTTAGCAGTCCCTGGTGTTGTTAAAAATATGTTGTTAGCTAAGAACTGTCTATAACGGAATTCCTATAATTTCAATGAATATTGTGTGTACTGGCTGCAGAAAACAGCTAGAAGACAGGGCAGACTTTCTCTTCCTCCCTAGAGAATTTTCTTTTAGTAGTGGTATTTATTATAGACACTGCAGCAATAAGTTGACTTGAATTCTATTTTAAAAATCATAGTCACTTATAGCTACTCTGAACTTTTTTGGATGAAAAGAAATTGCATCCTTTTAGAGATCAATGGAGATTTCAGCCTAAAATGAATGATAAAGTATAGTGAGATATTTTGTTACTGGATAATATTTTCATTAAGAAACTGTTTATGGTCAACAAATATCATGCAGTAAATAGTTCTGATAACTTTACTTGTACTGCTCCTATGAGTAAGGACTGGAGGTGTCTTAAATAGCAGCAAAAGATAAAAATGACAGTAAGTGAAAACCGAACATAGCACAGCAGATGCAGTTGGTGTTCATATGTAATGGATATAATGATCTAGAATTATAATGGCAATTGCAGGCATTTCTGAGTGTAACTAACATTTTAAATAGGTTGTAAACAAAACCCAGGAAGATATGCATGTGTTTTTTCTCTTTACATGAGTCTTGAGCTAGCATTAAGGGCTGAACAGGCCAACAAGCTAAATACAGATCACTCTTCTCTATCATTGTCTTATCACAAGTATCCAGCTCATAAACTTTTTTCATCTTTGTTATGTCAACATCAACAAATGGCCTGTGGACTGCAGGGCACTGTAAGGTAAATAACCATATCAGCAGAAACACAGACTCACCCCAAGTCCATTTCATAGGCAGTATAATAGTGATTTGAAATCCCTTTGTACTTGCTTCTTGCAAATTTTCCCTAAATAACAGTTGTGCATGGAATCTCTCTGCAAAACCACAAGAAAGCCTGATCTCAGAGGGTTTAATTAATTCTAAAAATAACTATTGTGAAGAATATGAGAGGAAAATATCCATTTCATGCAGGTGCACACAAGCCTACAAGCAAGCTGGAGGTCAGTGGGGAATGATGGAAAAAGTATTCTGGAAAACAAACATTAAGAAAGTAAGAATGTGCAAGGAACTTCTGATTTTGGCTCCGCTCTCTGAAGGAAATACATTGCTTAGCTACGGGAATAGATAACAACAAAACTTCCTTCAGATTGTTTTTCAGGTGGTTATGCCACATAATTAAGGAACCAATTTTCTCGGGTTTGATGACTGATGTAACAACAGTAGATTGCTGTTGCCCACTGGATTAGCAATTTCTTTATATTAATGAAGGGGAAAAAAATCCCAAAAGTCAGAGTAATGAAAGAGGAGAGAGTTATGATAAAGGAAATAGGTTTCCTTGCCCAAGTTGCATTTAGATGCTTTGAGGCATACATGGAAATGAATACTGACATTCAATTTCTCCCTTTTATACTGCTTTTATTTCAGTCTTACCAAGTTTGCAGCATTTCCTTGAAACTCCCCTCCCACATGTCAGCAGGGGCTCTTCTTTCTAAGTAATATATTTTCTGGACAATTCATGGCATTAGATTCCCAACTCACAGAGAGAAACTAAAGAAATAACCCTGTCTGGGGTACAGAGCAAGAAGAGGAAAAGGGAGAAGGGGACTCTTAGCTGCAGTGCAATGATGTTTAATTTAGTATGTGGCTTCTCTAACAATAAGGGAAGCTTCTTAAACCAGACGTAGCCCTTTTTACACAAAGATATGGGGAAGGTAAATCTGTTGAGTAGTAAATAGAAATGACACTCATCTACAAGAAGGGCTGGAAGGAGGATCAGGGGAACTACAGGCTTGGCTGACCTCTGTGCTGGGGAAGGTTATGGAGCAGATCATCTTGAGTGCCATCACATGGTACGTACTGGACAACCAGATGATCAGGCGCAGTCAGCATGGGTTTATGAAAGGCAGGTCCTGCTTTGACTAACCTGATCTCCTTCTATGACAAGGTGACCCACTTAGTAGATGAGGGAAAGGCTGTGGATGTTGTCTACCTGGACTTTAGTAAAGCCTTTGACACCGGTTCCCACAACACTCTTCTGGAGAAATTGGCTGCTCATGGCTTGGACAGACATACCTTTTGCTGGGTAAATTACTGGCTGAATGGCCGGGCCCAAAGAGTGGTGGCAAATTGAGTTCAATCCAGTTGGCAGCCAGTCACAAGTGGTGTTCCCCAGGGCTCAGTACTGGGGCCAGTTCTGTTTGATATCTTTACCAGTGACCTGGATGAGGGGATCGAGTGCATCCTCAGTAAGTTTGCAGATGACAGCAAGCTGAGCAGGAGTGTTGATCTGCTGGAGGGTAGGAAGGCTCTACAGAGGGATCTGGACAGGCTGGATTGATAGGCCGAGGCCAAATATATGAGGTTGAACAAGGTTCAGTGCTGGGTCCTGCACTTGGGTCACAACAACCCCACGCAATGCTACAGGCTTGGGGAGGAATGGCTGGAAAGGTGCCCGGAGGAAAAGGACCTGGGGGTGTTGGTCGACAGCCAGCTGAACAGGAGCCAGTAGTGTGCTCAGGTGGCCAAGAAGGCCAATGGCATTCTGGCTTGTATCAGCAATAGCGCAGTCAGCAGGGACAGGGAAGGGATCAGTCCCCTGTACTCAGCACTGGCGAGGCCGCACCTTGAATACTGTGTTCAGTTTTGGGCCCCTCACTGCAAGAAAGACATTGAGGTGCTGGAGTGCGTCCAGAGAAGAGCAATGAATCTCATGGAGGGTCTAGAGAGCAAGTCTTATGGGGTGTTTTGCCTGGAGAAAAGGAGGCTGAAGGGAGACCTTATCACTCTACAACTACCTGAAAGGAGGTTGTAGTGAGGTGGGTGTCAAGTGTCTTTTCCCAAGTAACATGAAATAGGACAAGAGGAAATGGCCTCAAGTTGTGCCAGGGGAGGTTTAGATTGGATTTACAAAAAATTTATTCACTGAAAGGATTATCAAGCACTGAAACAGGTTACCCAGCAAAGTGGTTGAGTGACCATTCCCGGATGTAGAATCATAGAATCATTTAGGTTGGAAAAGAGCTTTAAGATCATTGAATCCAACCATAATCTTAACATTGCCAAGTCCACCACTAAACCATGTCCCTAAGAGCCATGTCTATACATCTTTTAAATTTCTTCAGGGATGGTGACTAAACGGCTTCCCTGGGCAGCCTGTTCCAATGCGCCAGTGCACCACGTCTACATGTCTTTTAAATGGTATTTACAAGATTTGTATATGTGGCGCTTAGGGACATGATTTAGTGGGACTTGGCAGTGTTAAATTTTAAGATCAGAGGTTCTAAATAAGACTTTTTTTGCTTTTTTAAAAATCTCATTTCCCTGAAATGTTGTTCACATATCAGTAGGGCTTTCCTTATTTTACATTTAGGGTGCCTAATAATGGAGATGAAATATCATCAACCTCTATGTCCAAGCTGAAAAACATATGAGATTCCTTTGAAGAATCTGATGCAAGGTTAAATCACCTAGAAATGGAAATTAAGTGTGCTTGAAGCATCTAACCAGGATGTAACCAAGATCTAACCAGGAATGTGTGCAACCCCATATTTGTCTCTCAGGGAATCTGAATTAGTTCTTCCAAAAATCAACAAACTTCTGATTAAAAAAAAAAAAATCATAAAGACTACAGATCTCTTCCACTTATAAAACTGGAAAGCTCAGTGGAATCAGACCTGAAGGACTTCATCTAATTACTCTGAATCTCTTAAAAAAAAAAAAAAAAAAAAAAAAAAAAAAAAGGTAAAAAAAAGGTAACAGCTAATAAAAGGTCTGAAATACACTTCAGATAAAAACATAAACAAAGCTTAACTATTTCAGTGGATATTTGCCATGTGAAGCACAAGGCATATACAGAATTTGACAAAGGACCAGGGAGACTCTAGACTGTAATGAAAGGTGACAAACTAGAAGAAAATCCTCTAGTATTGCATGAGAGCAGCACAGACAAACAGATTGAAAGAGTCTGCGTAGACCACCCACTTCCCTGCAGATATTACTCATCCTTGACAGAGAGCCTAGTGTGTACTTAAAGATCTTTGTGGCTGAAACCTAAACAACGTTCCTAATCAATCTGCTTCAGTTTTTCACGGATTTTCTCAATATCTGAATTAAACTCTCCTTCTCCAATTCAAACTTATTATTTTTTGTCTTACTCACCAGAAACATGAAAGCAACCCATTTCTTTCTCCTCCTTTTGACATTTATGAAATTCATTAGGTCACACCTCCAGCTTTCCTCACAAATAATTTTTCAGGAGTCTGATCATTTCCTTTGTTCCCTTCCAGACTTTCAAAATCTGGTTTCACCTCTTTCCTGAGGGCAGCACCCAAAACTGGAAATATATTCCAGGTAAGGTCTTCACAGTTATTGGTACAATATACAGATTCATTTGTGTGATCTACACACAAAGTCAGAAAAGTTATGGTTTTATGGCTCTTCCTTAATAACAGCAATAAAAATAAAGGAAATCAGTGCAGCTTTCAAAATATTTCACAGAAACACCACTGCTGAGCTGTAAAATATTGATATGCTTTTCCAATAGTATATTGGATCTACAATGCTTCTTGGATTTTTTTAGTCCCCTGTCCTACAACTAACTGCACAAGCATCTTTCTTGTCTTTCATTTCCAGCAAGGATTCATCTGCATAGACTCAGTAGTGACTAAATGTCCTCATCTTTTTCTTTCTTCAGGTATGTTCGGTTTGTCTGTGTTGGGGTTTTGTAGTAGGAGAGGCACTACAGAGGTAGCTCCTGTTAGAAGCTTCTTGAAGCTCCCCCAGCTCCACATTGGACCTGCCTCTGCACCAAGGCCGAGCCAATTAGCGATGGTGGCCGTGTCTCTGTGATAATATATTTAAGAAGGACAACCTGAGAAAAAAAGGAGGAGTGAGGGAAATACCTACGCAAACACTGAGGTCAGTTGAAGAAAAGAAAGGGGGGAGGTTTTCCAGAGCAGAGACCCCCCTGTATCCCATGGTGAGAGGGCAGGACCCCCTGCCCCCATGGAGGTCACCAGTGGAGCAGATGCCGACCTGCAGCCCGTGGAGGAGCCCACACTGGAGCATGTGGCTGCACCTGAAGAAGGCCATGACTCTAAGGGAAGCCCACACTGGAGCAGTCTGTTGCTGGGAGGACTGCTGGAGCAGCCCGTGGGGGGGACCCATGTTGGAGAAATTCATGGTGGGCTGTCTCCCGTGGGAGGGACCCCACGCTGGAGCAGGAGAAGAATGTGAGGAGTCCACCCCCTGAGGAGGAAGGAGTGTCAGAGACAACAGGTGATGAACTGAGCACATCCCTCCCATTCCCTGCCCCCCTGCGCCACTGGTAGGGAGCAGGTAGAGAAACTGGGAGCAAAGCTGGACCCGGGAAGAAGGGAGGGGTGGGGGGAAGGTGTTTTTAAGATGTGGTTGTGTTTCTCACTCTACTACTCTGATTGGTAAATCACTGGTGGTGGTGTTCAAACTAAACTGATATTCTTTCTTCCCCAATTGAGTCTGTCTTTTGCCCATGACCGCAATGCTAAGTCATCCCTCTCTGTCCTCGTCTTGACCCCCAAGGCTTTGGTTGTATTTTCTCCTTCCCATCCCACCACAGAGGAAGAGTGAGCAAGTGGCTGCACGGTGCTTAGCTGCCCACTGGGCTTAAACCACAACACCATATTTTATCTTAATTTTTTAGTTAGATTATATCCCACAAATGTCTATCCTTCATGGTTTTGTATGTGTGAAGAACATTACAAAGATTTAAGATTTCACATTGTATTTTCACAGCACATCTATTTTCAACCATTTGAAATGCAGTTTCATTTACTTAAAAGAAAATGAAAAGTATGCATTTCTAAAATAAAAGAGTTTGGGGACTGTGATATTTGTACTTCCAATAAGAAGGAAGATCTGTGGTTATTTATCTGAATTGTGGATGTATAACTGTAGCCATTCAGTTTGCATCTATATTTTAGGTTCATATTTTCATAATATTCATAATTTCATAATATTCAAAATATTCATATTTTCTATGTATTCAAGAACAGAGGTAAGGTAACTGTGGAGAAGCCACTGTGAAATTTTTTTTTTTCTGAAGATCAGACCCTAAACTTAGCAGATCCCACTCAGACTTTGCCTGTTTATAGGAAATTCAGAACACTGATTTCTTCATAACATAATTCATAAGGTCATTACCACATAAATTCTTGGAGCCACCCAGTGTATTTGGTACTTTTGCATTTATTCTATTTGTGGACTAAAGTATACCAGTATTCACTGACTGTATGTAGATTACGTCTGAGTCAAAGTGAGGGCCAGAAAGAAGGAAAGATCTGCTGTATTGCCACAGGAATTCCATGAAAACAGCTGGCATTTAGTAGGAAAGCTGTTTTTATTAAAAGCAACCTTCATATTTGCCCTGGAAGAACTAAACAATTTGAAGGCTCTGAAGGATGTTACTGAACTCAGTCAAAGTCACGTAACACCTTTTCTTCCTTCAGGTTCAAGCTATAATGCAAGCACTTCCCAGGTCTATAAAACAAAAAGGTCTAATCACTCTGAACCAGATTATATATGTTGCAGAATCAGTACTGCTATTTTACTAAATCATGCACATTTCCAAAACAAAATAAAAATCATATGGAATCTAGGCAAACATAGGGATTTGCTCATCTTATTCTTTAATGGAATTCAAGTAAGAAAGTGCATATTCTTGTGCCAGGTACTTAGCTGGTCATTTTTGCATCATTTTTTCCCCCAATGCGTTGTCTAAAGTCAACACCTTATCAAAAAATATTCCTGCTTCATGCTTTCATCCTCTGAGATACCAGCTGTCTTTGCAAGCTTCCCAACTGCACACAAATCTCTATATTACATCTTAGCTCTGAGATTTGTATTCACCAGTCCTTTTCCTTGACCAGTCCATGAAGGATGACCTCACTGATAATTTTGCACCTCAGCTGAGAGTGCTTCTGGCCCTCAGTGCATTTGTTACCTGGCTCTGACCAACCCCAAGATATGAAGACAAGGCCTCCTTTTAGTAAAATTCACGAGAATACTTCTGTCTAAAGGAGAAATGGGACGCCATAGCATAACATTAAAGTGATATATTTAACCAACCATCTTTGTAGCAAGTTTTCTTCCAAGTGAAATTTTAATGAATATATGTATTTCTTGAGTACTCTGGCATACAAACATATGTGTCTAGTAAACAGGCTTTTCTCATAAAATAACAGACATTTTTTCTATTTTTTTACTTCATTCTCTTTATTAAGGCAGAACAATACCTTTTACTTACATAGCAGGGCCCTCATCTATAGTCAAAACTTTTGTTAGTCACAGTCTTACCCACCTGTATTGTTGCGACTAACTTAGTAGCATCACAAAACTTTGTTTCCTCACTGCTCATCCCCTTTTGCAGGTAATTTATGAAGAGATTAAAAATCCTCCAGTGCAGAGCTCTGCAGAACTCAGATGGCATCTCCCTCCTGAAGGAACTGGATATTTCCTTCTACATTTTGTTTCTTACCCCTTTAGCATTTACCTATCTATTCAGGGACTTATTCTTACACTGAGGCTTCTTAGTTTCCCTAAAGTCTTTGATCAGTGACTTTGTGTAAAGTCTTTTGGAAATCCAAATAGACTGTATCAACCAGATAATTCCTGTGCCATTTCAATTACCATCTCATTTCCTTTTGCTTTTAAGTTGATTGAATATGCTCTATTGCTGTCTGGAATTTGAGTGTTATTTTTCAATTCAGTTTCTACCGGTGAACCTGCTACCCATGTCTGAACTAATAACTTTTTACCTGCTCTTATATTCAAGGCTCTTTACTGCTTATTTTCTCCTGAGGTATTGATTATTGCCTACAATCTACTCTTGAAAACAGATTTCAATGCCTAAGTGAGATAGATTTTTTTAAAATGTCCTCTTCACTTTCCTCCTTAATGTTTCTCCTGCATACTCCAGAAAACATCAAGCTCCTTTAAATTAAAACTCTCCTTTTCTGACAGTGGTCAGGCTGTTGCTAAGACGGTCACCTCTAATTCTCACAAATGCTGTCTCATTGACTTTTTGTGGTTCTCCACCTGTCTGTTTATAGCTATTTGCCAGCTCTTGTCCTTGAATGGGATGAAAATTCGTTGAGAAGTTCTCTTTAGTACTTTCTAGTACCGTGCCTTTACAGAACCCTAGCATACTGTGAGCTTTCGATCCATGACCAGGTACACAAAATTGAGCAAACAGTATTAATACTTACTAATACTAACAGCTCTCTCAAATCTGGGTAGTGAGGCTCAGGTAGGACTCCTGCATGCAATACTTGGCTACTTTTTCCACCTCTTGACATACTTTGGCCAGCATGCTATATGCTGTTTCCTCCAAGAGCAAAGTAAATGTATTATATTCTGTACAGGCTGAGGTAATTCTGGAGGCACTGCGGATGCTTTTGGTGTGGCTCCTGAGCTCACAAAAGCTGTCAGCATGTACTCACGCACTCCTGCATCCATGTTACACCTAACTCACACATCAGACAATCTGCTTATAGGTAACTGAAGCTTAATTGTAACAACAGTGTCTTTTTTATATATTTATCACTGGTCCTGTCACCTCAGAAACATAGCTGACCAGCAGGAAAGATAACTTACTGCTAGAAAAGCAAACTCCTAATTACTTCCATACTAGACTTCAGAAAATCAACCACTAGTGGAGAAAAATAGCTCCTTCCTACACCAAGAGGTTGAATAAGCTCTTCCAAAAGTGTTGGGTAAACAGAGAAGGGCAATGTTCAAGGATCTTATAGAGTCAATAAAGTAAAAGCTATGTATCATTGCTAACACTTCACAGCACAGCTTCTCAAGACTTAAGGAAAGGATGAAGTACGGGAACTATTAGGGACACAAGAGTAGTAATAAGATTTTTTTCTGCACTTTCCATATTGATTCTTAGCTAAAATTCTCCTTTCTCTTCTCTTCCCTTTTTATCTATCTGAATGCAGCTGCTGGGTTTTCAATACAAACATACATCATGACCTATCAGACGACACTACCTTCTCCTGCTGAGCATCTGCTGATGGTGTGTGGTAGAGCCAGGCAGACATCAAAGCCCCTTATAAATCATCATGTGGGAGAGTAGGGATAATACAGCATGAGAAAGAATGTAAGAAAGGATAAAAACAAACTTTGCCACAAGTTAACCATTCTCAATTAAAACTAGATTATTGCAGGAATTAAAACGCTTTTCTTGTTCACTTCAGCTGAAATTAAGAGAAAGGAATTGAATAGATGTGCCACTCTGTCATATGGCTAATCAATCTACCCAGTTGTGCAGCCCTGCCTGATAGCTGCACTGGCACATAGGTAAAACTGCTAACCTGGGGAAAAAAAAATGGAAAAAACAAAACCAAACACATCGTGTAATAAATATAGCCTATCAAATGCACATTCTCCTGTCAGATTCTACTACACAGAATGAATTTTGAACATGAATTGCTTTCAAGAAAGAAGTTTTTGGTATGCACACACATTGTCATCTACTGGAGCTGGCAGTTGGGGAAGGGAGATAGAAGAGGAATATAATTCATTCTCTAGCTTATTGAGGAAAGTTACTGTGCTCACATGCAAGTAAGTAATACCGTTATTACTGCTGCAATTTCATATTCTGACTAATATTGTACACAGCCTGACTGCCATTAGCCTGTCTTTGAAGCATTTCCTTCCCTTGTAAATGGCTAAAGGGTTGTTCTTGATAACATACATTTGACAGCACAACATTAGGCATGTAAGATATTGCACCTCTGTGCCTCCTACTCATGTATTTTTCCAGATTTAGCTATCATAAGGCAATTTTTAAGATTCAGAGAGCTTTTTTCAAATATAAATAATCAAAGAGAGATTTTGCTGACTGAAAGCTTAAGGCTTTTTTTTTTTTTTAAAGGTTATTGAATTGTCAAAGAAAGTTACAAAATATTTGTAACAGATAAGACCTAGGCTTAGGAGTAATGAAATTCTACTCAAATATAACTTCAGCTTTTGTTGTGTCAGTGTTTCTGAACTTGACTTACTCTGAGGAAGCTCCAAGCACGGTGTCACCCAGTTTTGAACGTTTTCCTCTTGAATATTCTCTTCTCTGAGACAGCCAGGGCTCTGGCTGCCCAGCACATGCTGAACATCAGTGTTAACTACGACTCTTCCCTGGGGAGGAATAAATTTGTTAGATATATTTAGTTAAAGACATCATCCAACAAAAACAGTCTCCTGTACAAATTGTAAATCAGAATTTTTATGGAATGGTATAATTTTACTAAATAAAAAGCAAATTGGCACGTTTCGTCCAGTGAAGAGAAACAAAAATAGGCCAGGACTATTCAGACAAAAAGATCAAAGAGCTAAGAACAGAGTGAAGATAATACAGGGTCCAATTGATAAGTATTGATAGCTTCATACCAAAATCTCTGTAAGTCAAATTTATTTTGCAAAAATCAAAAGAAAACATTCTCAGTTTCTTTTAAATTTGCTTTTTCTTATTCATATAATGCTGTTTTGCTAAGCAAGCTAGCAGAAGTGTGAAAGCTAGTGTTCAGAAACTTCACATCTAGGAGATTCTCCACGACACAAAAACTTTACATTTTTTTGCCTATCTACTTGCTAAGTGGTTCTTTGCGACATTAATCAGTGCATTAAAATTTAATTCTTGTCAGCTACTGAAATCAGCCCGTGAAACCTATTGCAGCAAGTATTATCCCATTATAGTGTCTATATTATTGCATTTTAACATTAAGTGGCATTTTTAACCAAGAACAATACAGTGTAACAAAATACTGTATATTTATTTTTCCTCCTAACCAACGAGCAAGGTCACTGAAACCTTTTTGGGTAATAAGATAGCTATCAATGTATCTACAATGCACTTCATTTGTGTCAAGAAGTATTTTAAACATAGATTTGCCATGTCTGTGTTTCTGCCAAGCTAAAACACTTCAATCAGGCCACTGTGGTCCGAACAAGGTCCCTGATGTCAAAGACCTTCCTGAGGCTAGGCATCCTAGCAAGGCTGGTAGGTAGGTAAGGCTCCTCATTTTTGTAGGAAATGCCACACAAGTGGCACTTGGCTAACTTGAGTTTCCAACCTTGCTGGATCTAGGGGCCTACCTTAACATCAGACTAAGTCTCTAGCTCATACCATTAATGCCTTAACTCACCTTCCATAAGACATTATTGTGTCTGGGAACGCATAGCTATATTTTGTAAAACTTAAACATCTTGGAAGGAAGATTTATATGCTAGCCTTACTTTTAATGGAAGCTACCATGTTCTAAGTAACCCTTTCATGTAATTCCTTGTTTCTTTTCTCCTTAATTTCTCATTAGCGTACACACCAGATTTGCTAAACAGCTCGACTAGGTTCAAGAAACACCACTATTGCAATGGAGTAAGTGTCTTATCACAACAAGCATTTAAATCAGCCAAATCAGACTTACAGAGACTAAAACTGCTCTCAGCAATACTGTAAGAGTAAGTATATAACAATGTGATCTTTTTTATTTCTCTAGACTTAATGCAGATTAGCAAATAACTGCAATATTAATTTTCTGTGCTGACTTGATTTATGGACTACCAGATATTAACAAAGATTTGTTTCAGTCACGATGTCCAACCATCATTCTAGTGAAAGGTTGTTTTCTCCAGTTACCTCTCAAGTGCTTTGTCCTTGTGTTTGACAAGTGGAGAACCTGCCATATTACAACTATCCAAAAACTTGGTTTTGAAGACTGAGAGCTCAATTTTAAAAAATAAAATCAAAAAAGAGAAAGGAAGAACACTTTGGAACAAAAGAAATAAGAACAGAATCCAAATTATATTCCTCTCAAACCTGAATTATTGTGAACATCTAAGTATCACAAAATTTTCACTTATACCTGCAGTATAAGGCTTCAAGTACTACTTCAGAGGATGCAAATGTTTAAGAAAATCACTATGGGAGGAAAACAAGAAGTTTCCCTGACTTCTAAGGAGTTCTGAAATAGACCAGCTTTAAAGAAAATTGACATACATGGGAAACTTCTTTAGAGAAGCCAGACAAAGAGAATCTTCTGCTCAACATGATTTGCATGGGGTGTGGGGGTGCCTTTTAATCCCTCTTTGTTTCTTTTTCTGGTTTTGAAACCATCACACAAAGAAAGGAACAAAAAGCAGAAATTATCTAAAGGTTACTACTGCTCAGTGTAGAAATCACTCTTCAGCTAATTAAACTAAATCATTGTTGTGAGCTGTGTCTTCTCTTGATAAGAATTTGGGAAATGAAATATTTGTTTAATTAGAACTATGTGCATTTCTTGAAAAATCAGTGGAGCTTAATAACTTTTCTGTGGTTATTAAAGCCATAGAGGAATAATTGGGGCAACAGTTTAATGACCGATTTGATCACTATATTAGATATCTGGTGTGTAGGAGTTTTTTGCACGGGAGTGGAAGGGTTTGCATTATTGCTTCCTGCAGTAGCCCATTTTTTCTTTTCTTACACAAGGTTTCATTCAAACAACAAGGTTTCATTCAAAACTATAAATTTAATCTTAACTAGAAGCTAATGACCTCATTCAAAAAGGGATGTACTGTGCTATTATCATGTAAGGATATTTTGAGCATTAAAGATGCACAAAAAGTGTGGAACATGAGAAAAGTAATTTGGTTCAAACATTATCTGATAACCAAAACTGGGTAGTTAATACGGTAATTTTAAATTATGGTCTCAGATACTACTAATTTTCTGTAACTTCTCTGCACTATTTTGATGATAAGCTAACACAAAATTTAAGAAGAAAAGTGCATCAATCTGAATGTGGTGGTTTTCTGAGCAAACAGCAAGATTAAGAATCTATAAAAAGAATTTATGTGGTTTATTCTTAAACAACTGTATGGAATTATGATTACCTTTGTGGGTAGTCATTCCTTCAAGCTCATTTCCAATTGTTTCGTGTATAATTTAGTTCCTATTTATTTGCCAGCATGTTTCAGAATGGTCTAGAGTGATACTTGGTAAAAGAGATAAGCTGTACTGCAAGCTTTCATTCCCGGGTAGAATTTTGCTCCTTCTTTTTCCCAGTAAGGTTGTATGTTGTTTTCGTATAGGAAGATACTTTTTTCTTATTCAACACTAAAAATTCTGAAGCTCAGTGCTGACAGACCATATTGCTGCAGTACTACCAATAGTAATCAGCACACTATTGCATTCAGACACAGAACTCACATCTTGAGCAGTTTGAATCTGATAAATTAAATGCAGTGTTAAACAACCACCAGAGTTTATTGTCTGTGGTGAACACAAATGCATTCACCCTCAAGAGCACACAAAAGAAACCCACAATATGTGAAAATTGTCCCACGGCCCTGTAAGTTACAGAGTTACCTGAATTACATGGAAATGTTTATTTTTTAGTAATATTGACCATTTACTTAGCATCCAACGACATGAGCTCTGCAGCCGAAGAGCATGCAGAAGAATGTGAGCAGGCAGAGAGAATATCATAATGAAAACTCTAGAGGGCAAAGACTACCTTTGGTATTTTTATATCTAGCTTGCTTGTAGTTGAACTTAGAATTTTTTAAAGCACACTAAAATGTGCATATGCACTTCTTTGCTTTGCAGGAAAAGGAACAAATGTTCTCTAACTTAAAAGCTCTAAGGAAGAGGATTCCTTTTAACTCTGCAGCTACCCGATGTGATGGAAAAAGACAGAAGGGCGAAGCATTCTTCTGACAAAGGTACAAGAATTTGGATACTGCTATAAATCACACAGGAGGCATGTATTCCTAAAAGATGATGAGCTTCACATAGAGATAAATTAAGAATATCTTCAGGCTGTAAAGTACATCTTGGCAAACCCATTAAAGTATTTGAATAGCCACATAGGTAGCATATCTAATTTTCTAGTACAGGAAATTATAACTCGGATAGCTTTCAAGCCATGTCTCAGATGCCACGCTGATAGTTTAAGTTCCTGAGTCAGACATCAGGTACAAGTATGCTGATGCTCTCTATGATCACATTCTTTTATATTTCATTGCTCACAGAGAGATACTAGAACCACACATAGGAAATAGGTTTTGCTGAGGGTTGATTTTGGGTTGTTTGGGGTTTGGGTTTTTTTTGGAGCAGTGGGGGAGATGCAGGCGGTGTACACCATAAGCATTTCAAAACAGATTTAGAAAAAAAGTCTTCCATTCCAAAAACCTTGATGACTACAAGGACCAGCAAATCATGCCACATACTGAAGCAGCAACAGAAGGTCATGCCACATCCCCTTTCTTTACTAGAATGGCTGATATGTTATTGAGTATCTCAGAATCATTGGTAATTCATCATCTCTCCGTAGATATTAAACAGTAGACTAGCCACAGTTTTAACCATTTAGTGGGACAAGCTCTGTCCGCTGACTTGTTTTTTAAACCTTGGATTCCTGAGGAAATTCTGGAATACTATAACTTGTGCCAGCTTTACATAAGAGGAATTAGATGAGCAGAATAACATTAGGATGCTTAATTGGATACCAGTGCCTATAAACATGGCAGAAAAGGCTACAGGAGCCTCAACAGAGTAAGAACCGAAAAAGTGATTAAAAAAGGGAAACAATCTTATATTTTACATGTTTCTAGAAAGATACTGAATACTGTCACCAGGTCTTCTCTTTCAGATGCCCTCAGTTCAAAACTTAATGCTTCCTGAGAGGCTCACTCTACCCAAATGTGTGATTTCCTGGCTTAAACATAAAGAAAAATGAGTGAGATGTAATGGTCTGTGATATGCACAGAAGCTGAGAATACATGGCTTCATGATCTATCTCTTCTGGCCCCAGACTTTGTGAATCCATTATATTTTAAGATACAACATTACCTAGAGCAGACAGGATGTTTGACTCAAAAAGGAGGAAGTAAGCATAATTAATATACAGTACAGAGGAAAAGTCAGGAAAATATCTTACACGTTCTGCAACCTTTAAACAAATGAACACATTTATTCATGTCAGTTGTTTTCTCACACGTGTTTGCTCATTTTGTATAAACATTCTAACAAATCCATTGCCTACTCCACCATGTAGAGACAAAAACAGCAAGTAGTTCATTTTAAGCAGATTATATTCATGGGAATGAATTCCAAATTCTGTAAAGATCACTGCCTCAATAGAAATTTGATTCTAACAGTTATATCTGTCTAGTGAGTTAATGAAAGCAAATGATCTCTGCTGTGAAAGAGATTCTCAAAAGGGCTAAGTGTTGATCTAACTTTGAAATTACACACTGAAATTAACTTCAACAGCATGCATATTCTCATTGAATCTAATCAAAAACTGCCAACACAAATTCAGTTTTTATGAACAAGTACTACTTACTATTACTTACTATTATGAACAGTAACTACTTACAGATATTCAACAGAACAGGAATAGTTTGTAACTATTCTACAGTTTGTAATTTAAAATAATCAAATGTGAGAAAACATAATTTCTTATAGATAACTAGGGAACAGAAAAATCTTAGTTTAATCTTTTAAAAATTATCTTCTCAATTTAGAAATAAGTAAGCAAAGCAGGGCTACTCCACATAACCTGCTCCAACTTTCAAACTGTTTAACATTCAGAACCAAGAGATACCAAAAAAACTATTCATCCTATATACTTTCATCTCCAACTTGCCAAAATAAGCATAAGATGACCTAGTCTCCCTGAATTAAGTTTTGTTTATTCCTTTTTCACCTTTTTAGGGATTAGCCACATGTGCTTTTTCTGAGGAAATGACCTTACTTCTATATATATATGTAAAAAATTCACCAATTAAAGTTCATCAATGAAATAAGAAATGTTTCTATTGTTTTCACTAGACCAGGAGCTGGAACAACTGCCTTCTATGAAGTCTATAAAATGGAATGGGGGGTGGGGTGGTATTTAATTACTAAAAAGCTATCATAATTTGTATTACTTACCCTTTTAATCCTCTTTATAGTTTAGGAGTGGTAAATTATTGAAAACACTTCATTCAGTGAATTCAAAGTTATAAGAATATATCAGCCTGAGACTCAGGGAACACCAGATTATTAAGAAACCAATTTGATTATTTTTTTTTAAGACATGAATGTAAATAGACACAAATTTAATTATACTATCAGAGAGGTGTGAAAATTAGCTTCAAAGGAAATAAGAAATTACACTGTATTTTCCCCTTTGCTTTAATTAAAAGTAGCAAGGAAATGATGTTTCTTTTGTTTAAGGAAGAAAGGAATTTGGTCTATATCTGATGTTATTTCTATGCTTGTATAAAATATAACATTAGAATAACAGATGTGAGTTCAAGGATACATTTCCAGAAATAAGTCTTTCAAACTGTTAACCTCTCTAAAAGTCAGGATAAAGCTATAAAAGGAGAAATTGATTCCCTCCTACATCTGAGCATCTCTGAGCCTGTAAACATGCAAGAAGATGCAGAGCTAAATGAGCAAGATGATTAATTAGCAATTTCCAAACAGTTACTCAGAGCAATGCTCCATGGTTTGCACACTTGAGCAATTGTTGCAGCAGCTCTTTTAGGGTTATTACTGAAATAGATCATTCAGATTTGACAATCTAAATCACAGAATCACAGAATCATAGAATGGTTTGGGTTGGAACGGACCTCGAAGACCATCTAGTCCCAACCCCCCTGCCATGGGCAGGGACACCTTCCACTAGCCCAGGTTGCTCAAAGCCCTGTCCAACCTGTCCTTGAACCCTTCCAGGGAGGGGGCAGCCACAGCTTCTCTGGGTAACCTGTGCCAGGGCCTCACCACCCTCACAGGGAAGAATTTCTTCCTTGTGTCTAATCTAAATCTCCCCTCTGTCAGTTTAAAGCCATTACCCCTTGTCTTATCACTACATGTCCTTGTACAAATCAGTGCATTGAGGTCCGTAAGACAATGATATAATATGCTCCACCTATGACATCACCTAACTCTATCACATTCAAAAAAATCTGTAAAATGTCCAACTTCAACAAAGTCCACTGGCACCTATAATTAAAATGTCATGTATGCCAAGCTTGTACACATTCATTTTCCCTCTCTTCTCCGCCACAGCTACAGGAAAACCAACACTCAACTAAATATTACAATAGGATCTGGTCAGGGCTGAAAACTGTAAGAAGACACAAAGAAAACAGTGCACTGTCAAGTCAAGACAGAAGCATATACTGAGGGTCTCCCAGATGTACAGGCTACCTATCTGTGCTTCTTTTCCTCTAGTTTTGATACATCTGTATTAGGAAATTAAAAAATTCATGGAAATATTTATAATGAGTCCTGTAGCACAACTGATGATGTGAGGTACCTTCTCAAACAACTCTCAGGAACGTTCCACAGACAAAGGTCAATCTGCCCAGGAGACAGTTCACGTGAGGTCATCCTATTTTACAGACTAAAACAATTTTCTAGCAATGATGTGAGCAATTCCATGACTTTTGCCCTCAGAACCAGGACATTTCCAGGGTATATTTAATTTACTTGCACAGACACAGCATTCTTCATGCTTTGCCCTCAGGTTCCTATTGAAATCTGCGTCACCGTTTGTCCTTTCACTAAGCAGCTCTTCCATAATTGTCTCTTGTGTAGGCACACACACACATGCAACATATTTACCAGGTTCTTACAACTTTCTTCTTATGGCAACTGTTTTTTCTCCACCTTACCATTACACTGAGACAGGCAGGAAGCTGCTGGTAAAACCCTTCCTATTCCAGATGGATGCTGGTGAGACAGGTAGTCCCTGGATAGTTGAAGTCTTTTTAGGGGCTTCCAGGATTTCAGTCTTCTTAAATTTCACAAAATTACAGGCTTGTACATTTGCTCTGAATGTGGACAATCCAGGTGTGTTGACTATTGTCATGAGTTAGAGGGAAGTGGTAAATCAGACTATAAACAGAACAGCACTGAAAAGTCAGCCACTCTAGAAGAGTTAGGGAAGGAGCAAGAAATGGTGTGTCCAATTAGCATTTTAGTTCAGAAAGATCAGCAGTGCAATTTTGAAGCTTATCTCCCATTTAGACCCACTTCCCATGCTTTGGTTTTCATGGTGCATTAGTGTCATATTAACACTGTCTTCTCTTTAGATGAAAGGAAAACAAAATACGATGTTTGGGAATGCACCACAGTTGCTTCAACTGCTAATCAGCATCCTGTCCGAGGGGCAAGGCTGGGCCTTGTCTGAAGAAAGGCTCATGAAACACAGCATGGACACGGTGTGGATGCCTCAGCACCATCTAATCCTCTGTACAGACCTATACTTGTGCTGTGCTATGCAACAATGAATACAAAGCTTATATAATAAAATACTTCAAATCTTTCTTTTTTTTTAAAAAAAAAAAAAAAAAAAGAAGAAGACAGGGAGAACCAGGCAACCAGAACTTTTTTAGCAAACTTCTTAGGACTGAAATTGTTTTCTTTGCCTTCAGCCTCCATAAACCAATGAAGTACTGCTAAATTAATGACAAATATCCCTTCAGATAAAGGGAAAATTCACTTAGAGTTTGAAAGATAATTTTCTCAGAATCACAGAATTTCTGAGGTTGAAAGGGACTCTGGAGATTGTCTTCTCCAAGTTTCCTGCTCAAAGCAGTCTGAACTAGAGCAGCTTTCCCAAGACCTTGTCCACACCAGTTCTGAGTATCTTCAAGGATGTGGACCTTACAGCCTCTCTAGGCAAGCTGTTGCAGTTTTCAATTGCCCTCAAAATAACAAAGTTTTCTTATGTTTAGTTGGAATTCTGTGTATTTTGATTTGTGTCCATTGCTTCTTGTCCTGTTACTAGAAACACCGGAAAGAGTCTTGCTCCACCACTCTCCTTTCATCCACTAAGCCAGCCATCTCATAACAGGGGGCTAACTAAATAACTTCACATTACTTTAAACCCATTATGGTTTTTAATAAAATCTTTAAAAATTACTAAATATTGAATGACAGTTTTATACTAAGACACTCATATATTTTTATTACTTCTAAACATGATCATGATGAAATGATAAAAATAATGTATATAGTGTTTCACATATTTTATGAATATATGTATATATGAAACACTGAGAAGTGTTCTGTTTCAAATGTTAATTTTGTCTTTTGTATCATAAGCCAATATTTCGTTTCTGACTTCATGATAGTGGAAGATGGGAGAAATGAGTGATAAATAATTTAACTACTCTGGCACTGGTGCATTTCACAGTTAAGTAAAATGTTAGTGTTATTTTCTCTCAGGAGGACAAAAAAACAATGAGGAAAGTGGCATTTATGTTGATTCCTTGAAAGTGTATTTTTCTGTATTTGCTTCCGGAAATTCACACAATGTTATATACCACAAGAAATTGTGATGCATAAAGGGGAAGAACAAACTCTTACATCTCTGTAGCACTTGAGTATTGAAACTAAACCCAACTTTTGAACCCATCCCAGACTCAATGTATGATTCTCCTTTCTGTCAGAGGAGGACCCAACAACCAGCAGCGCATGATCTCAAAACAATAACAGGTTTGACAGGATATATAGCAGTACAACTCTACCAATACTTCAGGAAATGTATCCCCTCCCCCTCTGAACAGTTGAATGAAGGAATATCGATAGCACTCTTACATATCAGCAGTGAAAAATATAACAGAAAATAACCTGTTTCAGACTGTTTCCTACCATTTTATTAAAGATCAAATCAAACTTGTCTATTCTCAGTACATCCACTTTATCCCAATACAAGAAACGCAAAATCATATTCTAAAGCATGGGAGAGTACCCATCTGTTGCATGGTGATTGACAGAAATCCCATTTCTGAAAGCTGAAATGGCAGATGGCCTTTCTTGATCTTCATCAGATGGATTTGTCATAATATGAAATGTGTCCTTTCATTTGACATGCTCTTTCTCATTGATTTCCAGATGACAAATAACTAAGAAATGCACTGAGAAATAAACAAACAATGGCCTTGCTCCTTGATTCATAAGGACTGGAGATTTTCTTGAATTTTAATTTAATTTTCAATTAAATGACGATATACTGTAAGAAAGTCAGCTTCATAGGGGTTTTGAAATGTCTCCTTTAATTGCCCCATATAAGAAATGCTTCCAAAAGCTAAATGTCTGCAGAACACTGATGCAGTTCTTACTGTAGAGTTCAGGTTGCAGTCAACTTTTCTAGAAGCTGTGGGCATATATGACAGTAAACATATTTACGTTATTTCAGTGAAGTTATTCAGAATGTGGCTTTAGTATCTGTTTCTCTATGTTTCTATTTCTGAATACAATTATCTATCTACAATATTCAGATTTTAGGTTTTACTTATATTCTTAAGCAGGGGAAAAAATCTTGCAGAACCCAAGGACACTGAGATTTCTTAAAGAAAAAAAAAAAAAAAAAAAAAAGCAGTCTATGACCATGGTTAATGTGATACCATAAAAGACAAGTTACTGTCCAATACTGCTAGATACAAAAACCAGTTTCCTCTACACCCAGTCTTGGCACTGGAGTTTACTCTGTAGGGCCCTAGAGTACTAAAGAAAATGGGAAAAAATCCCTCTCCTTTTTTTCCACAACCATTGCCTCATCTCAATATGGGCCAAAAGGGGTCTGATTTTGATTCATAACAGGAAGTCTCCTTGAAAGACGGCTGTAGGTATATCTGCTCAGTTCACTTTGTCACCTACTTACAGTCAACATGATGGAAATTACTCAGAACAATGTCTTTATACACCGAGATGGCATATAGTTATCTTAAATGTGCCTTCTACATAGAAGCATGTTTCTACAAGAGCTGTTAAAGCATTAGTAATAATCAATTGCTTGTAAAAGTGATTGTCCTGGTAAATAATGTAGGAATGATGTCAAGTCTTCCTTGCTAACTGCTCTTGTTGCTGGCAAGGCATACTGTCCTGGTTTCAGCTGGGATAGAGTTAATTTTCTTCCTAGTAGCTGGTACAGTGCTGTGGTTTGGATTTAGTGTGAGAATAATGTTGATACATGCAGATGTTTTAGTTGTGGATAAGTAGCGCTTATCCTAAGCTAAGGATTTTTCAGTTTCCCATGCTCTGTCAGTGAGAAGGTGCACAAGAAGCTGGGAGGAGGCATAGCCAGGACAGCTGACCAGAACTAGACAAAGGGATAGTCCACACATACCATAGGACATGATGGAGTTGGCTGGGAGGGGCTGATCATGGCTCAGGAACTGGCTGGGCATCAGTCAGTGGGTAGTGAGCAACTGCACTGTGCACCACTTGTCTTTTCTTGGGTTTTATTTCTCTTTTTTGTTGTTGTTGTTATATTATCATGACTATTGTTGTTGTTGTTGTTGTTACTATATTTTATTTTAGTTATTAAACTGTTCTTATCTCAAACCATGAGTTTTACTTTTTTTTTTCCCCAATTCTCCTCCCCATCCCACTGGGAGGGGGCAGGAGTGAGCGAGCGGCTGCGTGGTGCTTAGCTGATGGCTGGGGTTAAACCACAACACTTATCTAAAAAGACACCGTCTTCTTTTGAGGTTGCCTATCTGCCTCCTCCCCCATGGTAACTGGTGGAAATAAACATGAGCAACACATCTAGAAAAACCTCTACAGCCAAGAGTGCACCATAAAAAGGCAGTCTGTCTTTCCATAGCGCTGTTAAGAACTGAGCAGAGAATCAGTGCGGAAGCACAGAAAGGCCATAGCAGTGGCAACTTCCAAGACAAAGACAGATTAAGAAAGGGAAAAGACAGATTTGCCACAGACTAGAGTAACGAGAGCTCGGAATTAAACTGTGATGCCCTAGGAGTTAGAGCACACACCAACACGAGTCAGAGTCCTACCTCATTTATGGTGGACCCTGTAGCTGGGAATGCAGTACTGCCCACTTGACAGGTCCCCGTCAGATATACTGGAGAGAGACAAGGGGAAAAAAAACACCTAAAAACCACCATAATTGTTTCCACAATGAATCTCTGTGCTATATGTGATCTAGGGTCAATTTCAGTCCCAATGGCTAGGAAGGGAGTATGCCTTCGTTTTAAAGGAATGAAATAATTTTACAAGTCTCAGTCTTTTCAATATGACAGCACTGCAGAACCTGAAAGACATTAAACGACATGCATCAATGCAAAAATGTGTGCAGACATTTCTCTCCTTTCATTAATCTCTTGTACTGCATTTATTAGATCATTTGATCTTACCACAACGTCTACTCCTAGGCTTAGAGGCATCTTCCTCAACATTCTCCATTTTCCAAACACACAACCTCCTGAAAACACACAGTAAGCAAAGCTCCAAGCTCAAGGCCAAGCTTTCATCGCACATACTCACTGAACTGTATTCACTCGCTGGTAGATTCAGCTGGTAAATTGGAAAATGCCAGCACTGCAAGCATTAGATCTTCATTCTATGCAAAATATCATGCTCTACAGTACACAGCATGCTGAAGAATCCAAGACAATAGAGCACAAAAAATAAATTTACCAAAGCAGAAAATGAAAGAAAATCTCACTCAGGTTTTTTTCCTTACTATTGATACTACTCATCTTTGCATAATATTAAATGCGACTAGCTACCCAGTTTCCCAGCTCTAGAATAATAAATATAAAATAATAATTAAATATACAATTAAATTGTAATAGTTGAAAAGGACAATAGGAGGGGTTTTCTAATAAAAATAAATTAAATCTCCATACTGATCTGAATTTTGAGATCATTTGATTCTAATAACTTCTATTGATTAGTTAATACTTCATATTTCTTGGAAACACAAGTACTTAATGACCATTAAAATAAATTATTAGAACCAGCTTTAGACTAACAATAAGGTTCCATCTTGAATTTGCACGATCTTTAAACCCACTTTTTTCCTTATGTCTTCTGAACATGGGTCCTACAGACCCACTAGATCTGTGTCATTATTAAAATACAATTTATTTGAAGACAACAAAACAATGCTGATCTATGAATTCATTTTTTTAAAAGTTTTTGAAGGGAATACAAGGAATGTCACAGGTATTAGGCTGAAAACCTTTGATAACAAAATAAATTATTTAATTGAGGACAACATGCTTCCTGAGAAAGGACAGTGAAAGATTTGCCTATTAATCCCATCTGTTTCAACTAACTAGATGAGACCACCAGACCTTCACTAATGGAAAGGACACAGAATCTAAGCTGTAATTATGACTTCTTTATATCCAAACTAGTTTTAACTCTCTAAATTGAATCGAACACTGTAGTTGTAGAAGTAGAGAATTCCTAAGACCTGCAAATGACCTTGGATAAATGCAACTAGGCTGTGTTAAACATCACAGTACCACAGAAACTCTGTTATCAGTGGCCATGGCAGATCAGGGAGATGCAATTCCAATTCTGGGCAAAACCAAAGTAATTCTTCTGGATGCAGCACTTACAGAAAACATCATTTTCAAAAAAAAGCTGCCAAGAAGCAAAATATCCAAGATTGAGAGGGGTGTAAAGATATGATAAAAATCTTCATGTATTTAAGAAGCTGAAGAAAAATGGAATAAACCAGTACTTTGTACATATCTGCAGCAAATGGTCAGAAAAGTATTGTCCCAATGTTGTAGCACAGTTTCTGAAATATAGTAGAAAGAAAAACACTGGAATAAACAGGAATAAACTGCTCCATCACTGGAAGCCTCTAAAAGTGGGTCAATAAAACCATCACTGAAGACTGACTGACATCAGAGCAGAGGGCTGGACTGTATCTCCTCAAAGACACTCCCTGCCTCATGATTTACTTCTTGGCAAAATATCATTTAAAAAAAAAAAAAAAAAAAAGGTAAAAGTATGTAAGCATGATGGTTTGTTTAAATCCATGCAGCTTCACTGCTAGATTATCTTGTCTCTCATGCTAGAGCCCATGACAGGCAAAGTAGTGATTTACTGATGGGAAAAACTGGTTGTGGCAAATATCTGCAAGATTTTGAATGATCTAGAATTTAAAAAAAAATGGATTTGAGCCAGGAAGAGAAAGGCCTTAGTCCAGGCATAACCTAACCAGAGAGATACACAACCTTCTTGTGACAGAAAGTTCATATTTTGCTCCACGAATGGAGAGAGTTTAACACAATTCCATTTTAGTGACAGCCAGGGACCATTTTCCTTGTCAGGAGTGGGAGGGCAAACCACATCTCATATGCTGGAAGGACAGTTGTACAGAAAATCTGCTGTATTCAAGCTCCCTGAAAAAGGATTAGAGCTGATTTGTTGCAGGGAGGAGTGGTAAAACCTCACTGAAAACTGAAAAAAACCCACCCTATGGTCCTTTGAAAGAGGACTGTGCTCTGGCCAGCCTTCTTGCTAAAAGCCATCTGATATGCTCTGCAGCAGGATTAATTTAGCTTTATGCTAACATGTCTAAGTGCCTTTGGAAAGCACTGACTTGCCACACGCCAGCTGGTAGCATGGGTACATCAGCAGGCAGCTGCCTGCAACTGAGCCAGCGCTCATGCGCCGTGTTACTGCTGGGCAGAGTTATGTCCAGAACACACTATTTTATTATTATGGTAGCATCAAGACATACAAGGCTCCTTCCATCAATTTCAACTTTCCATTTTATAACACTTGAAAAGGAGAGTTTACAGCCTTTGGAAGAAGGACCTAGCCACTCACAGTGATTACAAGGAGGCTGTGAGGCTATGCAGGGTGGAAATCAGGAGGTCTAAAGCCCAGCTGGAAATTAATCTGGCTTCAGCAATCAAGGACAACAAGAAATGTTTCTATAAGTATGTCAACAGCAAAAGAAAGACCAGAGAGAATTTCCATCCCCTGCTAGATGCAGGAGGAAACATGGTAACGAGTGATGAGGAGAAGGCTGAGGTCCTTAATGCCTTCTTTGCCTCAGTCTTTAATAAAAAGACTAATTGTATTGAGGGAATCCAGCCTCCTCAGCCAGAGGACAGAGACTGGGAGAACGACCTCCCCGCAATCCAGGAGGAGACAGTCAGTGACCTACTGCATCACATAGACACACACAAGTCTATGGGACCGGATGGGATACACCCGAGGGTGCTGAAGGAGCTGGCTGGGGTGCTCGCCAAGCCGCTTTCCATCATTTACCAGCAGTCCTGGCTGACCGGGGAGGTCCCGACAGATTGGAAACTGGCCAATGTGATGCCCATCTATAAGAAGGGTCAGAAGGATGATCCGGGAAATTACAGGCCTGTCAGCTTGACTTCGATACCCGGGAAGCTGATGGAGCAGCTCATCCTGAGTACCATCATACAACACATGTGGGACAACCAGATGATCAGGCCCAGTCAGCATGGGTTTATGAAAGGCAGGTCCTGCTTGACAAACCTGATCTCCTTCTACGACAGGGCGACCTGCTTATTGGATGAAGGAAAGGCTGTGGATGTTGTCTACCTTGACTTTAGTGAGGCCTTTGACACCATTTCCCACAGCATTCTCCTGGTGAAACTGGCTGCTCGAGGCTTGGATGGGCACACGCTTTGCTGGGTAAAAAACTGTCTGGATGGCCGGGCCCAAAGAGTTGTGGTGAACGGAGTTAAATCCAGTTGGCGGCCGGTCATGAGTGGTGTCCCCCAGGGCTCGGTTTTGGGGTCACTCCTGTTTAACATCTTTATTGATGACCTAGATGAGGGGATCGAGTGCACCCTCAGTAAGTTTGCAGATGACACCAAGTTGGGTGGGAGTGTTGATCTGCTCGAGGGTAGGGAGGCTCTGCAGAGAGACCTGGACAGGCTGGAGCGATGGGCTAAGGCCAACTGGAGGAGTTTCAATAAGGCCAAATGCCAGGTGCTGCACTTGGGCACATCAACCCCCAGCAGCGCTACAGGCTTGGGGAGGAGTGGCTGGAGAGCTGCCAGTCAGAGAGGGACCTGGGTGTGTTGATTGACAGCAGGCTGAACAGGAGCCAGCAGTGTGCCCAGGTGGCCAAGAAGGCCAATGGCATCCTGGTTTGCATTAGAAATAGCGTGGCCAGCAGGGACAGGGAAGGGATCTTACCCCTGTACTCGGCACTGGTGAGGCCACACCTTGATTACTGTGTTCAGTTTTGGGCCCCTCACTACAAAAAGGACATTGAATTCCTCGAGCGTGTCCAGAGAAGGGCAACGAAGCTGGTGCAGGGTCTGGAGCACATGTCGTATGAGGAGCGGCTGAGGGAACTGGGGGTGTTTAGTCTGGAGAAGAGGAGGCTGAGGGGAGACTTCATCGCCCTCTACAACTACCTGAAAGGAGGTTGCAGAGAGCTGGGGATGAGCCTCTTTAACCAAGTAAAAAGCAATAGGACAAGAGGTAATGGCCTCAAGTTGCTCCAGGGAAGGTTTAGACTAGATATTAGGAAGCATTTCTTTCCAGAAGGGATTGTTGGGCGTTGGAATGGGCTGCCCAGGGAGGTGTTGGAGTCCCCATCCCTGGAGGTGTTTAAGAGTCGGGTCGACATAGTGTTGAGGGATCTGGTGTCGTTGGGAACTGTCAGTGTTAGGCTAACAATTGGACTGGATGATCTTCAAGGTCCTTTCCAACCTAGGTGATTCTGTGATTCAGTGACTTACTTTTTAAACTGGTTTCAAAAAAGGCACAAAGCAAAGCTTAATTTTCACATCACTGAATAAGAAGAAAACCATAATGAGCCTTAATGCAAGAAAATGTGATCAAACCTGCTCAAATGATCAGTCCTTTTGAAAAAAGTTTCGTTTAACTTGAGTAGAAGAGGTCACACAGCCTCTTAGATGAAAACTCAAAAGCAGGACTACCAGCTTCTCCTACCAGTGGGAAAATGAGTGAAAGGCAGCAGCATCCCTGCTGACATGATGTTTTGTTTAAATGAGTGTGTACCACCAGGTGGTATGATTAGAGACCGCCTGTTCATACACCCCGTCACACAATGAAATATACAGCTCATGAGGAAAAATCTGCATTTTTTAAATCCGGCCATAGAAAAGGAATTATTACACTCATCATCTTGTTTATGGGTAGATATCTATACATATTATATATATTTGTACATATATGCGTATACCTATACGTAAATATAAAGCCAAGAAAGTATTGTAAGAATAATTGAAATCTTTAGAGTCTGTTAATTATTAGTCCAGGTCTAACCATTACAGAGAAAAAATTAATGTTGTTTAAATTTTTACACTCAGTTCTTGACTTCTCCCCTTTTCCTGGTGTTATTCTCAAGCTTCCATGGTTCCTCCAGGTCTTAAGGCTGGCAGTTTCACTTTGGTGGGGACATTATAGCAAGCTGTCAGCTTATGAAGTCCTTTACCAAAAGAAATATGTTTCTGTTGGTGGTTTCTTCTTCACTCTAGGATCCTCTTGGGACCTTTCACACAATTTCCACAATGCTTACACACCTTTTGCTTTCTTCATTGATCTGCAACTTCTTGCTACATCCCAATTTACTACAAATGGTGGCTGTAAGGTAAGTTGGCTACTACTCTTTTGTTTGTTTTATTACCCCTAAAACCAGTTTTGTCAAGGTTACAGATCTGCATTTCTTTGACTGACCGTGGGTGAGTTTCTCACAGCTTTGGGGTATCCAGGGCCAAGCTTATGCCCCATTCTTTATAAACCCATCCCTGTACTCCTCTACACCCTGTGACTCCCCGTCTCTATCTGCTCTCAAACTAGGTCTTTGTTTTTCAACACCATCATTGTGTGAGATTTGTAAATACCTCACTCTGCATAGAAAACCTACTTGCTGCTCTTATCTACATAAAGCTACAGTTGCACCACAAAAGAAAAAAACAAAAACAAAAAGCAAACAAATAATAAGAAAAAAAAAAATCCCCAAACAAATTAGCCACGGATACTTGGTTAATTAGAGAAATTGATGTCACAGTTAAGCCAAGTAAAACAAAGCTGCAGACAAAGCTCAGACGAACTTAGTACTGAGACCTTGCTAATGCAACAGAAAGCTTATGGTCTGCTACCAGCAATGGCAATACTGGCTTATAGGGCTGTAGGGTTACGGAGCTGAGGGCGATGGTGTTTGGCTTTTCAGTGCTTCTTAGTGGCACAGGGCTCAGCCTGACCAGAAGACAAGGCACCATTTTCTTTTGTCATCTCTTTCTTGCATTCCACTTCTTTCACCCAAGCAGACACATTTCTTCACAAGTTATTTGAAAATTTTTGCAGTTTTCAAGATCAAAATATTTTTAATAGTTGAAGTCAAATTTGGAAATATTCCTACCAGAAAGCAGAATGCATTACTTTGAAGAGCTGAAGTTAAGAAATCTTTTTTCCTTTTTATTTTTTTTTTTTTTTCTCTTTTTTTCTTTTTTTTTCTTTCTGGTAAAATCATTGGCAGTTTCTTATTCTCAGGCTTAAACAAACTGACATCAGAAAACGCCCTCTAGTAACAGCTTACTGTACCTGTACGTCAGCTTCTGACATACTCATCCCTTGTAGCACCTTGCTGGGAAAGCCTCATGGTCCCTTTCCTACCAACATCTTTGTACTCCCACACACCTTCCCCCTCTCCTTCCCCATCTGTAATCAATGAAAGCAAAGTGACACAGCCCAGTTGAATTTTGCCTACATTTCTTTATACATTGGCCCCTCCTTCAGGTTCCAGCTATCAAATCCATTACTAATATTCTTCTCTGCCTTGGGATGTCTCACTCATCCTCATGAACTATTCTTAACCCATGGGTTACTGTGTTTCTATTTGTGATTTTCTGGACAAATAGGTGTGCGCAGTGCGTGCAGTGTGTAATTCCTTGGAGAACGCTTCAGATTTATTGTTCATGCATAAACTGTCTGCACAGTATGTCTGATGTGCAGCTGTGCAGGATGTATGCAATGAACTGTAAAGCTGACCTACAAAATATCAGTGCTCGGGAATTCAGGATGTGGGTGGTGCCAAGCAGGTTGCTGGATTCCTGCCAAGCCTAGGTTTTATCAAATAAATTTAGATTTGAGACAAATGTTCACATGTCCCAGGGTCGGGCAAGGAAAAGGACATGCCCATGGACAATAGGGTATACGGTCACCTTCTGAGTTACATCTATTTCTTTTTAGTTTCCAATTCGTCCACACTTTTTGCCAGCTGTGCTTCTGCCACAGCGTGACTCCTCTGGATCTGCAGCCACGTGTCCCTGCCCAACAGACACAATGATGCATCTCAGTTCTCTCCTATTCCCTAAAACCTCCTCCATACTGGTCCTTACTTTCCGCTTTACGCAAAACTTTCTTCTTTCTCTATTCCATAGCCTTTCTATGAGACCTCCCTGTAAAGCTCACTTCATTCCTGTTGGGGTTCAAGCTACAGTGAAGCCACTACCTCTGGTGTGTAAGCAGCAGAAGATAGCAGATTCTCAACCCTAAACTCCAGCAGGTTTGTCAGCTCCTGTTGACTTGTCTCCTGAACACTATTCTGTATGCTAGTATTCTGTTTACAATAGGGGGGAAAAAAATCAATGAGGTCATGTTATCCAGCTCCTTGAACTTTCATTGAAGTTACAAAATTGATCAGTTTTAAAGTCACTGCATTACAAACAAAAAGAAATGCCACTGAGAAAAGGTAGACTCCTCCACCTCTGCTTTTAACTCTGCCAATTCTTTGCTTCATTTACCCAATGATTATTACACCACACGTTAATAGCTAAGCAGCTCAGATGGTCTGAGAGATCCTTTTTTATCATGCACTTACAAACAACAGCCTCTCCCTCTGGGAACTCAAAAATCTGTGTTTTAAACAAAGCAAAGTAAGTGACTAAACAGACCACAGAGAAAAAGGAGAGCAAACATGAGAAATTACTATGTTTGAATTAACAGCTAACATTGCTTACTCACATACCTACCTAACTAGTGTGAACATGCAAATAAAGTTTTAAGCGTTTACACAGTCAGCAGCTTGTGCTTATTAGAGAGTTTCAGCCAGCAGTGCATAAAATAATTGCACACTGTTCTATCAATGTGCAACTGTATGTTTGGCTCGGCAGTTCATTAGTCCTATTAAGTTCAAATGCTACAATTCCGCATATTTACAGTATCCTACTTCTTGTATTATTAACAGCAATGAAATACTCAGGTACTGAAAACACAAGAAGACTACTAAAGCATTAGCTTTTTAATAATATAGGTATATAATCAGTCACACAGACATCTCAGTGCATAGTTTACTTTGCAGATTGCTTTACAATTGCATCTCTTCATTATCTGGTGTCCCCCACCTGATTACTGACATGAACCATTAGACAGTCAGTCAAATATAATACACCAATAGCATCAAGGAGGTTTCTGTGTTATAAGGAGGAAATGAGATGAAAACCAAAATATTCTTCCTGACCGGTAGTTTCAAACACATATATTACGAAATACCAACTTACTGATGGTAATCTCTGATGCCTTCCAGTAACTGAGATTAAATCTTATTACCAGAGTTTAGTTTTTCAGAGAATGTACATTGTATTAAAATGTGCAAGATTTGGCAAAGGATGGTGGTTCCGTATCTTTTAATGTGACCACAGCTGTACATTACCAAACATATTCCTGCAGGCTGGTGAGACCAGTTTTCAGATTCTGAGATTTTAAACAATGAGCTGGCATTCAGCAATGTCCCCTTTTGGCTAGTACTCTTGACAAACACACAATTGTAATACTTGAATGAATGGGGGAGGTCTGACTACTGCTCTGTCAAAAAAGAAGATTATGCCTGTCGATTCTAGTGGGATTTGTGTTGCATTCATTTAACTTGTGAAAAGTATACAAGACGGAAGAGGTCTCAAACTGTAGGCACTACTGATTGTGAACAAACACTTTCATTTAAGCTACTTATAAAAAAAGGTATAACCTTGTACATTGGTCTAATAACTGAAGCTTTAAGTTTTCATTCAGCTGCATCAGCTACCAAATGAGGGAAAAGCTCTCAAAGAAGGTGGTATGTTGTATGATGATTGGTCACTGAAGAGATGTTCTCATGACAAATCAAATTTCTACACCTGTTCCTCAGCAGCAACTTCCCCAAAGACACAAGTCCCTTCTAAAATTTCACCTCATGCAGGTAGATACTAATTCATGTCTCAAAAGCAACGTAACTGTATTTATACATGGTTGTGATATAACTAATAAGCCACACCTCATTTTTTTTTTAGTCAAAGCACAAGGCTTTGTTCTTTCTAGTGCATGAAGGTGGATAAAATAGTGGATGATAATCATCCTTCATTGTGTAGTATAGAGATTACTTACTTTCCAGGAGCCACTGGGACACTGCCAAGGGTACAGAACATATTTAGGACTCATTATTATATTGTATTTAAATTAGAGGCCAAATAAACAGAGCTGGACCAAACGTTCTGCTTACAATAATTTCTTTGGAAAAAAACCTTTTCATGTATAACCTATGACAATTGTAGAGAGCAATGTGGTGATCTGATTATACCCAACTTAGTTCATTATATGAACTAATAATGAAGCATGATTAATTCCTGACTATTATGAACTATTTACAAGCACCACATATTTTTGAATATAGATGTTCGGGAACTTTTTTTAAACTCAAGTTTTGTCTTTTGTTCTACATATTATGTGCAATTTACAAGACATGTATTACACCTTGTCAAGGTAATAATTTAAAATTTTATCTTAATATTCTGTAAATACAGTAGTAATGAAGAATGATTATCATTCTCAGTAGATTTTCTCACTCCCACCAATGAGATAGTGGAGTACCCCAAAGCTAGAATAAGTATTAGGGAGATTCATTGGAAGAAAACCTAGAAAATGCATGGCCCCAAAATATATTTGTTTTTAAAAAGAAAATCTCTTTCTGTGTATAATATAAAACAGTTCTGGAAAATTCTGTGTTTGCGAAGTTAAAGTTCTTCAAGCTTTGTAACACTGTAAATGTTACCAGCCCCATGAAATGTCAAGGGAATGTAATTTTAGATGGATTTGAAAGATGCAGTGGCATTTCCAAAAGCACCTAACTGACTGAACAATAAATCCATAAATGGACTTCAAAGTTAGTTATTGCAGTGTCTAAATGGTCTGACACTGTCTTGAATTTGAGTTATGCATCCTGATCTCAACAAAGCACAGACAAAAAGTTAAGGGCTCCATCTAAACTGCAGATGCTCTCTAATAGTGAGGTCCACAGTCTTGGTCCCCAAATCACTGATGCTGAACAGTTTGAGCACATCATGGCTTCTGTGCACTTCATCTCTCTCTAGACAGGTATCTAGACTTCCTTACATTAAAATAGTGGAAGAAGATCAATGGCAAGCATCAAATGTCCAAGTAGCTTGTATTCAGGACATGGAGAGTTTGTATAGCTAGACCCAGGAGATGAGAAATGCTCCCACACCTGACTGCTTACAAAAATGACAACCATGCAGAAGCCTAACTGAACTGTCAAATTAGAAATGCAGAGGAGAATTCTAACCCCCACAATATTTTAGTTCCTGTCTCTTTCCATTTATGAATTTTCTTCCCTGTACAAATCCCACAAGAAAATGAGCACTCCCCAGTTAACACAGAACAGACCATGCTGTGGCAGGAATCAGCATCTGTTTTCAAGTCACCACTTTTGCTGAATTAGAAAAAGAGATTGCATGCCTTTAAACTTGGAAAGTCTCCTATGAGCTGTTCTGGGAGCAGCTCTCCAACCTGCTCTGCTGAAGCGGTCCTGCTTTCATAATGGGTTAAATAGTTTCAGCCTGAGCTGGACACTGGCTTTCACAGAACCTAGTAAGAGTCCTCAGCAGCAGGCTGTGTCCTCCGACCCTACAGAGTGGCAGCAGGTATTCAGGGCTAAATTCACATTAAATCTGGCTCAGAATTATTATTGTTAGTATCAGCATCAGGACACTAAAAATCACCATTTTAGAGTTAATGACTGTTTAGAAGCTTTCATGGTCAAAGAGCTCCATCAGGAGACAAAGCCTGAGTCTTCAGCTCAGCAGTGAGGAGAGTAAGTTTCAGGAAGCTGTTATTCAGTTCTTGCTGAGCATCAGACAGACCACTACGATGAATGCAAGTTCCCTGCATCTCAGCAGACAGCCTTAATCACTAGGCTATGGACAGCACAAATTTCTGAAATGAACCCTTCCATCTTCTGTCTTTCCAGCTCTGAAAGACCCTCCCAGCAAGCTTCATTGAAGGCGTTTGCATTTTCAGGGAATGTTTGGCTTTACAACTCACTGTTTCTTGCCAGCAGCACATACCTAAAAAACTCCTGACTGGTTCTAAATTCTCTGTGTAAGCAACACATATTAAAAATATGTTTGCCTAACGTGTAGATGCATTCAGGACACAAAGTACATATTCACAGGGACATGACTGCATACCATACAAGCATATGCAAAGAAAGTTAGTTTAGGGTTGCTTAAAACCACACACCCAGCTCTGACAGTTATTTCAGGTGAAACCAAGGATCAAGAGATGTTGGAAAAGGTTCAATTTAGCAAGTCGCTCTCCTCTTTAAAGATACTGCTTCAAATAATGAAAGAAATATTCAGTAATATTCATAAAGTCTGGGATTTTCAGAGAAACCTAAGGGAGGTTTCTCCCTAAGAAAATCCAAGCCAAAAATACTAACATTTAACTGCAGTTGAGTGGCAAATATTATTCACTGGAGTTTTGTTATTTATCTCAGAGGGTTCAGCAGTACACCCAAGATCCACAGAAAACTACTAGCCCCTGCCAATCACTGCATTAAAAATGTATATATTCAGTATGAAGAGCAGAATACATAACCCTAGATATTCCAATATCTCCATTTCAAATATTAAGACAGAGTATTTAAGAATAAGGATGTAGACGAAATGAAATCTCACCCAAACAGCCTACTACGAAAAATATGAGCTGACCTGAAAAGAGTAAATGCATCATGAGAAGGACATCTTTTTGAGCACTGCAACGACACAGTCCTCATTCTGCAGTTCCTCAGTGATGGTGGCCTTCCTGGCTGACACAAAATACTGAGCCACAGCCAGTCAGCCATCAGTAATTCTGTCATAAGCTTTTCGTTTTGGTAGCCTGAGCCCCCAGAAAGCTTTCCAGTGTACCCTTCCAGTGTACCATATTTTACTTTGAGTTGCTGGATAGTTCTATTGCACTCAGAGAGAGCTTGCACACATGCATATGCATATTAAAAACAGAGGAGCTCATGTTTAACACTCAACCTTTATGTGACATTAGTGTCCACAGCCATCACCCATCAAATAAGTTGCAAGTAATTTATCTCTTAATATGATGCAATATATTGTAGAGGATGGGTTAAACAAAGGTCAAATAAATAGTCTGGCAACTATTGACAGGTCCCGTTGAAGCAGCAGCAAAGATCCCCTACACTGAGATCACATCCCAATCAAAAAACAGACATGTCTAAGAAAATCAAGTATATTTTGCTGTATGTTTTCTTTTCCATCTTTTTTTTTTTCCCGAAGAAAGCAAACAAGGGTTATACAGAGGGAGATAAGTTGAAAATGATGGTGTGTCTGCCAGCAAATGTCTAGATGCCAGTCTAGCTAGAAACGACACTTTGAACATACAGAAAAGGAACAGTTTCCTTAGCAACCAGGGTGAAAGCTCTAAGAACATTTCTTCTTCTCCGTGCTGCTTCACCCATCCCCAACTCAGTCTGCCACCTGTCACTCACAGGTTTAATTTAGTTTATCATTTTATAAGGCTCAGATGGGAGAATTCCTGCTAGTGGAAGAACCACTAACACAAAAGAAATTCGGGGGGGGAGGGGGGAAAAAACCATCTTCACAACAGGGGTGCATGTGGTTTGCACACCAAATGGGGTGTAGATGAGGCACCGTGCATTGAACAGTTCTCTGGTTTATTAGACTGAGACTGGTCTTTACCATTTCTGCACGGAGCCTTTGCTGTGCCCCACATTTCAAACCTCTTCTACTCACCTGCCTTTGCACAAGCCTTTGCAAAGCAGCTTAGGGTCTCAGCTGCTGTTTCTTCCCTTTTTATACAACTGTTACCAGAAGGTATAGGAGATAATGTTTACATCTCTTTATATTTTCAAAGGTATGGCCAAATGTTAATCCATGCATGGGATTTTTAGATACTAACACATTCTAAACTATCCTAGAATATTAACTCCCTTGTTTTGTATTTCAAGAAGAGACAAGGGAATAGAGAGGAGACAACAGCTCAATTTTATCATCAACACCTTCCCATTTACTTGAACAAAAAGAGTATTATTTTTAGATTCTAGTTCCAATTTTTTGCTATATCCAGACTTCTTACTTCTTCTTATACTTTCTCTGTGTCAACCTGAACGTGTGAATTCAGGTTGCTTCACACATTTATAAAACTTTCAATTAATATATGCAAAGACTCCACTTTTTCCACTAAAAACTTAGTGAAAAGCCTCTGTAGTATGAGCTATTTCACCTTATCAGATACACATGACATTTTGATTTGGGACTGTATGTCAGGTAGCATATAGACAAGTAGTAGGGCTAATATATGCTAAGGCTGTATTTCTATGCCAGTTTGATCCCTTTTATCAAGGAACACAAAGAAACTGAAATTGCCTGCGCACAACCAGCAAAGAATTCATCTTCTCTTCCTCCCTGCTACTGGGTATGCAAAATTTGCTGCATCCTTCCTAAGACATCTTACAAGGGAGGCACCCTGTGTAAGGAAGGTATCATTTTAGAGACACAAGGACTTATGGTACGGGAAACTATGTCTGCTCTCCAGGCCTCTAGAAATTATCAGCTTCTGCAAGTATTGCCAGGAATAACCTATGAAAATGAGATGGAACTGACCTTGCTTACTCTGCTTTCACACTTGACATGTAAAAGTCTTACACAGAGAAGCAATCTCCATTTCATAACCTAAACTCAGCTTCACCTTTGAACAGATTATGAGTTTCAAAAGTGTAGCAGCATCTCACATAATGTGGTAACATGCTGCAAGCCTATTGAACACTTTATTGAATTTCGTGTTTAAAAAAACCCAACAAAAAACAACGCTGAAACTTATTTTTTTAACCACACAATGGTTTTTGCTAAAATATCCTAATGCTTCTGAGAGATGTATGAATGAGACATGCATAGAAAGAGACAAGACAGAAATCCCTCTTGACTTTAATCCATCTGTGATAAATTCCTGAAAGTTGATTACACGGTGATATCCCTGGATGATTTAATCACAGCAGTGTTCTATCACACACATTTTTGAAACGTCCACTTGGAAAAACTGATCTCATCTGTTCCTAATTGATCAATCTGTGTAGCCCCTTAGAAATTCATATATTGAGTCAGTTTGGTTTTCAGAAGTTAAATGATTGGAGTGTTTCCAAATCCATGTTCCAAAAACTGAATTTCCTCATTTGCTGAAGTATTCTGCAGGATCACGGCTCTCTGTCTGAGAATCCATCCCTCCCTGTTGTAAGCTAATCAAATAAAATGTCAGGCAAGAATTATCTATAATAGTTTATTACTTACAGAAATTTATCTCTTCCTGGCTTTGATTGATAGTACTGAAATGACTATTTGCTTCAGAAGGTTCTTCTTTCCATGTGTGCTTGCAATGCTACATAAATTGTTTTTCTGAAAAAATGCTTTGTCCTGGGTGAGCAAACTCTTCTGATTTTCCAAACCAACCACAGCTTTACAAGCCAGCTGAACAAATGCTTCAAATAGCAGGAAAAGGGAAACATCCTTCACCATGTCCTTTCCTCTTCCTTTCCACAGCCTTTCTTTTACTCCACCTCCTCTTTCTCACACACAGAACAGTGATAACGTTGAGAAAATGAAAAGCATATATAAGGAGTAAAGCTGTGTTTGTGAACCAACCAAAATTCATGTTGATTGAGGTAAATCAATCAATCGAAGGGAGAAAGGGGATTAACTGTCTGAAAGGAAGCAAAAATAGAATGAAGAATGTGTTAGAGTAGGAAGGCGAGTGCATGGGAAGAGGAGAGATGTGCTTATAGAGTGACAGCTTTTCTGGTCCCATGGTTGTTAATGGGAATTTTGATTTCAAGAGTCAGGATATTACCCCCATCATTTAAATAGCAGTTGGCAGACATTTAATCTGCAGATGGAAAGAAAATTAGAAGAAAGATGATAAAATAATGTCCCCATAGCCATTTAACAATGAAAAGCTGTTCTTCATTCATAGGCTTTCAGAAGCTGACACTGCTATTTTCAATTTATTGTTTAGATTGCATTTAGTCAGTTCCAAAGACAGTGCCCTGATTATTGACCACAGATTTAAACAGGGAAAGAGTAGATTCACTTGAGGTGGCCAGCTAGCCCTACCATTTTCACAGCCATGTCTTCCAGCTCAGTCCCATCCATGCTCAGAGTTTATAGCACTAGCAGCATAAACATCAAAAAATAGCGTTAAGTGAATGACACTTTTCAATCAGGTAGACAAAGGCTTCGTTACTCCCCATGTGTTGCTGAAATGTGAAAACAGGAAGCCAAGAGCAGATATGTCAGTTCCTAAGTTCCATCAGAGGCTGCAGGGGAAAAGATCTGGAAAATGAGGGAAAGGGACATAGGGTGGAAGGAGGAGGAAGGAGCTCTGCTGAGAGGAGTCGCTTGGATTATAGAAGAGACACAACCAAAGAAGAAACCTGTGTGTCATTAATTATGTCTTCTGTTCTTCAGCATAGGAAGCAGAGTTTTCCCTCTAGATCCACTCATTTTTATGTCCTGAGCCACTGTTTGTGTCACTATCACCTATGATATCACCAGATACCTGACAGATCGACTTAAAAAAAGCTAGACACCTGAGAAATTCCTTGTTTAGTCTGGATTTATATCCAAAGGAAAAGTGAAAAACAAGGGGTCATATTTGTGCAGTTCTCCATGTAAAATCTGCCCCTCATTGGACAAAGCAATATTCCAAGACTGTGAAAATTACACAAACCCTTTAATCCTAAACAAAAATGAATTGGAAAAATAAGAGCACTTTCAGGAATAGAGGTACTGCTGCAGGTACCAGAAAAACTTAATAAAACTTAAACATATACACGAAACTGAATGACACTGAATAAAGCTGAAAAAAACAGCAGCACAGGTTCAGAGGAAATATTTCCATGTCCTTATTCACAGCCTTCTGAAAACCCATGGATTACTTTCCACTAAAGTTTTACTAGTATTGCAATATTAATACCAATTCTTTGAACAGTGTACCACAAATATTGTGAAAAATTCATGTGCCATTGCCTATCACTAATTCATTTCTCCCTTCTTGTCCTTCCCATTTTGGATGAATTGTTAAGGTTTTCCTTCGAAAAAAACCAAAATAGTTAAAAGACAACAGAAACTAAATCTCAGACTGACTTAAGTGCCTCACCACAAGATATATTTCTGTCCTCCAGTCACAAATTTGTCATCACTTTATCTCCCCAAATACTTTAAGATTCCTGTTCTTCCACAAGCAGAGTAAGATTACTAATTGCGAAGTAAGGGTGATATGTCAGTAACTCAGAAATCATCTCACACCCCTATGCCTGACTTGATCAAATATCTTCTTGTTTTGGTGCTTTACTGAATTAGCAGATAGCGCCCCCCCTCCCCCCCCCCCCCTCCGGCAACCAAAGGTGACACAAATCTGTCTGGAACACCTTATAAAATGTCAGCAACCTTAACTGTGTTGACAAATGCATCCCAGAAGCAGAAAGGACCCTAAAAGAGTTGTAACAAAGTAAACAACATATTCTGAGTAATGGAAAGCCTGAACAAAAACAGAATTTAGGCAATTACAATCCAGATGCAGCACAGGGGAGAAAAAAGCAAACACCACAGTCCAAACTTACTGCAGCACTTCTCAGCAAAGAGTAATTGCTCCTCTATGTAAAAGTAAGGGCCCTCAGCAAGGAAAGAAACTAACATTAAGTAACTCCATTAGCTGAAATCATTAGCTGAACCCAAATGTCTAGAATAGCACTACTTCAGAGCCAAGGTTTTCTGGCCATGAGGCACAGTCCTAAAAAAATACCATAATGTCAATGGCAAGAGCTTTCTTTAGTACACTGATTAACAAGAGCGTTCTTTGGATTAAGCTTTAATAAGTCCTCTAAAAGACTTGCACTGTTCTTGTCTTCAGGTACAACCAAATGTCAAGAGGAATTGGAGAAAGAGCAATTCTCAAAAGTTTCAGAGCCTCAGTCCAGTTGAGATAATCAACAACAAAATCTTTTTTTTATCACACCGCTTAAATCTCCATGGCCATGCTTGACACTTTCTCAAAAGGTTTGCAGAGCTTCCTGCTCCAAGACAGAATGGAATACTACCAAAATAGCCTCCTCTGCAGTTAATCAATATCACTGCTTCAAGCCTTTGCAAGAACACTACACTTCATGTTAAACAAATATAAAAAAAACAAAACCAAAACCAAACAAAATCCAAAACAAAACAGGAGGAAAATACACTGAACTTACAAAGCTTGAAGAATACCATGAGTTTCCCACTTTTAGGTGAGTCCCTTCCTATGTTCTGAAACAAAGAGAATGTCTGTAGATACCTGCAAAGCTAAGCAGCAATATATAAAGGAATAGCAGTTATTAAAGACATGAAGAAATTAAAAAATAAAACAACCTGGGAAAATTGGCCTTTCCCCTAAATCTAGCATGTACAGACCAAAAGGGTATACTAAATTCCATCCCCATCTCTCTTTACAGCATGCAGACTTTTGCTGCATCCATTATTTCAGTCAGTTGAATTGTTAACTGGCATTCTCAAGCCTCATTAATAACATACATACGCCATATTTAAGACTTTTAATTAGACTTGTAATTATAATAGCCAGTAAAACATAAGTACAAATTATCCCTCTAATCAGACTCCTCCAGTCAATTTTGTCTCCTTTTATAATACCCTAAGCACGTAAGAAATTAAAGGGGGGGTTTTTTAGCTTTTTTTTTTTTTTTGTCACATTAGACATGATTCAAAAATGTAAAACCTCAGGTTTTCCATGTTGGAACCACCAACATTCTGCTGTTACCCAAATTCTCCCAGGTTCCTCCAGAGCTTTTCTTAATGCTCTGTCACGATCTCAACTGCTTTGATTGGATTCTTCTCCCACTTACAAAATACCAAGTCTAGATCACACATCTATATCCAAGCCTATAAGAAATACATGGATAAATACTTCACAATTTTTATTCAGGTTGCTCCTACTCTCTTCAGCATTTGGGATGCAGTCAGCTATGCAAAACCCATCACACTCACATTCTCTCTTTGAATGAACCTCATCCTCACAGTACTATGTTTGCTCCAGTATAAACTTGAATTTAAATTGTGATCTGGAAGTTTTCTTTATGTTTTGTCACACACTGAGGTAGAAGAGTGGAAACTGATCAGTTTATTACAAGAGCAAAACAAGAATAATCTTGTTCTGTTAGCTGTCAGAGAAAAAACATCACTTATTACTTTATCATTCTCTTTGCAAGTTGGCATAAGCAATAGTTAGCAAACAGGTAGTACTTAGAAATCTTATTAAGAGTACCTAAATTGTACCTAAATTGTGTGAATCGTCGTATTTATTGGTTTTGCCACCTTGCTGGGCAACCTGAACTTTTTAGAGACCTTAACTTTTTTAGAGACTTGTCCATAGAATTCAGAACTTAAGATTTTTGTGGATAATTTTAAAATGATTAGAAGTATCTTTCTCTTGTCACTCAAATCTGTATTTACAGTGATAATCACTGTTATTTTATTTCTGAGTAAGCATTCACAATAAATGTGTCACAATAAATTAGTCACAAACATGAAAATAAAGTGTTAGAATGTTTAAAAAGTAATCATATGTAATTAATTTATCTAGTCTTTTTGAATAATTTTGCTGCTGACATCTTTCAGTTTCATTCAGAAGTCACAATTTGACTTAAACCCAGAGATTCTTATATCAGTAATTTGACATACATAACCAGTAACACAGGAACTCTACAGCCTGTAAACTTGTTTAGGTAAAGTACCAATAAAAGTACTTTAGGCAACAAGAAAACCTTGAAGTTTGAAATTACTGAGTCTGAGATCACTTGAGAGGACAAACTGTTAAAGCAAGACCCAAAGTGCACTTTTCTTTTATCAGGTATAATAGGTAGTGAAGAGTACCTTGGAAAACAACTCAGCTTCCTTTTCCGTGTGGTATGAGGCCCTGATAATTGCTGACATCAAAAAGGTTAGCTCGTTCGAGTGGTACTGTACACAGAAAGAAATACAGTACTTTTCTTGAGAGTCAGAAATCGTATGAAGTACATGAAAGACGATAAGTATGTATATATTTAGGGTGAAGATCACCCTTTGAGAAGAGCAAGAAAGAACTGGATTCCTTGGTGGGCCTGCAAGCCCTTTCCTCAATTGCTTATGGCTTTGGGATTGCTTTTTGTTTGTCTTTTCTCTTTCGGCCCGAGCTGATTAAATGGAAAGTCAAGTATGATCCACCATCAGCTGCCTCTAAATCTCTGTTCAGCTCCTGTGAAATGGCAGGGAATGCTTTGCCTTCTTGAAGATTTCTTCACTGGTATTTGGGTATGCCAAGAGTGTTTTACTGAAAAGTTATTCTGGCTACCTACAATAAATACATTAACTTACATCTCAAATATGAGGCCATAAATAATGTGTTATACAAAAAAAATGCACTTGATGGGAAAGTCTTTCTGGAGCCTTTATTTTTTTTCACTATCAGAAAAAATAGCAAATATCTCTGAGTTCCAAATAACCAGATATGTCTCTGATGATAAGGGTATCACAAAGATATCAATAAAATGTGCTTTAAATTTATTCTTAAGGGATATCCATATAGGTTATTTGGCAGCAGAAGCTTGGTCTGACCTGTGTGATCAATTTAATAGAAAACCAGTGGTATCACTTCAGAGTTCTGTTGGTTGTTTGGCACATAGAAATTAATTTATTTTTTCCCACGAAGCAGCCATTTTTCTGATTTGGTAGAGTTAAAATCTTCATATATCTTTCTGGGTTTCTTCTCATCTTACATTTTATTTTTCTGTAACTTAGAGCACCAGGAGATGTCAATTGATTTTTCCATTCAGCAGTTCTGAAGTATTAAATCTAACATCTCAGAAACAAAACAAAAAGCAAGTGGCACTATTACCATAAATAACTGAAGTAAACATTAAGGTACAACTGGCCTTCGGGAGAATTCTGCATTATTCCTGTATTCCTCATAAGAATTTTAGGTATTACAAAGCCAAAACATGAGGGAAAATTGAAGCTATAGCAATACACTTCTCAGGTATCCTGCTAAATATAATCTTTAAAGTCAAGAACAAACTGCAAATAAAGTATTCAAAATCTTAGTATGGAAGGCAAAGTCACTGGTCCAGCAAAGGAAGCAGTGCAGAAACCATGATCTAATTTAAGAAACTAAAAATGTATTCTCCATTCAAATTGTAACCCCAGCCAGAAATTCAGTTAATGAACTGTATCAAGAGACTGCATTTAATAGACAGGGGCACAGGGTCAGAGTAAGTCAACTCCTCAGTCTTACACATGAAGATTAGCAACTATCCAACTCTGGGCCCTTTCACTTTTTTAACCTTATGCAGCATATTTAACTTATCTGTATGCTGTGCAAGCTTCATCTGAAATCCTCCGCTCTCTGAGCGGGGTCAGCAAGCAGAAGCAAAAAACTCTCCTGCTGACTGGAAGACATAGGAATCACTGATCAGGCAGGCACATGAGCACATCTGTGATTTTTGCCAAATTATTACACAGAGAGGGATGGGCTTTGGAATAAGGTTTACAAAGCCATACTGTAATTTTTATATAGGCTCAGTTCAGAGGTCCATGCCAGTGGGGAAATCACTGTGGTTCTCAAATTAGTAGCAGCCTGATGGATAGCCTCAATGCCCATACATGCTGCTCTTGTCCCCGAATGTACCACCCAATAAAAACGGTTTCTTTTGGCTGTTTTTTTTAAACACTTCTCACCTTGTATAAAAAAAAAATAAATTAGGAGACCTTCAAATTGTCATTTCTCAATGCTTGTAACTTCTTACCCATGGGCTTACGATGATGAGCAACTGTCTTACCTCAGAAGAGTATCAGCAGAGTATTTAGGACTGCACGCTATTCAGAAACTATGCTAATAAGGGGATAAGTAACTTAGATATTGACAGAAAGGAACTATAATGACCTATAAAGTCAATCCCTCACTGTTTCTGTAAACATCTTTGAAATCATTTTTTCACAGAAAAAAAAAAAAAAGGTTTGATATTTTGGCACAATGTTGTGGGTCTTTGATTATGGATGAACTGACATTTTAATTTCCACACTAAGCTTTCAGGAGGTAATACACAACCACTTTAGCAAAGTGAATATATTAATATGAAAAATATCTCCCTCTCATGTATCCTACCTATGAAAACATTATTTTTGGCAAGCATTACAAGAAAATTGTTTGTCAAAATATGTTATATAAGTAATTTTTTAACAAGATAACATAAACTCGGATTCATGATATGCTAGCTCCTGAAACAGATGATATGCTAGGTCCTGAAACAATGAAATAGGGCATTTAATTCAATACATTTGATCCAGAAGAATATGATAGCTGGTGTACTGCTCACGTTCCTTATTTTCATCAGCCTTACACTGTAATTATCAAATAAAAATATTTGAGTTTCATGCGCTGTTGAAATTTTAATGTGAAGCATAAGCAAACTGTTTTTCAGGTTCAGTTCTTCGTGGAAGGAATAAAAACTGTTGTATTCAAAAAATAAATACAGCATGGAGACTGTGTCATTATTTTCTTACCACTGTGTTGTAGTTTATGTTTTACGCCTGATCCAAAATCTAATGAAGTAATAGTATTATTTTAATAAGTTTCAGATTTGTTCCAGAATGGCTTATTTATAACGTAAATGAAGACACCAACAGTTACAAACACAGAGCTGGAAAGCCAAAGAGCAAACAGTCACAGAAGCAGAAACAGCACAGTGACACAGTTTCCCATGCTCACCTACTGATAGCTGCTACACTGCACAGACTTTGTTCTTCACAGTTTTTTGCAAGTTTCCCCAGCTTTTCATACATAATGATCCTAATTCACACAAGTAACACCACTGGAGTGAAACTGGGCAACTTTCTGAGAAATCAGATGTGCATTTCTTAAATGTGAATGTTCTGCCATTAGATTTTACAGAAAAGTTAGTGTTAACAAAAGACAAGGATATTTAAAAATCGTCTCTAATTTATACTAAGAGAATTTGGTTGAATAGCTGGATTGCAGTGGGAAATACTGAAGTTGAAGAAAAAAAATCATTATAGTCCTATAACTGAATTTTAAATGTATAAAAATGAGGGAAAATAGAGCTAATGCCATTTTCACATTAAAATTAACATGAAGAAGTGTCATATGCAAAATTCATACAGAGAAAAATATTTTTTTCCTTTCTTAATTTTCTATTTGTAGTTTCCAAATACAGCCACTTACAGCACCTAGTGTAATTATAATTAGCGGATCTAGGAAACTCTTATTGAGGGTCAAGTGTTCACACACCCTCCATACGCTTCAGAAATTTGACAGAATTGGGCAATGTTACAGCTGGTTAACTTACTTTTTTTCTGCAGCCACTTTTCTTATTGGACTTAGCTTGCTTACTGTGCCAAGAAAAATCAGCAGTAACATTTACTCTGTTCCTTCTTGTTACTCAGTCTTTACATTCCAGTTTCTTGATGATTTTTTGAAAAATGAAGCAACCTTATGTTACAGAAGAAAGTATACAAGTGCATGGAAAAGAACTTAAAGTGGCAGATTAAAAAAAATTAGCCAATCAAAAAACTTAGAGACCATTTGATCCTAACAGCTCTAACCTTCTGCATATCACCTTAGTGTGACACTGTTCCCATTGCCTGTCAAAGCAGAGTAGTGCTCTTAGATCCTGCAGTTAATGAAGTTTGTGGTGGTGAAGAAAATAGGTTGCTGTGTAGTTTCTCTTGTTAACATCTATCTCATCAGCAAGAAATGCCTTATCCATTAAAAACCTCTTTAGGTCTCTTTTGTCCCAGTCAAGGAACAATAGTATCTCTGACAGCAAGGTAATTCAGCCTTAAACAAGTGACATCTCCCCGACCTTAAGCAGCCTGACCCTGCAAAATCCTGGTGAAGAAAATGAGCTTTGGGGTGGAGGTTGGGTGGGTAGAGAGACAATGAAAGGAAGGATAGCTTCAGAGTTGTCACCAATAATCTCTAAGAATGTTAGCCATCACTTCTGAATACAGACACCTAAAATTAAGCATCTAAATAACAAGTATGATTGTGTGAATTAGGAAACTCATAAAATGGCTTGGATTTATCTCTGGGGGATAGACAAGACAAAAGAGGGGTCCACGTAGTCCACAAGACTGGAGAAAGTTGGAGGCATAAAGGAAAGGAAAATAAGGACAATAGAGGGGACTTGCACTTCAAGAGTTCTATTTTTCTCCACCAAATAAATTCAGGACATCTCGCTCAGATGCAGATATGCGGACAGCAAATGTACAGAGAAGCATGATAGTTTAATTATCTGTGAAGATACTTTTGCTCTGTTTAGCAGAAGTGTTCATGGCACTGTAATCGATGTACACTGAAAAGGAAAAGAGATCGTCTGGAGACTTTTCTTACCTACTAAGCCACAAATGATAGGATTTATTCCTGTGATTAGTAACAGCACCAAGTGTATTTAGCTCTTAAATCACACTCACAATTAGACTTGAGCAGCAAGCAAACCTTCTACTAAAAGTCCTTGTAGAGTCTTGTGTCTGTATGACTTGCACTGAAGATGAAGAGCCTTGCAGATCCTTCCTATATGCCTCGTACTGTTCAAAATGTGATAGAGAGATGGATGCAAATATCACAGTATAATACTGATGAGATAAAGAAAGTTAAAACTGGAAAAACAACAACTTGATTTAAAAGGCCTTAATTTTAGATCTTACCAGCAAGGAAGACCAAGAAAAGCAAAAGTCATCTACCACACCCAGATCAGTCACACTCTTTCAGGAAGATCTTCAGTTTGGTCAGCTGGGAAAACAGGAGAATGGGAACAAACAGTCAAAAATAATATTAATTTTTTTTTACAAGGTATCTTTGGGTCCTTTGGCTACTGTGGTCTAAGCAAAGGTATTTTGCTAAAATATGAAAGCAGGAATCATGAAAAGCATTTTTCTTCCCTGCCTGGAAAAAAGGGAATCCTCTTACACACTGAAGAGTGTCTCCATGCAGTTGTGCAACTATTCCTGCCTCTCTCCCATGACCTGTGTAAGCATGATCTTCTGTAGACAGCCTTCCAGCCCGATCCTTACCACCGCAGCTGTTACTTCACCTTCATCTTCCCATTCAGAGCATTAGCTAACTTCAGGAAAGTCTCAGACAAAATCTGAAATTCTTTGTGCCATGCTTCAAAAGATCCAATCATTTGTTATCAGTCACATGGCTAATCCCTCTAAGTTATCTTTGTTAATACATTCTATATATTGAAAATACCATGTTGGATTTTTTCAGCTGAATTGAATGCACACGTGGAGACTAATTTCAAGCTTTACTGGGAGGCTTAAAATAAAGACTGTACACTGAAAATTATTTTTTCGCCTTTTGAAACATTTATTAAATATTTTTTTAAATAAGGATAGTGAGAAATATCCTTCTGTAAGATGAAAGTGGCTTGCCTGTTAACCAGTAAAATGTATGATTTAAATTACCTTGCAATTTGCTTGTTGGAAGCTGACATGCAACTTGTCATAATTTTTAAATGATCCAGGAAAAAAAAATCATTCTCATAGTAATGATATAGGAAAGCTTTTTCTACATCACTGATCCCAATGGAATAAAAAACTGGGAAAAATGTAAAAAAACCAACACAGATTTAACATATTTTTCAAAACTGATCCAACCCAAAAATGGGCCTTAAAAGAGAAATTTCACTTCAGGCAAATAGGTGTGTGTGGCGGATTGACCCCAGACAATGACCAAGCACCCACCCAGCTGCTCACTCTCTGCCCTCTCCTGCAGGACAGGCAGAAATTAGAAGGTGAGAAGAATGTGGGTTAGGACAAGAACAATTTAATAGGCAAAGCAAGTGCACAAAGGAATTTATCCAGTATATCCCATCCAGCAGGCAGATGCCCAGTCACCTTCTGGGAAGCAGGACATCAGTACGAGTAGTGGTCGCTTCAGGAGACAAACACCATAATCACATAATCACAAATGCATCACATCCCCCCCTTCCCATAGCTTTTAGAGCCAATCATGACATTATGTAATCAGCGTAATTATGTGACCACAACATAACAGTTGTTCTACCAAATAACTGGGAAGTACACCATGGGAGCCATAGACTCTGCAATAGCATACAGTGGTTGACATTTGCAAAACAAATAAGCCTTTTAAATCATAAATGATGCCTCTTGACTTTTCTCAAACACACTAGCTCTAAGGCTGTCCAAAACCAGTTTGTGACTAATCCAGTCACAAGGAACTTAATTTGAACTAGTCAAACAGTGAAAAAGATTCCTTGAAAGTAATTTAGGTATGATAAAAAAAAACAAATCCCTATTTATATTAATTATTTACCATACACTTTGGAATTCTTCCATAGCTAGACAAATACCATAATTATTCACTAATTACTTGTAAGAAGAAAAGCAAAATGCCCGAGAGAAATTATTCATAATAAACAATTCAGTCAGCTCTAAATATGACTCAGAGAAGATTTTAAAGTGCTGCAGTGTAAGTTCCTTGTACAACATCTGAAGTGTTATACAAACAACTAATGTGTGTTTGGTACTTACATCTAAGCTAATCACCCTGATCTTCTGTATTCAAAAGGAAAGTGTTTCTAGCATGCAGTATATTTCATTCTAAGCAGATTATTTAGAAATAGGTCAGGTGCCTTTTTCTCCCCTATGACTACACAGACAGCCTCAGGTGGTTAACCTGACAGAGACATCTACACTGCAAACCTCTAACGCCAAAGGAGATGAACACCCTGAAACTGATCAGATTATTTTTTTTTTCACTTTTCCTGGGCATTCTGTACTCGTCCAATAGAGCAATTCTAACTGTGAGACAAATATATATTTAAATCAGCCGTAGCCAAATACGACCCAGCAAAATTATTTTAATGGAAAAAGCCTCTAGTGAGAAATTGAGGTTTGTGTGTCCTTCTTTAAACTTCCTTGAAAGGTCATCTTGCTGGAATACTTCTCTTAGTTAAAACTGTAGTATCTAGTGAAGTGTCTCCCCAGCACCTTCCTATAGGCCAGAACAGAAGGTGACATAATGGGTGGACAGGAAAAAAGCTGACTGAATCTGGAACAGTCCCACTAAAAGAAAAGTTGCAGAAAAGTTACATAAGAGACTAGAGTTTACCCCACATAAACCATATAACTGTCTCAATGCTGTGCTTTTACAACTCATATCTCCAAAGCCTTGCAAAACACTTCTCCTTTCAGGGGTGAAGAAAAGCATAACAGGTGCATTTTTGCATTTATTCTGTGTAAGAAAAATAAGCAACTTTTTATTTCCTGTGCCTTCTTTTCCTCTGTTTAAATTCACCTTCAGTGTAATAAAATTCCATTGTAAAATGGAACAACATCATACAGCCAAAAAGTAAGCGTAGTGTAAAAGAAGTATTCTGCTTATGTAAATCACTTAAGGCGGATCATTTATCTGATGCAGACTTATTATGCAAACATACGTTTATGTATTTAAATAGGACAAGATATATTTAAACAATCCACTTGCTTTAAATATATTTAGTTCGCTTTCACCTAAAACATTTGAAGTCTTCTCAGCTTTCTTGAGACTGGTATATACTATTTATTTTTCATAATGTTTTGTACTACTTCTTTCCTTGTTCCCTGAAACTTTAAATCTTCCAGCACCCAAGGGAATCTATAAAAAGCAGCAGTTCAAGTTGACTCTTTCCATCCTGAATTATCCATTCCTGCCTCCTCCAGATTCCAATTTACATTTCAAGAGTCTTGGTGCCTGGCATGGGATTAAGTACTTTTCTTAATTTAAGTGTTGTGTATTCTGTTCCAAACACTGCTATATCTAGGCCAGATTCATGCATCAAAAATTCACAACAAGAATATAAAATTGCCTTGGGATGACTATTTCTAGGGCACATTCAAGCGTTAAATTTGTTCATTATAATAAGAAAATGAAATTGCCTTGGAACCTAGCATTTCACTATTTTTAAAACTGTCCTGTTGAGGTGATGTGTAGTAATCCCCTTTTGTCTAATATAAAGTGAACTGCATTAATTAAATAATTTTCAGTTTCCTAATTAGCTAAATTTCACTCTTGGCAACATCAAAACAGTGTTGGTTTTTTTCTTAAAGGAATACTTTAGAAGCATCAATCTACACATCTGTGGATTCCCTTCTCTGTCACATACATTTCTTGCATGTCTACTGAATAAATGTAATATGATCCAAAGCCCTTTAAAGTCAATGGAAATCTTTCCACTGACTCTAGCAAGCTTCAGGTCAGCTCAAACTTACTAAGTTTTCCTTGGAAGATTCCTGAGAATGCTAGGTAAAAGTACAGTAAAATTATTAGAGAGTTCCTGGCAATATTTTTTTTTTATCCTACAAGTAAAAAATGCTTCTCTTCACAGCCATCTGCAAATTACCATATTCACAAAACAGTTTCAATACAGAAAAGTTTTAGAACTACAGAAAATGTAAGCAAGAACACTCATGAAACAGCACGCCGTATCAAAAGCATTAGAAAACTAAAATCTACATGCAGATTGCTTGTTGCAGATTAAAGGCAGTCTGAGAAGCTACAAAAAAACAGAGTCCAAAGAAGGAAGAAACCAATGCGGTATTAATGAGCTTTTACTGATTTAAGTAGTTTAGGAAAATACTGACAAGAAGAGGTCAAAATACTGAAATTGCTTCAAAAATTTTATTACATATGAGTACAAGGGAAATAGATTCCATTAGATCTTACTGTTGCAACTAGAACTGAGAATAAAATAATGAAAATGATGCAGGAGACCACTAAAGCTAGAGATTCAAATCCCTTATTTCCTCTCACTTGGTGGCTAACACTTGTTTCCGGTGATCCATATGATTTTAAATCACGTGTAGCTTAAAAAACTTTCATGGTAACCATAGCACAAGGTGCAAAGGCATATATGGCATTGTAAATATGATTTTGAAAATAGTAAATGGAACTAGAACTTCTCATTTGCCTGGTAATAAGTGTCCTGCTTTCAGTATCCTTCTACTCCTGAATCAAATTTTCTAAGAAATCTTAACAGTACCTAACTGCAGTTTTGCAGAGTTGTTTTTCTTGGGATTTTTGTAATCACATGCAAAATTAGAGACCTTTTATGAAATAAAGAAAATAAAAGAATCTTTATGCTAGTTAGATAGGACTACAGCATCTGTTCCCCTATTCAGAATGTCTTCAACTTACCCAATATGGGAACTATGAACAGCAAAAACCCAGCTCCACACACAAGGGCACCCAGGGCCCTGAGAGCTTGCTCAGATTAGTCTCCCACTGAAATCCACGTTTACATAGGCTTACTGCTACGTCGCTAGTTTTAACCTAGCATGTGTATACCATGTAATTGAGCTTACAAATAAGAATGCAATTGTTTAAAAGCTATTCTTGTGGTGCAAGAAGAAAAGCAATCAGGCAATGTCAACATTTTAGCCAGTTGTAATATTACTGGACCAAATATATACAAACTATTAAAAATCTTTTTATAGTTTAAAATTTAGATTTTTTAGAACCATGACAACTGGAAAAATGTTTTTCTAAAAGGTATAGGAGGCTCAAGTTAAAGTTTGAAGAATAATGCAGGAATCTGTTACTTTAAATGACTGCAGAAGTGAATTTGTATAGTGACTCTAGACCTGGAAATTCAGAATCTTCAAAAGATGAAGCCTCTTTGGGTGTTCTTTGCGTTTTCAGTACTTACAGTACTCCGCTTTTGACTATTTGAACTTCAAACTCCCTTTCTTACTTTGTCAGTCACAGTCTGTCCAGGCTGCTCAGTGGTGTTTTTAAACCTGCTCTGAAAAAACACCAGATAGATTCAGTCTTTAAAAATACTGTCTAGGTCGTGCTCCTCCTAATAGCTGCATGGGGAAGCAGAGCTCTTCAGGCTCTCAGAATGGCAGGCATGCAGCGCTGTGCCCCCATCTCTGCTTTGCCCATCACTGCTTTTGAGATCAGTGCACAGGTCACACCAGCCTCTCTCGAATTGCCTTGTCCAGAAATGGATCTGCACTGTGGCTGTCAGTAGGCAGCTGGTGGTGGATGCCAGGTGACCCTCCACTTCCAGTAAACTCAAGTTTACTCAGGAATGTTTCCTTATCAAAAGGAATCACCTCAAGCTTTTCAGCCATCCCTGTCACCTTCTCAGCTCTTCCTACTTTCCCTGTGTAGTGAGGTATAGCTAACACACATCTACATGCTCTTGTACCTTAATCTTTCAGCTTCAGCTATTAGAATGATCTGGATTGCCCACTATGAAATAAATCAGCTCTGGAGGGCTGTAATTTGCCTCTTGGCCTGCCCAAATGCCCTGTAATTCCTGAGGTCCACGGAAGCATTGCACCAAATGTAAGCCATTAACCACTTGAGAGAACTTACGATGGCCAAGATATGGTTGCTGAACTTGCTCCCGATGACAGAATTTCCACCTTCTTGAAATATAAACAATTTTATACAGCAGTACAGCACAGAATCCTCTCAGCTCCTCAGGTGAAGACTGATATCCAGGCCAGCAACAATTCCCAGTAGTCTGCCGTTAGCTGGTAAGAAAAGCCCAAAACCTTGTAAATAGATGATAAATGGCATGGTGTTACTGGTTTCTAAATGCAGCTCAGTCCAAGACCTTTAATACATAGCTAGCACAAGCTTCTCATCTCAGTTTATCAATACATTATGTAAAAATACAAGCTAATCAAATGTAACTCACTCCCCCTCCCCCCCAAAATCCTTAATATTGTGCAAAATATTAATTTACGGCCTTTATACAAAAACTGAGTCAGGAAACTGTTGACAGCAACATGGCACCACAGTTAGAAACACAACCCTGCCTCTGGCAGGAAATAATATTTCTGCAGGTATTTCTTAATTCTCGTGGTACACAGGCACAGGGAACAGCTTTGCTGCTTGTCAATCTCTCGCACTACCAGAAATATTCCTCTAGAGTTAGGATTAGCTTTGGAAGCAGAATAGTAGTTCAGCTCCAGACATCCCTAAACAATAGATAAACTGAAGAACCAAACTTGTTGTGACCCACTGTGTGCCCTCTTTGAAGGTGAAATAGGATTCTTGGTGAAAGGAAGAAGGAATAATTATTTTCTTTCCATCAGCAAGTCTCTGTTCCTTGCTGCCAGGAACATTGCTAAAACTGAAACTATAAGGTAAATATCAACCCTGTTGTAGAGAATTTTAAGTAGCACCTGAGCAGAATAAATTACTGTCAAAAATATCGGAATTTTCGTTTCCATGTGTGGGTGTTCTCAGAAGTAAAAAAAGGAAACTGAACTTTGATTAGAAGAGCTGATCAGGTACCCACTGAAAATGGTCCCAAAGCCTACTGTGAAAGCAGTGTTGGCTCCAAGAGAAGTCTACAAGGAAGCCAACAGCACTGCTGGGCTATCCACTCGGAGCTGTGGAAAAGATGCAAAGAGCAAAGGTAAAAAATGGACCCCAGGTGTCACCTGGGACTGAGAGATGACTAACTTGAACTGGAAACTTGAAAATCCCTGCTTAACTCCTGGTTAACACTGGAAAAGCATCAAAGTCAACTTTTGACCTGAACATTCCCAAGAGTTGTTTTTCTGGTAATTCCCAGTGGTTCTTTCTTGATAGTGCTAAACTTTGCTTGTATCTCATTCTTACTGGGTGTCACGGATGAAAGTATTGACACGGTAATATTTAGTAAGAAATCTAGGTTTATTAATAACTAACAGCAATTTATTATTATAAAATAATAATAGAAATACTAAAGGAAAGAAGAGCGACTTATTCAGATTCTAAAATGACAAGATTCACACTAACTTACTTAACGGTACCTATATATATACACATGCATGCACATAACAAAATGGACAAACATACAGAAACAAAGGTGTTTGGATTCACTAGAATGAACACAGAACAGACATACACACACAGAAACAAGGGTACGTACCCACACACACACACACACAGAGTAAAGAGAAGCTAGCTCAAAGAAAATTTCCCTCTCGAGTTTAGAGCAAATACTCACAATGCCTTGGCATTCCTCAACGGGCAATAATTGAGACTCGAGCGGGGGACTTCGCCCTGGCCTTCCGTCTGGAGCAGACGACACCTTAAGGGTTTGGTACCTGAGAGGCGTCCCAGCTCAGGGGAGATGCTCGTCACAGGCCCACTGCGATCCAGGAGAGCTCAAAGGGTCTCCCTGGTGGTCGCCATTTATAGGGTCCAAGATAATTGACTTTTGTCAAATGCCTTCTGGTGCCTTCCAGCAGTTACAAAAGAATTTGATTAATGTGCGACTCTGTTATTGTTCCCATTTGACCACATCCCAGGTACAGGTGTGCCAGGCCCTTAGGAGTTGATGGGCCATTTTAACCATTTCCGAGCAATCGGGAGGGGCAGGAGCCAGGCTCGTTAACATTGTCAGTCCTTATCTCCACAGACTGGTGTATAGCTCGGGGGATGTGGGTGGAATCGCACCTAGCACCAGGCAGCCCAACAAAGAGGGGCGGGGGGGGGGGGGGTAAGGATTGCACCACCACACTGGGATTGAGAAATAACATCTCCTCCTGCATAAAACTCCCAAGGAGATCAATCCAATAACTGTTCTGAGACTAAATTTAACACACCAAACCTGAGGGATTCATAAAACAGCCCAAGCCACCTCTTTCCTTTCAAGTGCAGCCAGAGTACAGGCAATCCTGTTGCTTGTTCAGAAACCCAGCCGTTAGAGTACTCACCTGGTGGCAATCACACAATGAGAAGTAATCCCTGAAACACAGTTATCTTTCACAAACTTTGTGGCTCGTGTGTACTTTATCTTCCTAGCCCAGTGAATGTTTCCTGGAGGCCAGCACAACACAGACTGCAGAACAGACTCAGAATTAGTAAGTCCCTCCCTTCCCTTCCTTGACTTTAGCCATGGAGCTGTGTCCCAGCTGGCAAGGAATGGAAGGCTGCTTTTTTCAGAAGGAAACATACAAAAATCAGGTAGCTCTCTTCCGTTAGGTTTAAGACATGCTTCATTCGCTTTCAAAATGAGGATGATATGTCTCTGTTTCCAGGAGAGTAGCCACGACACCGAGGAGGATGCAGGCATCCTTCTGAAGCCGTGCATAAGAAAGAAGGTACATCTAACAGGCATGGGAGAACTCAGCCCTGCTGATAAGCCAGCAGTAAGTTTTAACCATGTGCTCATGAAGCACACCAGTTGGTTTTGTCCTGTTTTGAGATATGCAAGAACTGTTATAAAAAGCCCTGGCAGCCTTGGTACCTAACACTGGGTTTATATTTTATTTTAAAAACACTGTGTTTATATATTACTGTGTGGGTTTTTTTGAACAACCTGATCGAGAGAAAGATGTCCCTACCCACAGCAAGGGAGGTTGGACTAGATGATCTTTAAAGGTCCCTTCCAACCCAAACTGTTCTATGACTCTATGCTATTTCTTGGTCAAGTGGCCTTAAAAAGGAGTCACTGCAGTTGCACACAGTTCTGGTTCTTCTCCCTGTCATAAAAGATAAGATGCACTAATCAGAAACTGGAGGTTTCTTACAGAATGCAGTTTTCACCAACAAAAACAGGACAACAAAAGTTCGTATTATCAAGCATCTGTACTCCTGTGGTCTTTACCTGTCTGATATAAAGTCAAAGCCTATAGATCCATGCCTATAGATTTCCTTAATTCACATCAGCAGAAGTGCCTCTGAAGTGTGAGCACACAACATTATGGAAGTATGGCAGCAACTTTGCAGCTTTGTGAGTTTCCACTCCCAGTCTAGTTCTTTTAGAAACACAGTAGAATGTCGTCTTCAAAGGTATTAATGACAAAAAAAGGTTAATGAAAACTCACATTAACTTTTTCAGATCTTTACAGACTTTCAGATCTGCTACTGAACACACTGAGAAATACCCATTGCAAATTCCTATGGTTTTGTTTACACTGTTTTTATGTTGGGGAAAGAATTTTATTTCATATGCACTATGCCAAAATTGTATATATAAATTCAGAAACTAGCTATACTAGAGTATCAAGGTTAAATTCATTTCAATAAAAGCAATAAAACTGATGTTGTTGAGTGATTTTCATTTTAACTGTGATTGTCAGCAGTGTAAGAACTTGCATAGATTTCCTGATTTGCTCTTTATTAAAGCACAGTTGATACTAATTTAATGAAAGCAGAAATACTGACTACAGTGAAATATGAAAAGCATGCCACCACTGGATGTCGGCCTTTGGGTACAGCTTCCTTCCTTTTACCTTTACTACCTCAGAATGAGACAAATATGAATACAAGTGTTATCAAACTAGAATCCAGAAAGTCAGAAGTCCTGACCTGACATATGAATTTCAGTTATTTCATCTGCTGGCATTCGCTTTTCTATTTGCCACACTCTCCTATGCAGGTACCCAAATCATTCTGGAAAATATGCATTTGTATCTATTGTCTTCCCTATAGCCACTGGTAGTGGATTTTTTCTTTTTTTAAATAGGACCAATTATTTTTAATTTTGCTGTCTGGTTTCAGAGTTCCTAAAGGAAAAGCTATACCACTAAGGATATAGGAGACCCACGACCTGTCTCCTCATATAACGGATAACACTCAGTGACAGGTCACGTAGCCACTCCATACCTTATGCCCCAGGCACAGAAGTACTACATGTTTTTACAGAAATGTTATTAAAACTAAAACAAAACCTTTCAGGTTCTTCCATAACTGGTAGCAATGACCACACGGGGACAACTGATGAAGCATCCTCAGGTCACACTTACGTTCCTTTCCACAGTGATTTGGCTTGGAAACTTTCATTAAAGGGTGCAGATACTGCTCTCACCCTTCCCTCTGCTATCTGAGGCTCGTCACACAGTCACGACATAAGGCAGCAAGGTGCTCAGTGCACTTATAGCAAGAATGACAATGGCTTTATCTTCTCCTGAACCTTGTTCGAGCTGTTAAAGAAGAGATGCATACAGGTCATGCTTGTAAGGGATTACTTAGCAATCCAACCAATTTCCAAGTCTTTTGCATTCATTTATGTTTATTCCTGAAATAACAAATTATATGTAAGATATCTGTGTTCTGTAGAATTTACTTAGAAACACGGAGTGGAAAAACAGACATGAGAAAAAATGCCTAATTATTTAACAGTATTCAAATAAGTTACTCAGGCTCATTAGAAGTCAGACTGCGGTATAGCTGGTGCTTTGAAAGGTTTTAGCTTTCTTTGATTTTTTATTCTATATAAATTGAAAGACACAATAGGCATATTTTAGCTCATACTTTCTATTACTTTGCAGCAGATAATATGGCTAAAGCTCAGCAGCTAGCTTAGGAAAAAAAAAAAAGGAAATGGTATCTCTGTGAAGTTAATTTGCTAGAAAGCAAAGGGCACAGTCCCATAGTTGGTCATTACCCTTAGCTGTCACTGCCTTCCTAGGAAGATGGAAACGCTCAGTAAGGAGAACACCTAGCACTTTGCAGTACTGGGTCCATGATGTGCACATCTGCTTAATTTTCAGTGAAATTATGGGCTAAATATTTTTATCCTCAGCTGGAAAACTGCAGACATTCTCTCCATAGAGAACACTATCAATATTCACAAATATAAATGCTTGAATTTTTATTTGACTGAACCTGTCATCCACACAGACATACAGGAACCAACCATCACTAGGGATCAAACCCATAAATGTCAGGACTAAAATATCAGACTTCTATCATAACAAGTGAAAGATCGATCATCAAGGTGGAATAATTAGACTGTTCAGTTGCTGGAAACAGGTGCTGCAGGTGCTAGCTAACAATTTCTGTTTTGTTTTTCAGATGAACATATGTCTAAAGAAAATTAGACACTGACCATAAAAGTGTTTTTACACAGGCTACAAAACAGACACCTGAAAGAAACATTTAAGCTCTTATACCCTGAACCAGACACAAACAAAGAATCAAAAAGGTCCTTCACTTGTTGATAATACAAAGGTATACACGCCTGGTCTTTAACAAAGGTAGAACGAACGTTGGCAAATGCAAAAGTAGGAGTTAACTCACTACAACTACCCTGCTATTTTCTGCTCTATTTACGTGATATGTAATTATTTAGTTGTACTTCTTAGCCATCTACAGATGTGCAACCATTAAATTAACCATGCGTTCTTCTCAAAATGGAAGTTATAATTAGATATCTCTTTCACTTTTTTTTCATTTATTCTATGTCATTACCCATTTTTCCACAAGCATTATTCTGTCCAATCCTGTAATAGCAATACGGTATACATATGGAAAACATAACTTAATGGTACCTATTTTGTTTACACAGACAAATGCAAGCATGACTACTGTCCATATGGATTTATATAAAGCTAATATGAATTAATACACTTTGAAAATAGAGATTGTTTAAAAATTTATAAGCTTTGTGATCCTAAGCCACTTTTCCACAATTATCTCACTTGTAATTCAAATAGAAGGTGTTGTAAACTATTAGAGATCAAAACTGTGGGATTTTTTTTTAACTATGAATCAAAGGTAATCACCTACAGATGATGTAGAATAAATTGTCAGTAAAATATATGAGGATCTAAGTTTTATCCAGGAAGCTGCCCTGAGGCCAGGTTTGAATGAGTAACCATGGCCTCTTTAGAGAATTCTGTCACTTGACAGAAAACAGAAAGTGGGGATGAAAGAGCCAGGGAAAATCAGCTTACAAGGTGATGTATAATGGAAGTTCTGTGACCTTTTTGTATTTTGACTATTCCCAATTCTGTTGGAATGTCATAAAAATAGAAGCCAAAGAGTTTATCCTTTTGAAATCATTACCGAGTTCATTGTCTCACTAAGCAGAGGATAGATCTCTTCCATGGAAACTCTGAAATGCTCCATTCTGTGTAGAAGACAAGTTGTGCTAGAACCACAATTTCTGGTGTAGATGTTATGCCGGCACTGCGTAGGAAATGGCTTTTTCCTCTCATGACCAACAGTTGAGATGAAATTTTCTGAACTGATAAAATAAGTGCATTTTCAGCTTGAATTAATCAGAATGTTCAACTGACATCAAAATAATATTGTTCAATTTTATGGATTTTTGTGAGGATTACAGTTTCATTTATCACTAAATTCTTAAGTATTATATACTTAAATTCTGTTTCAGGTAACACAGTCAAAACTTGCGTTGACAAAAGGCAAGCATATGATAGTAGAAAAATAACTGCATTCAAAAACGTTTCCTGAGAAGTTAAATGAAACAAGCACTTTCTCATCAAATGTTTCTATTTTGCTAAATTACTATTTTCAGCAAGAAAAATATCTCACAACACTTAGAGGTTTTTAATGAAACCTATCTTTTCACTTTGTGTTAATACATCTCTAAAACAAACAAACAAACAAACTCTTTTCCAAATGGTAATGTTTCCCACATTTTAAGACACGTATCTGAAATTACTACATATACCAAGGGCTCCCTGTATTGCAGTTTCTGGCTGTGAAGTGTCTGGGACATTGTTGCCTTATAAAACACACTATGTGAATGACTAGAAAAGTAGACTGGTCCCGTACTTTTAGATGTTTAACACATCTGTAAGATAAAGACAGGACAGCTCTGTAACAGTTTAGAGATGTATCTCACATGTTGGTAGATCATTTTCTAAATCCGCCTCACAGGTCTGTCTCTTGTGATCTCCTCATTATTGTTTTTGTCCCTCCCAGTCCACTGTCTTCCTTAATTTGTTTTGCAGAAAATTAAATATGTCTGGGTAAGGCAGAATGCCCCACAGGGCATCTAAAAAGTGCTGCCACTTCGCCCATGACTAATAAGGAATAAAACCCTCCAAATCCCTCTTCTCTTACCATCACACTGACAAAAATTTGTCTTCCACATTTCTCTTTATTGCTGTTCATTGTTTTCCACGCTCAGAATACCTGTATTTGACAGTGTGAAAAAAATCTTCCCACTGGTATGTCAGATGTGCTTCAGTCAAACTTCTTGGCCATGCTACAAAAGAGGCAAAGGTGACTTTTCAAGCCGTCAAAAATATCAACATCTCCCAACATCATCTTCATTTACCTTCCACACATGTAATCATCATTCCCTCAAAACATTGGGCCAAAAAGTCCTGATATACAAGCCAGAACAACCAGCCACACTTCACACTAACTAATTGAAATGTACGGATGTTGTGTAAATAACTGCCAGGTCGTTGTTTACTGTCCCCTCTGACAATTTCAGCTAAAGGGTCAACTCAACAGTTGCCTAAGAATTATCTGTCAAAGAGGAAGAGATACCAGGGGCAGGCTTCAAACCTCCCAGGAATTACTTCTAGACTTTCACACAAAGTGATTGTGCCTGAAACTCCAGGGGTGGTTTGTTCAGAAAATTCTGTATAGGTAACTGGAATGAAACCACATTGTTTTTCCTGGAAAAATGGAAGGAGAGGGAAAATAAGGTTTGGGAGAGAGGAGAAAGGGGTTGAGGAAGCTTCAGACCTCCAATAGCACACACACTCTGGAGTCATGCGATACAACTATGATTGTGGAGTGACATATAACTTTTTTTACCTGAAACTACAAGAAATGTTTCTAATGCATGGCGGAGTGTTTTGTAAGTGTGTGTTTAGTAGAATGACTGAGTCAAGTCGCGCAGTGCTGGGAAAGCTAATGGCACTTCTGCCCGTGTTTGGCTGACCTGAGTGCTCCAGATTCCACTCCAGAGTAGCTATTTTTCAGTGTGATTCATACAGTACAGTTTTTTCTCTGAAATAATGAGGATGCCTTTGTCAGAGGGGTGGGCTAGGATTGTAATCCTCTGCATGATTAGATGAGTAAAAATCACACAGAAACTGACTCTTCTTCACCTCTCTTGCCCTCTCTCTTAAGAAATCAAACATGATTAAAGACTCAGTTTTATTCTCTTTGGACTTAAGATAAATTATTATAATCAAAGATCAATGTGCTTTACAAAATATAAAGACTAATGATTTTACAGAGCTCATACACAATCTTGTGTGGCTTATTTCTTCCTTAAAAGCATATTTCATGAACCAGATTTCTAAAAGTTTGTTAATGTAAGCTTGGATCTATATGTAATGTATCATCCCTTAGCTCTATTAAACAACAGACAACAAAATCTACAATTAAAAATAATAAATATATGTAAGAGCTCTTCATGATTATTTCTTGTACCAATCTGCTGAATCACCATTTCTTTTTCATTTGATAGCACTATATTTTATCATTAGCACATACTTAAAACCAAAATGAAGACTCTTTCATGACAGAGAAACAAAAAACTGATTCCCTGATGCTCAAGTTAAGTCATTCTTACACATTTGGGAAGTTGATTCAAGTCCAAAAATCTGTGGGAATTTTCAATAACTGCGTTCCTAATCTCCTTCAACACTTCTGAATGTCCTAATTCCATCTGCTGTAAACAGTTAGACTGCCTTTTGTCAAATTATCCCAAATAAAACAAAATATGTGCAAGTCTTCATAGGATGAGGTCCTAAACCACCTGAACAGTATGTTTATTTTCTGTAGTTCTGCCAGGTTTTCTATCCCTCCAATTACAGACAAACTTGAAGGTTTGAAGGTTGTGGGAATAAGAGGCAAAACACAGGGGGAAAAAAAAAAAAGGGGGCAAAAGAAAAGCAAAACTTCAAAATTTTATTCCACAGCTCAAGTGTCCACTCGAATGCAAGTACTGTCAAATTACAGACATATTACAAGAAAGGAGTCACCAGGCTTTCATCAAAAAGATACTAAGTCTGCTGGCTGGAGAAGGATAAAAAGCAACAGAACATTTTGCTTACAACTGAGTTGACACAGAGAGCAAGTCATTTCAGTGACTTTCTGTCCAGTAGGAAAGGAGCATGCCTTATATATTTAAGCAGCATTTTCTAGAGAATCATTAAATATTCAACTGCCAGTCTTCACCTGGCTGTAAATGAGGGAATGTGATTTTCCATTCCCAAACACCTCTGCTGAGCTTCTGGCATGGAAAGCAGACCACATCCACTTAGCACTTTCTCTGCAGGTCTTCTGATATGACAACTGAGAAGATGATGAGAAAAAATAACCCTTTGCTTTTATTATCTTACAGAGAATGGGGAGAAGTATATTGTTTTTCATAAAGTGAGAATGTAAATTCTCCCTTCACCACTGTAAAGAAGGAAAAGTTACAGGAATGGTAAAATATTTCCCTTACATATAACAAATAACAGATAGGAGATTTTTGTCCTTGCTGCTCCATACAAAAACATATATGACTGTGATTAAGCACATACACCAGATATCACGCAGTAGGACGCCAGTCCCCAATTCCAAAGCAGAAGATAAATAAAAAGTTCAGATGGAAATCATATGAAATGGTCCTTTGAACTCTAATAGTGCTTCATGGCTCTATATGGAAGCGTTCTGCTAAAATTTGTTTCCATTTACACACTTAGGAAATTTCCACTGAAAAAAATGTAGCAAGTAGAAATTCTAGAACCGGCACTTTTTGTAAACGTACCAGCTAACAAGGCAGAGTTACTAGCAGGAAGGAATCTGACTGTTGAAAACAGCACACTAGGACAGGTAAGAATATAAATAGTACTAATGTTTTGCACCAGCTTAATGCTTTGTCTGACTAAACATTTCATTGAATATTTGGTTCATAGGACATCAAAAATTTCAAGATGACTGTGTGCATACTTCTGCAAGATTTTTGAGTAAGTAGTTGTGAACTAGACAGCTTAAGGCAGCTGAAAAATAACTGTGTCCTCTACTCTGTGCCAAAACCGTGACAGCAAAGAGAACCTCTGCAGAGGTTGGAAAACAGATTTTGGAGACTTTCAGAATGGACTGAACAGTCCTCAAGATGTTCCAAGCAAACAGGCCTCACCAGGGATGACCTGTGGTCCTGCCACAGGGGATATGTACTGAATACACGCTTTACCTACTGTTTTGAGTGTCCTGCAGTGTATGACAGCTTCAGAGCTGTCCAAAGCTCGCTGGACTGTGGGGATGTGTTCATTTACTTACAGATATGATGAGATTTTTTTTTTTTTTTTTACAGTAAGGTCTGTACACCTCTATCAATTCCAAGCAAAATGCTGGATGCCAAGTCACCACAGGGTATGTGTCAGTGTTTGTTAAACACGCTCTGCACACTCTTATTAATTTTACATTGCTGTGGTTTCACTGTTGGGAAATTCACAAATGGCAGCACATGGCATTGTCCTGTGGGTAAACAAGGAAAACACTGCATGTTTTAGTAATGCAGGGTTCATTTTTCCTGCCTTCATAGACTTCTTTGCATTTTTTTGCTGTATGGACAATTTCAGCGCCACATCTTACCTGCCTAAGGCACTCCTCTATAGGCAGGATTTTTTACACATGACAAATCTCTGAATTTTAAGAATGAAAGATGGGCTTTCATGGCAGGAGATTACTTTTGACAAAAATAAAAACCCTTAATATTTAAAAAACAACAACAAAATCTTTCTTCCCTATGTGACAGTCCATGGAGTTTGGAAGAAGGCTCACACAGCATTTCAGGTCTGAAGCTTATGTACTTTCACTTCAAAAGCCCTATTAGAGGGCTTGAGGAACAGGATTAGAATGGTATTGGATGAACCTCCTACTTGATTTGGGAAGATAAAAGGAGCATGACTCCCACAGGCAACTGTTTTTACAGTAATGTGGCAAGAAGTTGCAGCTGAGGAGTTCTGTGGCAAATCGATGTTCCCAGAGACTAAAAGCAATCAGGGCTGCTGAAGCACGAGGTTAATGTGATTGCAGGGGAACATCAAGAGGAGAGGATGAGGTAAACTTGCTGCTCTGATGGAGCACATTTATAGCAGTATTAGTTTGTTATAGCCATCATCTGCCTCTTCATTTTTCTGCCCATTTCCACAGTATCCACTTAGGATTCCTTTATCAGGAAAAACCCTGAGCACAGAGACTCCATCCTTTGCAGACTCCCATGGCCATAGAAGGTTGCCATAAAAAATACCTGTGACAGTTTGACTTTCACTTGATCCCTTGGTCTCAAGACCAGTGGCTTGGCACAATTAATTTAGAGCAAAATAGTACGTAGCTGCTGTACTTTCCATGTGTAACAGTTCACATATGTTTTCTTGCCTGATGTCAGCCAGTAATGATGGAACACGAGAAACACGTTATATACGAAGCAGATGACTGTATCAGTACAAGGACAAGCAAAGAAACAAGTAAAATAGGAAGAAACCCCAGACAATTGATTCTGGGCTGGCACAGCCTTAATAGCATGGCTCCTAGAGCATCAGGATGTGTACTGAGACCCTGTCACACCACCTGGCAGGATACATGCACCAGGTGGAGCCACAGGATCTGACCAAAGGAAAGGCACAAGTCATAGATGATCACTCCTCCTTCGACTGCTTAAAGTACGCTTTTCTTCTACTGCAAGCCCAGTCTGTCGGAATTAGTCTATCTTGCAGAATAGAGGCCGCAATTTCTTGCCTTTCTCTTTTGTATTTTACCCCTCAAGAAGAATTTTTACCTCTAACACTTCCCATCAGCTTCCAATGAAGACCAAATATTTTCCTTTTTCTAACTCACCAGTTTCCAGCAACAGCCAGCTTCTATACCAGTATCCTACAGTTTTCAGAGGGTTTCATCAGTTTTGTGGGGTTTTTTTAATAACATTCTGCTTTACTTCTTGCAAGTTTTGAGCTAGTTATATACAGTACATCTATCACTCCTAGATGTGAACAAAACTAGGTTAGTCACATGATATTGAAGGACCATGCTTTACACTTCACTGTAAAAGAAAACACAGCAAGACACCTGAGAGTATCAATAATCTTTTCCAAACATGATGTGGGTAAGCAGAGAAGCTTAACTAAGCAACTGCATTTCTATATGCAGTCCTAACTTTTAAAAGAAAAAAAAAAAGATGTCCCTAGACTAGGTGGTCAAACAACATAAAGGCTATATGATTTATGACAGCTAAGAGAAGCCAGTGTCATAGATGCAGCTTCTGGAACACCTGAAAAGGTACCATGTATTGTATTAACAGGAATAAAAGTCAGGTTGAATACATTTTATATATTTCCAACCCTCTGGGCAAGAATAATGCCCATTGCTGATTACATGCTTTTGCCACAAATACAGCATTGATGAATTTTGCCAATCCACACCTCTTGTTAAAGAAATATGTTGAATAAAGGCAGAAGAAACCATGTTCGGATGTTCCTCTCTCTTCAGAGCAGGAAGATCCCTGGGTATTCCTACTGGAGGATAGTCTTGACTATACCTCGAGGTACATTCATGAATTCCATACACTTTGCCCTAAAGAGCTGCCCTGTACCTCTCTCTCTCTGCACTGAACCCAGGCATTATATCCCAAAGCTGTGAAAAATGATGAAGACAGCTTTCTGTTTCACTTTGCTGTTACAGAGGACACAATGTCACAGTTTCCTGTTCTGGACAAAGGAAGATGACTTGTGATTTCTGAATTCCATTGCAGGTCCCTTGAGGATCTGTTCGAAGTTCACAGTACCTTAAGGATGCTTTGCAACTGATTTTAGAGATAATACAAGCTAACTGTGTTGGTACCTGGTTAACAGAAAGAAGTGCGTTCTGGATTTTGCTTATTGTTACAATGCAGTTCTGATAGATTTCTACTGATTAAAAAAAAAAAACACCAAAACAAACCCCTGAATTTTGCATCAATTACTCAGTAACCAGTACTGTACCACGCATTATTTATACTGCACAAGGTATTTACTATAGTAACAGCTGGGAAAGTATGCATGTGGATCAGCGGCCAATCTCTTCAGGGAAGCACTGTCTATACTTGACTCGGAGGCAGTCTAGTTTCTGGATCCAGCAGACATTTTTATGCAAAACAAAGTGCATTCACGGGAAATTCAGAGAAGCAAAGAACTTACAAAAAGCCTAGAACTTCCTGTTTTGTGGAAACTAAAATCAGAGCATATCTCAGTTAATTTGCAGTGTGAAACACATCTCCTACTAAGTCACTAAGAATGGCAATTGCTTATGCTATGCCTCTCTGGCCTAATAAGTCTTGAAATAATTTCTATTCAGTGGAACACTCTTAGTACCCTTCACATCAGTAGAGAATAGAATGTATTTAAGTGTCTTCAGCAAAGGAGGGTCTTAAGTCTGGGCCCCCCTGCTAAGACTGGAGTGGTCATCAAAGTGGGTGGCACTACCAGCACCTCCACAAGTGCAAAAAAAAAGTGGGAGCCGTGGTCCTGTGTTAAAGATGTATGGGAGAAAGCATAGGCACACACCTCCAGGTCCGACTACACACTTCCAGTCAGCTCTGATTAAGGCAGTTAAGCTCTAGGGAGGAGTCAAATGTAACCCTGAGTTCATTTATGACAGACCAGTCCTGAAGTATCTTATTATGCTATTTCACCTCCCATTAGAAACGTCTGGTTTTCCCAGAGTACTCTGTAGCCCATGGGTACCAGACACCATCAGTTGCAGTCTGGAATAATATTGACACAGTTCAGACTAAGAAATGAGGGGAAAAAGAAAGGTGGAAAAAAAATAAAAAGAGCCGAACAGACTACATTCTTTACTATCTGGAGATGTTAGCGCATACTACAAATGCATTTTTGATATTAGCCAGCTAGCAAAGAAAATCCTAGAAAAAGGGACACATTAACACCCCTCTTCCACAGATAACGCAAGGTCACAAAGGAGATCAGTACTCAGAGGAACCAGCTACTCAGTCCTGAAGAAACCACGACTGGAAGAGGTCTAGGACTAGCAGCCAAGGCATGCAACCAGTTCTGACCCAGAATTAATTACATCAGCGAAGATACACCTCAAAGGCAAATGCTTTTACAGGGAAGGATGGCAGAAAAGAAGGGCTTGGACAGGGGTGGCTTTGTTACTATCCATACTAAAAACTTTCTTTTAACCCTTGGGGAAGGAATGCAGATTTATCTGCAAAATAATATATATGTATAATTTTGCTACAGACTTTAGTTATTTCACTTTCTGCCATAACTCCTGATGGGCCAGATTTTTAGCACGTTTTTTAAAAAAACTTTTTGGCAAATACACAAATTGTCTCATTTCTAGAATTCTTTAAAAGCTTAAGAACACTGTTACCTGATGAGCCGCCTCATCTACTCAGAATGGCTGCCAGAGCTCTTCTATTAATTGAAATGATAAAGTAGAAATTAGTTCCAGCATGAGACTGTAATGTTTCTTAAAACACCTTAAAAAGAGTGCTCAGTTTTAATGTTTCTCAGTTCTTTAGCAATTCTATACCCAAAATAATAAATGTTAATAGCACAACAAGGCTTTGGATAAAGTGAAAACACACTAAATTTTAAAATAATAGAATGTATCATTCTCTCAATATAGTACAAAATTATCATGTCAAGCTTGCTGTCATAAGAGAGGGAGCTCAGGATGTTCAGGATTTCAAAAAGAATGATGCATTAAAAAAATTAGCATGTGAAAATTATTTGTGTTATTTTTTCACATTTTTTTTCCCCCTTATTTTGAAGAGCTTCATAACAAAGATACAGGGCTTGAATAGTCATCGATTCTTTAAGCATAGTCTCTTACTCACAGTCTATCTAAAATAGCTTTTTTGAATTTGTGATAAGCAAGCATTTAAAAAAAATTAAAACATCAAAGTTCATCACACAAGGTTTTCAGAGATACAACCCTAATTTCTTTGGAATTTATGGGAACTTTTATCATGAGAGACAAAGCCAGGACTCATTCAGTTCTTTACATTTCCTCATTCAGTTGCCTTATGCACTCCAATAGTAGAATATCACAAGACTTCCTCACATACAGACTTCGAGTTTGTGTGGATATACATCAAATATATATATATACACACACACACACACGTTAAGTGGCAGAAAACAGGGTGACTGACATGAGCACACAGGAAACAAAATTAAACTAGCATAGCAAAAATACAATTTGGGGGCTTGGAAACAGGTGCTGAGAACTGATTTTAAAACACTGGTTCAAAAACTGCTCACCTTTTGTCTCTTAGAGATACTTATCCCCTACCCAGACAGTCATTAGAAAGGGATGAACACCCACCATGCTAGGCAACAGGTCAGTGTATTTATGACTCTTCTTCAGGTATTTAAACTATTGTATTGGACTGAGTTGCAAATTTTCCCTTCTCACTCACATCAACATTTTGGGGATTATGTGATTTAGAGCCTCAGAAATTCTGAAGATACTTTTCTATTGCAGAGACTATATAAAATTGTTGAATATTTTAAACAAGTAAAATTACATAAAGACGGAATAAAAATTAATAATTAAAAACGAAAGACACTGAAACTCATTTTACTTGTACAATAAACAATAATAAGCTTCTCTTCTGCCAGTTCCAAAATCTTAACTACCAAAGGAAAAAAAAAAGTTTAAACATTTGGATATTTTCAACTTTTTTCACACATATGCATAATGTAATTGGTTTCTTGATTGTAGTAATTTATCTTGCATACCATGAAAATAAAAATAGCTCCTGGGCAGTTTAAATTATCTAGCAATGAAGACTATATTGGAGCAAAAGTCTATTATCCTCCAGTGCTGCAGAAATTAATGCTTAAATAAAGTTAGCATGTCTAAACATAGTCAGTCACCTAAAATTTTGCCACTAGAAATATTTCCTCATCGTAAAAAACAAGTGGCCAATGACCCATCCAAGAACCAAAAGGTGCAAGCATGCATTATTTGGATAGAAAGGCTTCTTGAAGAAACTATATCATAGTATCATTTCAATAATAATAATAACAACAACAACTATTAGAAGTTTCTATAATAATATTGAATGTCTTTTTGTATCACAAGTCAATGTTGAGTCATGCAGTAATTCTGATTTTAACTTCTCTTTAGAGGAGCACTAGTTTCTCCCACACCTCCTTCTAGAGCGGGAACTTATGAATTTCCTGCCTATACTGTGAAGCTTCACTGGGCCCTAGTCCACAAGGTATAATGTGATTGTTTACAGCATTGTGAACATTTTTTAGTATTAACACAATGAAAGATTAAAACTGAACTGACCACTTGGGTAACCCTACTGACATCAACAAGGCAACCTGAGTAGAAGTACTTTTCTGTATTTCCACTGAGTTTGGTGAGCTACAGCAAATTACACACAACAAGTTTAGTCTGGAGAAGAGGAGGCTGAGAGGAGACCTCATTGCCCTCTACAGCTACCTGAAAGGAGGTTGCAGAGAGCTGGGGATGAGCCTCTTTAACCAAGTAATAAGGGATAGAACAAGAGGGAATGGCCTCAAGTTGCGCCAGGGAAGGTTTAGACTGGATATTTGGAAGTATTTCTTTACCGAACGGGTAGTCAGGCATTGGAATGGGCTGCCCAGGGAGGTGGTGGAGTCCCCATCCCTGGAGGTGTTTAAGAGTCGGGTTGACACAGCGCTGAGGGATATGGTGTAGATGGGAACTGTCAGTGTTAGGTCAATGGTTGGACTAGATGATCTTCAAGGTCTTTTCCAACCTAGACGATTCTGTGATTCTGTGATTCTGAGGATCAACAGTGTCTACAAAAGTGAAAATGAGAACAGATCACCCATTATAAAGATGTATCAAGACAGAGTACTTATTTAGGCACTCAACATATTAGCAAGTTTCTAACTTTCATGAAACTTACAGCAGAAGTAAGGAAGACCACTGGGGATTTGTCTCACATTAAAAGCGTTGTGTGTCTACTGAGTGAGTTTAATAAGGATTCTATCTTTTGACAACTAGTCAAGTCAAGTCTTCAGCTGTCAAGAAATCTCCCTGAAAGCAGTGACTCATTCACAGACAAACTGAAAGTTTTCATAATCACTGGGTAAATCAACACAAAATATATGTTTGACAGGTAATTTTTCACCACTGTGAATTTCACCAATTTCTTTGGGACCTCTGTCAGAAAAACCTTTGAAACAACCAATACATTATTTGTTCATTTTTCAGTTTCTTCTAGTACTCAAGCAGCACTTTATTTTTTTGGCTGGTCTTGTAGGCTAAAACCAGCCACTACTTGTAGATTAAGATAGATAGACTATATTTTCTACCTTAAGGCATGGAGGTTTTTCATTCTTTTTTCTTGAGGGAAGGGGGGATAGTTATCTTTGGAAAGTCTAATTTGAGGAGAATTTCTGCGGGTTCACTTTGTCTGTGTCTCTTATCGTATTATCAGATTATATGAGTAGACAATCCACTGCTGTTTAATACATTCCAATTTGAGACATACGGAGATAAAGACAGAGGTACCCTGTCCTTCTAGAAAGCAGTTATTAATTGGTGATTAATTTAATTAAAAGTTCCCATACTTTGTGAAAGACACTCTTATCAGAACTGTGGATACTCTTGGCGCTTCTTGCTTTTTAAATATGAAGTGAGATCCACACATACACAGATGTATGTACGTACGTGTACAGAGAAACAATATTTTAGTCAGTTCCATTTATTCGACTGCCTTCCTGGTGGTATCTACTTCAATGTTGCTGTCTTCAGTCCCAACCTGTAACTCAAACCTCCTTCCCAATCATTCACTATTTCTTGGCATAAGCTGCAATTCCAACTAATATTATATATATTTTTCATATGCTTTTTCCAATTCATGACTTTCTGTTGGCACTTGTGCAAATAACAATTTCCGTCACCCACTGCCACCTTCTGTCCCCTTTTCAATCAAGTTCATACAAAACCCTGTTGCTGCATGAGGCTTTTGTTAGTTTTAATCAGTGAAAAGTTCAGGTAAAAAAAAGCACCATATTTCTACAGAATCCAGAATTTTGCAGTTTATTTGGCTGGGAGGGGGGGACAGACAGTGATGTAATTCACAGGCTGCAACAAGAAAGCCAGCATCCTCTCTTACCACTGGCTAACAGAGCAGAGTAAGGACACTCTCCCATGTTACAGGGGATTCCAGTTTAAGTTTACGCGCACCCCAGTCTGGAGCTCGGCTATCAGCATAGCTCCTGCACTTACCAAAGAAGTTCACGAGTAAACGCGCTACAAGGATTTATACTTTGGAGTCTCTCCCGATCCCTCCTCTCGGAGCAATTCCACACTGTATAAAATACTTACATTTCCAATCAGAAAGATAAAGTGAACAAAAACGTGGAATGGTGCTAGAGATGGGTGATTGGATGGCTTATCTGAGGGGCAGACAGCTACGTGCTTATGGTAGGAACTTCTAGGTGTTTCACTCAAAGTGAATTGGCTTTAAATGATAAAATTATACCTTAAAATATCTTTTAACCTGAACGTTCTCCAGGAAAACGGGCATCAGGGTTCAAATCACCCCAAAGAGAACAGGGTATTGAACAAATCTACCTGTTTGAGTGTCAGTCATCACAATACTGAATTAAAAAGCACTGACTGATGCTATAGCCTTCCCATTTTGCAAACTATTCTCAGAGTTCATTTCAGCTGCTTCACTTTCACTACAGATTTGTGAAATGAAAATTAAACATGTTTCAGGCTGAAAGGATAGAGTTATGAACAAATCTCTGCTTTGAACATAATTCTCTCCCCTTAAATCCTTCAGTAGTGGCAGCAAGGGCTGGATACTGAAGCTTTTATCTTTGTGCAGTCTAGGACAAACTGTTGTTTTGCTGTCTCCTTCATTTAACTTGGATTAATTGACATTGTCAGAAATACATTTAACACCTGTTACTGGCAGATTTTTAGTTCAATAATAATTACTCCAACACTCAGCAGGCACACATAAGAAAAATCATCATGATTCTCCTTTGGTCTCTATCCAGACAAAGACCTCACCGAACTTTTGCAGGGCGAGTATCTACTAGTGCTTGACTGCAGCACGTTCCCAGTTTCATTTTTCCTTATTCTCACAATCCTCCAAGGTGAGACACCTCAATGATGACATCAACACAGGCAGTATGAATGGAAGCGGGCACACAGCGTAGATAACCTGGCACACAGCCATGCTCAATTCTGCTCACCTGATCCCTCAGCCCAGCTGAGCACCAGAAGTATTTCATCTTCAAATAGCAGCAGAATTCTCTGCCGTAAAAGTTACCAGTGATGCTATTAATCACATTACTCTAGTTTTTTATACAAAGCTTGAGAGGGTTCAATATCTGGGAGGAATACGTGCAGCATCTCAAACACTTAAATTATTAGCTTCACGGCTTTAGCATCACAGTCCTCTGTTTACACAAAAGAGTCAGTTTTTATTAAACAGAGTAATTAAGCAATATCCAGCAGGAACACAATTTTAATGGATATGGATAATGGATATCTAATAAGAATGAACGATGTCACTTATTTTTGTATAGAATGCATATCCCTGGGGAGGGCAGGGCGGGGATAGCTATCCTAAGCCTGGGTATAGAAGAAACCAATCTAAACCAGATACAGAGATTAATCTTCACCCCTGCAAAAAGTTGGGGGGGTGGAGAGAAAATAAAAAAGGTAAGGAAAACGAAGCACCAAAGGCAGCAAGTATATTTTCTAGCAGTTTCATTGGACTTGGCTGGTCTGAAAGGTGTGCTTATTCATGGAGTAAATAACTTCCTTCAGAAACCACATAAATCTCATCTGTACATCCTTCACTGCTCTGGGAAAGAATAAATTTCAGTCCGAGTCTTCAGGTCTTTGTGTACTATGTATTATACCTGATGTACTCGTTCACCACCTCACTCTTAAAACTTTATTTTGGTCCTGTCAGTACAATCCTCTTCTGGTCACTCTAAAATCTTATTAGGTATGACTAAGGATGATTTTTTATCTGCATTATGGAAAAATAACCCCTATAAAATTAAAACTTTCTAACAGTTCTTACATTTATTTCCGTAATTCAGGCTTATTGTCTTTGTCCCTTTTCTATTTTTAAACAAGTAGAATATATATAATTTGAAGAACTCAAGCAAGTGAACTTGACATACAGTGACTTACTACATTCTTCTAATTACTATCCAATTTTAAAATAATTTCCTAATCCTAACTTCAATTAGTGTTGGGGAAAAAAAAAATCTATTTTTTCCTCTAATTAAAATATAATTTTCACCCAAGTGAAAATTTTGCACAGAACACATCTCCTATCATGAAAAATGAAATATAGTTCCCTAAGGAAAACAACCTAAGTACTTAATAGTCCCAGGTCATTTTGCAGTCAACAAATACAAAAAACTTTAAATTCCAGATTGCTGAATTGAGAAAAAAAAATACTTCAGTGCTCATGTTTTTATTTCTGATAGCCAGAATTTTCCAGAGAAAAGAAGCCTTCGTGATAAGACCTCAAATACTTCAACAATATCTATCTGACATTAACCAAAATATAATTTTCCTGACTTCTCAGAAATAAAAATCATATATTTAATAACAGCAAAATTGTATACTTGCCTTCCAGTTTGGGATGGTGGAAGGTATGGCAAACCTTCATGTTACAAATCCTGGCAATTTGAGGAAATCAGATCATATTTTGCAATCTTCAGCAAAACTACAGGAAAACTGTCTGTCCAGCCCTAAACTACCATCTTCTGGGAAAAAACAACCCTGTTATTTGGAATAAATTTACACTCATGTCTGTTTCTTATGTCTCTACACTAGTTGATAGTAGACAGTTTTCTCTGGTAACAATCTGTGCTAACAGAAAAACATGAAACAGGCGTAATTCTTTGGCAGATAAAACAATGATCAGGCACAGAATCTGTATTGTAAACCTTGCCTTGTAAAGTACTTACATACTGGTATTTACAAAAACCTGAAGAAATAAAGAGCCATCACTTGTGGCTTCTTTCCACTTCCTGGTACCAATAGCTTGCAAGTATTTATGTTCCATCTGCGGGGAACTTCATTGCAAGGCTAATGTAACACTCCACTAATAACTACATCCCAGAATTAAAGCTACAGTAATGTCTTTCCATAAACCCCACCATACCGTCACCTAATAAAGTATTACCTGTACAGAAAGGAGCTATGACATCCTTTTTTGGATTTCTTGATTTTCTGTGAAACTCGAAGAGACTGTGATACATAGCCTTGCGACAAATGTCCCAACTACATATTTTACCTCCTCCCTGAAACGGCCAGAGTATCCCTCCCACTTGCAAAACTACACCAGTAATGCTGTATCTGTGAAATATCTGATAATGTTATTTGAAACCAAGGGAACAGTCCAGCTGTGTTCCCACCCAGGTGCACTCCAGCCCGATTAAAAGGACACGCCTTTCAACAAGTAAATGCCACTAGTCCCAGGATGAAGGAATCTGTTGAGATGCTGAATTTCGAAAAACATATCCACACAGTACAAATGCATCTCAGTGTGTTGATTTCTATTTAAATATGTCTTCCTTAGACATGAAAGTAGAGGTTTTTGAAAAAGCATAATCTTTTAAAGATGTTTATTTCTAAAAGTAGTGTGAAGTATACATCTCTTGGGCAATAGACTTGCTTTTAATGAAGTATAAATCAGTTAAAAATTATACTGAATCATATTTCTGTAGATGGGCTATTCTCTAGCTTTAGGCAAAATATTACAAACATCTGCTTCAATGTACTTACTGCATATCATCAGTCTACTGACATTATAGTTTTTACTGTATTTTTAAATGGCTCTGGATGAATATTTTGTGATATTTAAAAACAGCTTATGTACACCTGGGGATTTGTTCTGAAGAATGATTACAGCTATGAGAATGTACTTGACAGAGATATATAATTCCAATTTTTATAGGTAAGAACTGTTTACTATTAAATGCTCAGGAAATAACTAGGACAGAATTGTTCAGATACCAGGCTGTGCTGTCCTCAGTAAAAGTCTTGAGCTTTACCTTCATATGCCAGTTGTCGGGGCAGAGAAACACACATTGTGCTGTAACACACCAGGTTATTCCTGGTGTGCACAGAACAACACACCCATATGAAAGTGATCAAATACTTTCTATTTTCCACTTCTTTCAGTGTATCTAATGTTATATTTAACATTTCAGTAATAAAAGCACAACAGCTAAATCAGGAGTTCTTTATAAAGAAAAAGATTAAAATAAAAAATCCACAGCTTTCATGACACATATAAAAATAGTTGAATACTGCAGCACTTGGATTCAACACAGACGATAGTCTGGGAGTTTTTCAGACAGAAGGTTTAGGGATTGTGCCGTAGTGCTCTGATTCTCGAGTCTCTCAATCAGGAGGAGCCCAGAGGGGCTTCCATTGTGGTGCACTCAAATAATAATATCAGGGAAATAGATATGGTGTAACAGAAGGGCTAGTGGAAGAAACAGGTGAATGCATGTGTGCACGTATATTTATTTATACGCATCCACAGGCAATGCTTTATTTACAATCCTTTTGTAGACAAGAGATCTTTCTGCACCCATTCTCCATTCCTTCCTCACACATAAACCAAAATGAGAAATGTTGATTACAGCTTACCTTTTACCAGGAAGGTAAAAGAGGAAAGTAGCTAAATATGTATCTGTACATCGCCTGGATCAATTTCATTAAAGGCGCAAACTAAAACTGCTCTTTGGAAGAGTGGCAAGAGAAGGTTTGCAAATGCCTACCTAAACTTTGTGAGCCATGCATAGTTCTACTACATAAATTTTAACTAGAAATAATTATGTGGAATATAAAGTTCCTGACAACTTATGTGTATTTTTCATCCCTTCCTATTTCCATTACAATCACTGCAAAACAACAGATACTGTAGTACTAACCCATTTAATTAATATTGTGGGGAATAGCATCACCAAGGCTGTGATGAGGCCCATAAAGCACATAGTAAAGTGCACACCAACTTCAGGAGCTGTTTTTCCTTTCACTGTTTCACAGCACACCTGAGAAAGGACTGAAGGAAGGGACAGCCTTTATTCATATTTTACATTCTCAGTGCCTTCACCATGCACTAGCACACACAGAAGCCACGTAGTACTTGGTTAAAGAACATAATGCAGAAGAAATCCTACACTTAGGAATACATCTAAAGCTCAGGCATCTCTTTTTTTTTACACATTATATACAAACCATGATATGTTAGTAAATGCCCTGACAGTTGCTTAAATGAAGTACATGGTTTTGTCTTTGTTTAAGAACCTTCATATTAAAACCTTTGGACAAGTCCATGGTTTTTGACCTGAACTGTATAGGACTTCTGCTCTAAAAAAACCCCTAATAGCAGATGGTCCCTTGACAAGGTCATATAACTCACACTTTTGTACAAAAGTACTAAATTTCCAGTAAAGCCCCCTGATAAATTATGTACAATGAAGGCTTATTGTTAGTTCTCTACTCCTAAAGTGTCATGCCCCATCCTCCACTATTTTCAAACATACAGAACATTCCTAAACTGAGGGCCAAGAGGGGGGACTTATTTTATGGCAGCCAGCCACAGAGCTCCAACAGAAATCAGCTAGTGGCATGCAGGCACATCTTCCTATTTGGGGTTCAGCCTTTCAGGGCAGGTAAGACAGTTTAACAAGTGATTGTCTATCAGCAAGAGAGAATACAAGAGACAATTCCCTGAAAATACATAGGTGCCTTATCCAGTCCTTCACCCAAGCCAGTTAAAAGAGTCCAGCAAACTTCCTAATAAAATAGTTACTACTTGTTTCTGAAGCCGCTTGATCAGACAAGTTTCTGCTTAGATACAAATAGCTACTAATGCACTCTACAACTAAGAGCTCTGCGCCAGATTTACTAAAATAATCATTATTATTGTGGTAATATTTTATAATCCATACACACCCACACAAATTCACAAGTTGTCTCTTACAGAGAAACAAAAGAAAAAAAAAAAATAATAAAGTGTCATATTCTATACAAAAAACTGCCCCTAAGAGAAAAGGCAGTTATTAAACACTTAAGTTTTGCCATAAACATGTACGTTCTTACTTCTTAAAACTGCATGTATTTATTATACAGTGTAACTTACTAACACTAGGATTTATGGGAAATACTTCACAATTTAGAATTCATTGTGGCTGTTTCAATTTCTGGATGTCTCTGATGAGATAACCCTTTTTAAAAGCCTTGCTGTGTGTGCGTGACTGCTCAGGATTTTCTGAAAATCCAGCTTAGAATTGAAACTCTTTCCTCTCGTCAAAAATCACTACTAAGAGCACTGCATTTGCACTATTTAAAATGTTATTTTTCCAATACAGCAGAAGCAGAGTAAAATACATTTATCATTAGTAGCTATTTGGTTTAAAAAACACTACCCATTAATGTTGCTGTGATGTATTGATTTTTTTCTCAGTGGTTAATAAGGGCATGTAGAGCAGTAGGAGCTTGGGTTTATGACTGTAAAAGGGAGAAAAATATTCTAACTGGGTAAAAAAATACAGACCTATACTGTCAAAGTATTACTTCCATTTAGCTTCACCATTCACTAATGTATAACCTGAGTAAATTAAGACAAACTGCATACCTCTGCTACAGAAGCAGCTTCAAAGTAACAACTTATTTGGGGGAAAGTTAAAAAAAAAAAAAAAAGCTTTGAATAAGCTTTAGATAAGTAAAAGGCTTAAAAATAGAAGTATCTTTTATTAGGTACCTGCTCAGCACATAGCACTTGTATGAGAGTCTTTATGAATGCTTATGGGAGCTTCTATGTTACAAATATTAAAAGTAATTAACGTGCAATTTGAAAGGGTTTTAATAAGCGAAGAAATCACGCCTCAAGTTTCTGAGATGAGTTTTGGATATGCCCAGAATGAACAGAAATTCAGGGACAATGATGGATTTAAAGCTCAAACCACTAAATGCCTACATTTTCCAAATATATTTCCCAAGTAAGTTTAAAGTTCTGCTTCTGGTTGTGCTCAGAAACTCTAGTTTAAGCACAAGCATCTCAGTCAGTGTTTTACACAGGCCTGTCTTCATCCACATACATCATCTGAGGGCTCCAATCAGTTGACTAATCTTGACAAATACGTAAAGCATGCAGAAAACAGCCAAAGGAGGTAGACCTTTCCCTTTTAATTCAGCAGCGTAGTCTCTAGGCCAGCTCCAGAAGACTCAAGTTCTCTTCTACCTCAAGCAATTTGCAACTACACACTCCCACCTTCCAGCAGCCCCAGCCATTACCCGATAGCACATTATAGCCCTGAGATACTGGAAAAAGTTGAAATATGGCTCCATCAGAAGAGTGAGACCATTTTTCCAGCGGGCAGTTGGGGCAGCTACTTCATCAGCTTCAGCTGTTGGAAAACTACGCTTAGGAACCAAGTTGTTCCATGCATTTCACCGACAGCTCCATCAGCTAAATCTAAGCCATGAATTCCGCCACAGCAGCTATGTGACACCCATCCTATGTGCTTTTGTGGATTTAGTCATCACCACTGCCAGTTTAAACCCAAGCTCTTGTAACTGAGCAGGTGCCACCTATTAAAAACATCCAGCAGGTAAATATTTTAAGCCTCTAAGTGAAGGCTTTCAAAAGCACAGGTATTCTTTCATTCTAGTTTACCCTTTCTATTTTCCTCATTTGTCATTTTTATCTTGGTTTTCCTTTTAACCATCTCCTCCACTCATTTATTCACTGAATGGCTCATCTTCCATCATCCATCTTCCTTTCAACCTTCCTTTCGAAACTCTCCTTCTACCTCCTGTTTCAAGAACACTGTAACTGAAATAGAGAGTGACAGAACATTTACACATTGTTTCTGCACGCTCTTAGAAAACGTATGAACTTCTGACTGGCGAGGAAAACATGCTGAAACAATGATGAACTTACGATTACAAAAGAAAAAGTTCTATAAGGCTAAGCAGCAATGAAATGATCAGCATTTCTAGGTTGTTTGGTTTTTTAAAAAAAATCCTGCATTTATACTCCTTCTGACAGATTCTTTTGATGGAACACCAGCATATTTAGACTGAGCCTGGTCAAACAAAAATATGAGGGGAAAAAAGCGTATTTAAATAAATGTTAGAGATTCAATAGCTAAATACTGGGGAATAAAAGACAAATATAAAAGCTCAAATCCAGTGTCAAGGGTAACTAGTAGAAAGGATGTTACAGCAATCGAGAGACCCTTGACATTTCTTAGGGAATAATTTAATAAATCCTGTAAATTGCAAAAGGCACTAGGCAGAATGTTATGAAGCCCCACAGAGAATCTTCCAAGAATTCATAACGCAGAAATAATATGCATTAACCAAGATGAAGATTTAAAGAGCTGTGTATAGGAAAAGAACCTTAGTGCCCAAAAGTGAGTATAACATTCACTATAAAACTAATTAAAGGACTGTCTCTTTGGTACCTTATTGTAGTGCCCTATGTAGTGATAAGATCTTGCTCTTTAAGAGGTCAGATACCACAAAAGATGCTGCACTCCTGCAAGTTTCCTGACTTTGGTGTGACAGGAAGAAACTAATCTAAGCCGAAGACAATTTGCTAACAGGATTCAGTAAGGATATTTCAGCAATATCCTTCTGAAATCCACAAGGGGGTTAAAAAAGAAAAAAAAAAAGACTGTTTATATGAAAGATAAAGTTCAATATCAGTAAATGACAGACAGGTGAGTTAGATAAAATTAATAGCATGCGACTGAATTCCCATCTAAGCAGGCGCCTCCTTTTTGTTAAATTTTGATATTGCTTATAATAAACTAAGTATGCTGCCTTTCTTCAATTATTAAGTTCTGTTTATGGAGTGCTAACACTGGCAAAAAAAAAAAGTATCTCTGAAAGAAAGCAATCTAGGGAAAACATCCAGAGAGAGAAAACGCTCAGGGAAAAATTTAGATGGGTTAGATTCCTGTAATAATTCACAATAAATTTAATATATTTCCCTCTCATCCCTAGGTTCTATTCAAATGTTAACAAGGTACTATATTTATATGAGTGTATATATGTATGTATACATTGTAATAATAAATATATCTGTAAAATCATAGATATGTCTGTGTTTCAGTGAAGAAAAACTTACGGCTCAGATGTGTGCAAAACAGAAGCCATAACATTACAGATTTCTCGTAGCTTTCAGATGTATATGGATTAACTTGAGGTATGCATATATTTAGAAAAAAGGAAATTCAATCTCATTCAAAGTTGTTTTTCTTGTTTCCAGCCTAAAAAAACCCCTACATTTTCCTTCTGTATTTTATATCTAAAATGCAGTTGCAGAACTAATCACAGAGCATTTGAGTTTACAGGTATTTTGCATTTCATATACAACAGAAAAATTTGGCATTCCTTTAGGACTGGATTTCATAACTACTAAAATGTGCTAATCACAGTGTATACAACATATACATATACATCACGTGCATGGATAGGAACAAGTTCTGGGAGATCATCCACTGTCCTCTCCTCACCCAAAGACCAAAGCCACCTGAACGCAACGGTAAAACCACACAGCAAACTTCATATTATGGCTTGACTTTTCTCTGACATTCTTTTTGTTACTGTCCAAGAACCAATCATGTCCTCATATGGGTTAGCAGTAAAATATAACACACAACTACAGACCGTTCCCTGAAAACGCATACAAATCCTTATATTTTCTCCTCGGACATCCCAAGTTTCAGTTTCTGAGGAAAAAATATCTTACAGAGGCTCAGAAGAAGATTAAGCTGCTGAATGAGAACCAATGAACTCCATGAAGACACAGGTTGATACTTGCTTCCTTAAGAAGTAGCAGAGATTAAAAAAAGGATATGATGGGTTACTACTTCAAGTCTCCACTATCACCTGCTTCTACACATCTCAAACTCATTGTAGAACTAGATGCACCAATCAGCCAGCTATGCATTCAATAAATACCCATTAGGAAGTTTTCCTGGACAGGTGAAAATGGCAGAAGCCCTCTTTTGAACTGATCTTGATCACATTTCTTCTGTCAGTATTTTTAAGTTATTGGCTGTCCCTGAATAGATCAGCTGAGTTCCGGAGATTAAGAAATATTCAGTAGACAAATGTTTTGCCCCTGGAGTAGATTAGCAGCATATATTTCCTATTTGTCATAGAAGTAGTTTGATATAATCCTCTCATTAGATGCACACTGTGGAGCTATGGAAATTGTGTGCAATGTACTCTTGTACTTTGAGGGAAGGCTCTGCCCTGCAAAATATTGAGATGTTCTCAGAAGCACACAACCTGATCTCCCAGTGCTTTCTATAAGCCTTAACAACACTCAGCACCTTGTAAGAAGCAGCTGTAATTCCCTCCAAAATCTGCTACTGAGCTTCACGTCTTTCAAAGTTTTTACACTTCAAAAGGGATCGTCTGCCTTATTGATAGACTTAGTTTCCTACAAATCAATGAAGTGTTCAACTGTAGGCCCACTTGCAAAGATACAGACCATTTTGGAGGCAGTGACTTTGGTGAGTGTTTCCTGGTGAAGCCAATGGGTTATCAAAAAGCATTTCACAGATGATAGAAAAAGGCCAAACAAAGTATAAAGAAAAGTTATTCCATGAGTTAGAGGCACTATGAGCCATGTTGAAACCAGCAGCCAGTGACCAAGAATAACATTGCTGGGGAAGTCTGTATAGAGGACGGTCAGAAAAACAAACAAACAAAAAATTAAAAAAAAACTTTTCTGTGCTCATTCTTAGTGACTCTCATATGCATTTATCTTGGCAAAAATTCTCCAAAACGAAACACTGGAGGTGCTACAATTTCAGTTCAAGCATATATTTGTCACTAAATATGCAAGGCTGGTACTATCAAGAGTTGATCTGCCAGTATGATTTCTTCAGAAACTGAGCAAATAATCTCCTCCTGTTCCAAACCTGGAGAAATCCGAACCTCAATCAGTTCCCATGCAAGATCAGCTAAACAGGTCAAAACTGAAGCAAGCAGTTGCACACCTTCTCTCTACTTGGCTCAGACCTTCTCAGGATCAAGTGCAATAGAAATGCACTCACCAAGCACTTTAAGTGGTTTTTGTATCATTGGGTTAAATTTGGGCTTCAGCATCTTACGGCAGCTTAAACAGACCCAATATGGTTCTACAGGAGCTACCAAAATCTGAGCAAATATTTGACAGTCTCACAGCATAAGGAGAAGGTACAACAGAATAGTATGGACTCTGGAAGAAGACAAATAACAATCTCCTGTTGCAAAAATGATTACACAAACAAGAGGAGGGAGGCTGGAAACAACATATGAAACACATCTGAAAAATAAAAAAAAAAGTTTGATGATGAAGACTGCTCTTTTTCCTCTAAGAATTTTGTGTTCCTTGCTCAAGGAAAGGATTTTTTAGTTTGAATAAAGAACCAAATATTTTCATTTTCTCAGTCCCAAGGTACTAGCTGCCACCATTGTGATGAAGTTCCTTTCAGTACTGTGGCCTCCCTTACTAAATAGTGAAGTGAAATCCTACCTCAGTCACATAACAACTCTCCTGAAAGGCATAGTGCTTAATCAGGGGTATATTTATCAGAGGAGAGACTTAATGTGCTCTTTGCTCTAAGCATTGAGTCATTCATTTTCACTTTTTCTTCAAAAAACAAACAAAAAACCACAGTTCAGAGGAACACTCATCACAGATGATCTAAATGTGATGTTTCTGTATTATGTACATCCATTTTTCTTGCTGATCCTATTCTTTAATAACCATACCTTTATACATTGAACATATACACTGTCCATCACCCCAAAAAAAACCCCAACACACATACACCAAACAAAATTAAAGTTATTTTATGATAGATTAAGTGCTATACTTCTTTCAATCATGTCTTGTTAAAGCATTAATCATCTGAATAGCTGATTCAAAGGAAACAAAATGAAAATTACCCCATGGTACTCAGATGATTTAACCTCAGGACTCTGGAACGGTATTTTACGTTTCAGATATTGTACACAACAAAACCCCAAATGCATATATTTTAACAGTCCCTTTCCAATTCCTTTTGCTGCATGGAAAGACATCTGCCAAAAAAATGGGAATTTAACCACGCCCCTTCCAAGAAAACTGCAGAAAGGCTAGGAAATTACCTTTCACAAGCTTCAGAGCTTCAGATTAAAAACTACCATATGACAGCTACAGGAAACATCTCTGTTTTCACCTTCCATAAGAACAACCTAAATTTGATCTCTCCTGCCATCATCAGGCAAACCTACAAGAGGAACAGCATGCAATGCTACAAAGAAATGCGGTGCTTCACTCTCTCAGCTTAGGTTATTTCACTTACACCAGGAAAAAATAAAACAATGCAAGGTAAAATTAAAAGTCAAAGACCAGTAACTGCCAAAATCCATGCACTTATCAACCTCAGTTCATTATGAGGTCAGCTAATTAGAAATGTTTCATGGAGACATCAGTACTTTTTAGCCTGATCTCTTTGCAGGGTTTTTTTTGCCAATTTGGCTAGCGGTTTGAAAATATAATCAACTGGCTAAACAGAATTTCAGCTAAGATATATGCTTTAATTATAGGAACTTCAAACAAGTTGCCAACTTGGCTCATATGACAAAAACCCTTTCCAAATTGAATTAGAAGATTATGCCATCACCTCATTAGTACTACAGTTAAAATGCATCACTTGGGTCAAAAGAAGCGAATGTATTGAAAGACTTCCACAAAAAACCAAAGAAAAACATTTTAATTAATGTAATGAATATCTCAAGAGTTCTAGCAAATTGATACACAAAGGTGGTAAATAGCAAAATGTTGGCAAGAGAATAATCCTAGGAGAAATTTTTTCTTTGCTCTTACTGATTCATTCTTTTTTTTTTCCTAACAATAGGTGAGATGCTCATTTTAAGTAGTCTTCCAGGGGAAAAAAAAAAAATTCCTTCCTTATTTCATTCTTTCTGGTTATGATTTTCAGAATTGCTTCATGATTCTGAATGCATACGTTTTTTAAGTGTCTACTTTGAAAGACATTAAGGGAACAAGAAAAGACAATTATGTTTGGGTATTCAAGAAACATAAAGGTACAAAATAATCAGTTTTCATATTGTGTGCCTAAAATTACTTAAATTGATTTGAACTCCCAAATGACTAATGGTCTACAGAAAGCAGTTTGAAATTTTGAGAACAGTTCTAAAGAAATAAGAGCAGAAGTCTAAAACTGATATAGAACAAGAAAAGAAAAAATCAGCAAGGTTTTAAAAAGTTATTTCAGACTTTGCAGTCAATCCCAGGAACAATGATGCATCGGTGGTTCAAACTCTGATTTTTCCTACAAGCTAATGTAAAGAAGTGCCATTTTCTAAAGTGTAATTGCATAAAGCATTTCTAAAAGAGTAATAGAAGATTTTCAGGTTATCTATCAAAGGAAATCTAGTGAGAAATAAAATGTACTTGGTTGAAAATGAGGAGATTCTGTCACATTAGGCACCACTGCCCTCTTCAGTCAGGCAGACATCAATTTCCTATACTTTGTTTAGAGAACTTTGCCTGATGATTTCCCACAAAAATACTGACAAAGACGACCTTTATTTTTACTTTAGGCAACGTTTTTCTCATAATAGCAAGATGTGATGCAGCATTTCATTCATAAACCAAAAAATAAATATTTTGCTGTAATGTTTGATTTGACACATGGTTTAGAGGCATGTACACTATGAAGACAACACACAGTTCTTTACATACTTAACGTTTCTCTCATTCATGTATGGATTTGAGAAACATGCTTCTTTTTTGTGGAAGGACTGCATGGCAAAGAAAACAAGTCATGGTTTTCATTCACTTCATAGCTGACAGGGTTACTAAAGAATCACATACCTTAAAACAGGGCTTTAATAAACTTGTAACAACTGGTTAATGAAGATAAAATCTTATATATACAAAATATTTTTAAAAAGTCAGCACATCTTTCATGATGTTCCCTAACTAGTATGCAATAATGCATGACTAACACTGGGACTTCAGGTGAAAATACACACTTTGCAAGCAAAATCTCACACCTGAGATTTGAGAATTTCCAGGTGCACCAGGATAAATAGGCAGCACTGAAAATCCAAACAGTCCCAAATAGTCCAAATAGAGTCTAGATGTTGGGAGACTCTTCATTCAGTCCTTGTTTTTCTTATTCACATCACTTAAGAATCAAATCTTGACTTAAGATACAATTTTTCAACACAAGGCGGCATGAGAGTAAACCTTCCTTTTTTCCCAACAGAAAGAAAAGCCATTTTACTTTTCTGAGCTTCAATTTCTTTTTAATAAAATGGGAATATGTTGTATTAATTATCATCATTTCATCACTCATTTTTCATCTCTTCACTTTCAAAGATGGAAAAAATTCAGCTATTATCTGGAAGCATGTCATACTAAGAAGGAAATTCTACCTAAGATTCTGACCAACCTTGAAACAAATCATTAGAGCAAAAATAAAATTACACAGCAGCTTATCTCCAAGAGCCAGCAGAACACAAAATCCAACAAAACACTCCTTCTCATGCAGATCTAATTCCCCAACTCTCCTTCTGCAGTAAGCTATCCAGATAGACACATCATTGTGCTTGGCACAAAAGTCAATAGACTCTAGCTATATCAGATTCTATTTCAGAGGTGCAGAAATTACAGAAGCAGCAAACTTAACTGCACCAGGCTTCAGAAAGCACAGTATTCATCCTTATATGTTTAAAGTTGCATATGGGAGAATAAAGGCTTCAAATCAGCTCATTACAGCCCATTATAGTAAGTTACAACCTCTACAGGCAAACTTTGGACAGTTCTTGCAGTTTCCTTCCAAAAAATGCAATCACATTTTCACTGGCCCTGGGTGGCTTCTCTGATTTGCAGACAAAGGTGCAGCCATATTAGAGCTGTCCAGCTGCCCTCATTCTAAAGCAGATTTTTCTTAATTCAACTACTTAACCTTAAAAAGTTGGCTTGGACCTAGAAGTGTTTTCTGTTGTGCTAACTGCAAATGTTACTAACTTTCTTACAGCAAATTATAACCCAGGTACCTCAGGAGGTCTGTACAATGATCATTCAGACAAGCTCAAACAAGCCAGCTCAGATTCAGCAGCACAAGCTCATAGTCCAGTCCTGCAGGATGCAACTACCCCAACAGGAAGCCCTTCAGGTACCTCCCAGCTCTGGTAAGGCTTTTAGCCTTTGTGCCACACTGAATGACCACAGCAAACCCAAGCGGACAGACCTTACCTATGCATGTGGCATGATGCTCTCAAGGCCAAAAGTCATTCAGACCCTAGGGGAAACAATGCATAGATGTACTGGCTGGTTCCAGAACTGCAGATACAGTATTATTTGTAGTATCTACGAACTGTCATGTAGCCTACTGAGGCAGTTGAAGTGTGAATGCCAGTGAAGGGAACTGGTGATCGTTCCTCAACCTTTTCCACTTGTAGTCAGATGCACAAAAAGTTCAGTTACAGTCTGGTGCAAACAATGAAAACACAAGTAGACTCTGAACCTTTAACCCTTTTGGTCCTGGGTGCCTCTCTTTTTTCGGTATGGCATCTGTTTGGCAGCTTTCTTTTACAGGCTTACTTCATTAAGATGCACTGCAGGCACATTTTTTCCATCTGTCAGGAATATCAGGCAACAAGCAAGCAGTTAATTAATGTTAAGATAACTCCCATGTGAGAGAAATACCTTTTATTTTGGTTTCATCACAGCTGCATCTGTATTTAATAGATTTTAAAATTGCATCTCTGTCTAGTTCATTTATCTCCCTTTCTCCCCTTCTTTCCGATGACTTATTCCACAGTTCTGACTACTCACTGAACACATTTCTCTCTCTATTCTCACTCTCACCATTTTTTATATGTAAAATATGGGTAGGACAAGGAAAAAGATCAATTAGGATATGATTCTAAGAGAGCCAACATAGCATTGACACAAGATGGTAAAAAAGAAAATGTTAGTCTTTCATGGTTGAACTGAATATCCATTTGCGATTTCTATGACAGGAGAAAGATAACAGCTTCAGAAAATAAAGCACATTTAACCTATGGATCTAGACTTACCATTTTAAATTGTAAAAAGATGCTATGTACATTCACACTCCTCTTGTACATACCTCTCTACACCCTAAACCAAGCCTTCCATCTATTTTGGGTACTTGTCAACTCTAAAGTTTAGATGGGCTTTTGCATGACACAAACAGCTTTCAAAAAAAAAAAAAAAAACCAAAACAATGAACATTCAAAAAAAATTTGAACTAATAGTACCTGTATTCCTTTGTTGTGTCCATCACACTATACCCACCAGTAAAAATACTCAATAAACACATTTCCAGAAAAAACTTTCTGAACAACTTCACAGCCCTGAAACCATACATAAGTCTGAAGCTTCAGAATTCTGTAATTCTCTTTTATAAAAAAGAGAACACATGAGAAAGCCTTTTTTCCCATTATTCTGTCCCTAATAACATTTTAGAAAGTCAGAACTGCTTCAAGTCATTCACTGAGAATTTGAAAGAGGGCTAAGTGAATTGTGTTCTTAATGATCACGTTTTACCTAGATCAATAAAGTTGATCTAGTTTGAATTTCAAACAAGAGCTTCTCTGTAGTTCAGTTTCCTCTTTTTCACTGAAACTAAATGCACAGAAGATATTGCTCATATTTACTTGGCCGTGCACAGGGCTGTGTAAGACCTCAGGAAATGCCTGGCAGGATTAGACCAATAGACAATACAGAATCCATTTCTTCTGTCTTTAACAGCAGCAAAAGATGGCATTTAGGGAACCAGCACAAGCCTAGGCCACAATGTGCAGCCGAAACCCACTCCACTCCATGGAAATCCACAGCTTTTGTGCTAGAAAAATCATTTGCCCTCATTCTTTAGGCTGCAAAGTTAATTTTACAGCAGCCTAGTTCTCTCACTGTGGCAACTGAGGAAGCATCCCTCTCCATAGCATCACTGCCAGCGTATCTGACTGCATCCTGCACTTGCCTCCGCATTTGCTTCTCTCTCACTCCCTCCACATGAGTTGACACAGATAATCTTCATCGTTACTTACCACCTCTTCAACTGCTGCGATTGCCTCAGAGTGCAGAGCTTTCTTCCTGAGCCACACAGGAGGAGCTTGGTGGAGAGCAGGAGGAACACAAGCAGCAAGGCCAGAGCTAGCCCGGAAGGTGCTCGGTCTCCGTGCTCTGTGCATCGGCACACTGCGGCAGAAACTGCCCCGTGGACCAGAAAGAATCCACAGCTACTTCCCACTGGGTTCTTCTCACTCCCACCTGTTGTTAGGAGTTTGCCTCCCTCTCAGACTGGAACTTCACACCAATGTCTTCTTCACTCATTCCTAAAGCCAGTCTTGCAAAAATGAGCAGGAAAGGGAAGGCAAGGACCTATTAGAAGTTTTCACTATTTGCAAAGTGCCTTAGTAGTAGATATTTCATCATTGCTAAGTAGAATTACAAAATTGGTGTTTTTAACAAACCTATTTGATTTTAGCTTCAGACCAGATTTTCAAAGTGGTTGGGTGCATGAATGATTTAAACATGTGCCTAAGAGGATTATCAGACATATCTAGATAGTGTTTGAAATTAGCAGGAAAGAAACATTAGATGCTTTTTTGAAAGCCTATTCTCATCCTTTATCTCATAAATATCTTTTTGGCCAGTATTACAGATTTGTATTCTCATTTAAAGTCTCATTCACTCGGTGATCAATAACTGTTTTTCTGGCACTGAAATGAACAGCAAGTTTCTTCCTGTATTACAAGTGCACACAAATACGTGACGCATTCCCATACCAACGTAACTACACACCTGTGACAAGGAATGCCAAAAACCTTCCCTCATTAATTGGAGATGAGGGTATGTACACACACATTTTATGAAAAAAATCTTTTTTGTTTAATCTTTCTTTGTATTTTCCCTTTGATTATATTTTCCTTTCAAAATCAGTATCACAACAAAGACTACAGTTCCTATTTATGTTATTCCTTGAGACTGGGGTGCGTGTATCGGGTGCCTGTGAGAATGCATTTTTGAAAAGCCAGAAGCAGTGTCAGAAATGCCACTTTTTTTAAGTAGCCACCAATTGACTGATGATACTGGATTTTGAAAGCACTACACAGCGAACCACAGATATCTACAGCACTAACAACAAGGGTGGAAGCACTTATGAGATAAGAGGGAAGTACTTGTGATAGACTAGGGAGCATTAATGCTGTTTTAAATGACATGACAATCCTGCAATACAACTTTTGACCCTGTACGCTTTTTACAAACTGGACAGAAGCAGCACAGGTTAACATCAGCTCTTAACAAATGCTGCCTGTAGAATTCTGACCGTATCACACACCTGAAGAAAAATCTTTAACACGAAATATCATTGGGAAATTTCAACTAGAAAATCAACTCATAGTGATGACCCAAACTCAACAGGTACTTTTCAATTCACCTTCCTGCTTCCTGCTGGCAGCATCAGAACTAGCTTTGCTAGTATACAAAGAACTTCCTTTAAGCAGGAAAAAAAAAAAAAAAAAAATCAGAGACACACCGCTGTGTCCTCAGAAATAAGAAATGTGAAGACGGGAAATATTAAAGTGAAGAGCAAGACTTTTGTTCAGGAGGGAAACTATATGAAATGTGAAAACTTGTTAACAATTGCATCAGGAAATTCTTCCTGGCAGACACGTAGAACAAAGGCAGCATTTTGTGAATGGATCAGCTAGCCCAGGTTTGTCTGCGAGGAGAGACAAAGTCAGTGGTTGAAAAGTTGGCTCCTCAGAGGGTTCATGCACTCTTTCATTGAGAAAAAAAAAAAATAATAAAGGGAAACTAAATGTTGGCAGGACGGGATTAAAAGAGAGGCTTATGGCTGTCTAATACTGTGGTCTGGCACTCCTCCCAACACAATATAAAGGTAAATATAAACACATTTGGGGCCTGCATGAGTGCAAAATAGCGCAGTTTCATCTTGCACCTGTCCTGAAATGTTTCTGAGGCAGCAGTAACACACGTAAATCTGTTGTAGTACCTAGCTCAGTGCTCCAACTTCATGTCTAGCTACAAAGCCCTGCACCTCTGCCAGAGGTTGTTACTGATACAGATCTATTAGTACAACTATGTGTGCTGGGTCTGTGTGTGTGGTGGGGTTCCTGGTAGCAGGGGAGGGGGCTACAGCAGTGGCCCCTGTGAGAAGCTTCTCAAAGCTCCCCCGGCTCCGAGTCGGAGCCGCCTCTGGCCAAGGCCGAGCCAATTAGTGATGGTGGCTGCACCTCTGGGATAACGTATTTAAGAAGGAGGACCTGGGAGGAGGGGGTTGGAGCTGTGAGGAGGAGTTGCAAGGAGATCGTCTGTGCAAACACTGAGGTCAGTGGAAGGAGGAAGAGCAGGGGGAGATGCGCTGGAGCAGAGACATCCCTGTATCCCGTGGTGAGAGGGCAGGACCCCCCTGCCCCCATGGAGGTCACCGGTGGAGCAGATGCTGCCCTGCAGCCCGTGGAGGAGCCCACAGCGGAGCAGGCGGCCACGCCCGAAGGAGGCCGGGACTGTGAGGGGAGAAGCAGCCCCCACTGTTGTAGTTCAGCGCTGGGAGAGCTGCAGCATGTGGGGGTGACCCACACCAGAGCAGCTCGGGGAGAGCTGCAGCCTGTGGGAAGGACTCAGGTCAGAGAAGGTTCATGGAGAACTGGCTCCTGTGAGAGGGGAACCATGCTGGAGGAGGGGAGAATGTGAGGAGTCCTCCCCCTCCTGGAGGAGGAAGAAGCAGCAGGACTGACTGCAGCCCCCATCCCCTGCCCCCTGCACTGCTGGAGGGAGGAGGAGGAGGTAGAGAGATCAGGGGCAAAGCTGAGCCTGGGAAGGAGGGAGGGGTGAGGGAAGGTGGTAGTGGGGATAGATGTGGTAATGCTTCTCACTGCCCCACTCCGTTTGTTAAGTGTTGTTGTTAGTGTTTGAATTAAACTGATGTTCTTCTTCCCCTAACGAATCTGTCTTTTGTCCATGTCCATAATGGGTGAGTCTTCCCTCCCTGACCTTATCTTGATTCCCAAGCCTTTTGCTTTATATTCTCCTTCCCAGTCGTGAGGTGGAAGGGGAGAGTCAGCAGCTGCATGGTGCTCAGTTGCTCTCTGGGCTCAAACCACGACACTATGTAAGTCTGCAAGTGCAGGTAGACTTCAACCTCCTTTACCTTCACAGCTTATCTTACATCCAGTCGTAATAATGGGTCTTAAAATTAGGAGATGCTGCCACTGATGGGCAGGGATATTCCATATTACGACATAGATCAGAACCATGCTCTTTTTTGAAAGGGATGCAGAAGGACACCAAAAGGGACACTTTTGACGGGGACAGTTTAAGTAACAGCCATGTCTGGTACAAATGTCAGGCATCATACAAATTAGTTAAGATTACTGTTAAATCTAAGTTTTACTTACTTTACATGCAAATATCTCAATATTTAAGGTTTAAGAGCACAAGGCTTGCCTCAAATTATGAACATGATCCATTGTCTTCATAAAGTGGCTGAAATAATTGATCATGTACAAGCAGACCACCTGTACATCACATAAAGAGCTGAGCTACTCAGAGCATGAGTAGGGGCCTTTTTCTGGGATTTCTGCACATCTCTCTTCTCAGAAACCCAAAAGCAGAAGGGATAGACAGCAACGTGCAAAGCAGCAGAATTACAGACTGCTGCTTTTAAAGGTACCCCACAGCAGAAATAGGTAGAACTATAAAATCTATTTAGCATTTCTGGCATCATCAGTAAGAACAGCAAATGAATTAACGCACCAAAAGCAGACGGCATGTAGCTGGGCCACAGCCACCGACTGGTGGTGTAGAAAGAATTGACCTCCAAATTTGTGAATGTCTACAATAGACCTTAAATTAACATAACTAGCTTTTAAAGGAACTGGTTTAGATTCATCAGTGTACACTTCCAACACTGACAAGACCCGTCCTTACATAAGAATTGTCCTTGCTCCCTAATGAAAGTACCAACAGTTTGGCTCTCCATCATTTTACAGTCATAACCAGAAAACAACATTAGAACAGATGTGCATGCCTACAGTGTAGCTGAAGGTATGCCCACAGCTGGTACAGATATTTCCAAGATATTTTTAAACTACCTAAATTTGGTACAGCTGGCAGAGAAATGTTGACACAAGGAACTGCAGTTGGGCCAACTGCCCAAGTGTGTACAAATTCTTGGGTAAGTTTTGGCAACCATTGTGGGGAAAGGGGCAAGGCTACTGCTGTTACCAGATTTATACCCAACTTAGTAAGCTGCAAAGATGAATAAAGTTTGTGTAGACTGAAGTATAAACCACTGAACACTGGGTGTAAGGCAAGGACTGAATCCACTGCACATTAAAACTAGAGGTCTCATATACAGAGAGTTTCACAAAGCTGGTTTTCATGCAACTCGCATGTCAGCAGATATTCGTTCTGGCAGAAAGATCATTGCAATGGTCTGCTGTTAATAGTCCATTACAAATCTCAAAAATCATCAAGACAGCCATCAATACAACCTGTAGAGACCCATTCTTTTTGCATGAGGACTGTTACAATTCTACTCCCGTAATGTAATCTTTCAGATGCAAATCTGTTTTTCCAGTGGTACAAGGTCATTTCCTCTGAAAATGGACTGATTGTGCTATATACAGAGTTTAGGAATCATAAACACTTCTCAGGATTATGGAGATAGTATTTCCTAATCATTTGGGTCTAGTTTCCTTATAAAAAGAGTAATTGGCAATTATTCCAAACTGGTAATTTGGCTCTGTAGTGACTAATGATATTCTTTTTTAAAAAAATAATAGTCCAGTGTGTTGCAGGAGGTTTATTACAGAGAAAAACAAGACAAAAATTGCTCATTTTGAAATAAAATTCTCCCAGACTTTCATATGTTGATCTGTTTAAACCAGAAAAATATTTATCTGCTTTAAGTGTTAAAACACAAATAGTTCCAGACCAATAGTTGTCCTTCTCTCTGAAAAAGGAATTAAACTCCAGGTTGTGTTTTCCAAAAAATATACTGATTTTATTCCCAAGGCTAACTTGTGTCCTCATGAAAACAACTTTCATCACTGAAACATCACTTACATCATAGGGACAAATAGGAGCTCTTGGAAGCATGGACTTTTAAATGTGAGTATGTCTGATGTTGTGGTCTTTTGAAACAGATCTGTTGCCGAAGCATAATGAATCATCATAGTCTTTGGGAGCCTCAAAACACCACAAGGTAACTGAAATACCTCACAGGGCAAATAAATAAATCTGGAAGTTTCCTTTTGCACTGTGGTAAAATGATACATGTTGTTATGTAGAATCAATAAGCCTAAAACCCAAAAATAAGAAGGCATCTTAAGATCCAGAGTTGAACAGCTCAATCCTGCATAAGTCTGCCACCATGCTGAAATAAAAAAGCTAACTCCAAATGAGAGGAAGGCTTATTAGCTCAAATGCTACACCAGGCTAACAGAAATTAGTATATTCATACAGCTCTGCTTGGTGCCACATACACAGAGCAACTTGGTTGAGGCTCACTAAGAACATCTGAAAACGCTCCACTACAGAACTCAAACCTGATGAAAATTTGTCTTTACTAGTGAAGATCTCAAGTAGCCAATGGATAATTTCCAGTAAGCTAGTTGTGATTAAATTGTTTGTATTTTTCTTCCATTTGCTCTTCTCTCAAATAAATACTGTACTCTGCAAAAGCATATTCCTCAATGGTCAGCTCTAGTACTACTCTTGAGGGAACACAGACCTGCAAGAGGTGAGGTAAGGTCATATTTGCTCTAGTAATCACAGCGAACTGAAAAGGATCCAGAGCTTTATATTCCGGTCAGGAGGGACAAAAAAATGAGTCACTACTCCACAAATCACAGAATCATGGAAGACATATGGAAGGAGTTTCAGGTCACCTAAGGCATCTCCTTGCCCAAGAGCTGGGACAGTGACATGCATTCTCATACAAAACTTAGTTAACCCGTTCTTAAAATCTTCTACACTTGTCATGACTGGAGGCCTGCAACTAGATGGCACCCTGGATGATCTCTCTTCAGAGATCTTAATTCCAAAAGAGTGACAAAAGATAATGAAAGAAATCAGAAAAAAATCACTGCAAAGGAATGAAGCCAGCACAATTTTAAGTTTCTTTGTTTTATTTTTTTAAATACCTCCCGGCTTTGATTTTTCTCTTATGTTTGTTCTTTGGAGTCCCTGAGCTGGGACAGTACTAGTCAAACTATGGCAACCAGTGCTGCAAAGAACTGAAAAGTATTCAGATGACCTATATTTAATGACTGATTGAGTATTTTAGGAATCTAAATCTATAAAGTTAGTTCCTTGCTTAAATACTCCAAACCAAACTCTCTGTTTACACCAAAGCTCCACATTGTTTCAGTTGTTATTTGCGGTGCAAAATCTGTCTGCTTTTAATACTCAGACTCTCCATTGAAAACAGCTGCCATCCCTGCAAATCGAAATTTATGTTCACCTTCCTTCATCCATTGCTGCCCCAAGATCATCCTCAATAGCGTGGCAGCATGGAATAGAATCAATCCCTACTTTTAGACCTATGTATGCCTGTCTTCAGCAGAAAGGAAGGAGAAAGAAAACAAATGCCTACAGAGAAATGGATCTGTGTAGGTGTAGGTGCTCTGTGCATATGAGTGAAGAAGAGGGAAACAAGATTATTACATTTAGGACAAGGATGAGCTGTCATTGTTTCAGGCAGACATAGAAAACTTATTAGAAAAGAAACTAAAGGGGGGGCGGGGTGTGTGTGTCTATCTGTGTGTGTAATCTCTCCACACAATTGCAATTGCCCTAATTGTGATATTTCCCCTCTCTGAGAATCACTGCCATAACAGTGACAAGTTTCTATGACTCAGTGCATGACTTACATTTATGCCTAGGAAGTGCTCTCTGTAAAACAACATTCACTTATTTCCCAGCAAACACATTTAGGCTCCATAAAATGTGCATGCATTTCTTCCTTTGGGGGGGAGAGATAAATTATTTAGACTGGTTTCTAAATCCATTGCTTTTTCTTCATCCCTCCTTTTCTCCCAGTGCAGGTAACAAAATAATCATTCTTGGCCGTGTCTCACCCAGTAAAACGCTAAATAAAATCAAAAAGCCAACCTGCTTATATCATGAAACAAAATATAATGCAGATGTAATGCACACAGCTAATCTTGCCTAAGTAATGCTGCTCAAGCGGATACCACCAGCCACACCAGAGAAACACATTTCCAAGATACTGCCGAAGCTATTTAGTATCACTATCACTTCCTCAGGCATCTAGGTAAACAAGCACACATGGAACCACACCTTTAAAAGGATCAGAAATTAAACTGATGAAAAGTCCTACTGACTCACTGGCTGCCTGTCCTACTGACAGTGAAACAAAGACTTCACATCAAAGCTTTACCCCCAGTAATATATGAAATACGTTTTTAAGGTTAGTTCGCTTTACTTAATTTCTTTGGCTACTAGCAGTATGCCAGTACCATTATGCTTGCCCAATGGAACTTACTGGTAGAAATAAAGACAAAAAAACCACTATCCAGACAGACTGCAATTAACATTGGAATTCCAGGGACGTATCTCTAGAACAATATGAGATACTTCTAGACCTTATGTGGTGTAAATTCTAAACTTCAGCCTTTGAAAGAAAAAGTGGATGTATGCCTATATTATGCATAAAAATACATCAAAATGTATCTCTTGAAAACAAACTATCATTATTCTGAAAACACAAGTTTATCTAAGACGTGCATGTTTATTTTATTAGCTGGAGGTCATCTCAGAAATTTAATGTTTTGGGTAAGATCTTGCCAGTACTGGCAAAATTCTCATCAGTTCAAATAGGATCCAGGACTTGTACATTTTTTTCCAGTCTGTTTTTCTCCTACACTTGCTGCTAAAATTAATTTATAACTTGCAATCAACATTCATCCCTTAATCTGGAAAAATTCCCTTGGTCTTAGTAAATTCTTTTGGAGGTTCAGATTCCTGAACTAAGGAATCCCCAGAATTTTGCCCAACATACCATGAATGAGTTACCCAAATGCCCATGAACCTTTTGCTGACTATTTGACAGGATTTCCTCACTTCAAAAAAAGAGATAAAAAAGCTTTAGCGCAGTCAAGGAGCAGACACCCTCCAAGAAGTTCATTCAGACATGGCAGACTATACCAGAGTATACCAGATCTCACTCCCAGCCCATGCGCTCAGACTCTCTTCCTACCGAAATGAGGGTATGGAGGAAAGGGAGAAGAGGAGAGATGCATACCTGGAGCTCTTCTCCCAACATGCAAGCAGGTCAGCTTCTGTCATATAGGCAAGCAAAAAGCACTAGTAGCTATAGTATAAGAAGTCAAGTTTTCATTGGGACCGGAATTGCAGATTTCGGGTGCTCCTTTCATTCCTGACACGCGTTATTTTCCCCCTCCCTTATCCTACAAGTGTGTACAATACAGACTCATTTACCAATCACATTAACCACTTTGTCCATTTCTCCTTTGTAGCCACTTCTTAAGAAAATGGTGACAGCTATATTAAGAAATATTGTACACAAGTTTAAAACACAGCATAAAGACTGTGAGCAAGAGTCTCAGCTAGTGTAATGCAGACTGCTCAACTGTCAGGGCACTGAACTACAGCATTTAAGACTCAAACCATAGCCACTGTCATCAAAATGGTAGCCATATTGCTTCCCAACATGCAAACTGACAATATGGTTGAGTCTTTACTTTTGTAAATAAACCAGTGAAATCCTTAGTAACCACATAGATCTTTCATGACTTTAGTCCAGTTTATGCACATGTATAATTTTAAGGTGTTGATGACTATGAACAACTTCATACTTAATGCCACATGTAGGAACGTCAGTAGCACACACTCTTGAGAAAGAAAACATCCAAAAGGATATGATGAAACATGAGAATACTTCCTCATGCCAGTAATTTTTGTTGCATCTTTAAAAACATGATTTGTGTGATGGGGCGATTACATAAAAATGGTTTTGATGTCTTCCCTTTAGCCCAAGGAATCTGTTTTTTGTTATTTTCTCTTTTTTCTGCATCTTGTCTTCTTCAAGAAAAGTTTCCTCCTTTTTCATGCTGTGCTTGATCTCATTTTCTATTCTTCTGTTTATTTTTTAAGTCATTCAAACTTCATTTCCAGAAGCAAAAAGCCAGTTGAATGCATATTACCGATGTTATGCTAAGACACCAAAGCTAGCCTATAAAAATAAAGACTTAAATATAGCTCTGATGTTGAAAATATTTAAACCATAAATAACAGCTTTAAAAATGTGTAAAGCAAAAATGGAGCATCACACCAATAAATTAGCAAAAAGGACCCATTACAGTTATAAAATTGCAAAGCACAATTTGTTTAACACAAAATCAGTAAAACCAGCTGGAGATGTTATTTACAAGCTCCTTCAGTGTCCAACATCTTTCTTTCAAATCTAGTTTTGCTGAAGCTAAACCTACATGAAAAAAAAAAAAAAGTAAAAGTAGGGGTAATAATTATTTGTTATCTTTTTGCTCTGTCCTTGCTGTTAATTGAATTTCCTCTGGGTAAGGAAAACAGGCTGGAAATATCAATTCAGTCACACTTAATTTTGTTGAGAACTGTGAAATGTAAATGCAAAACAAATATTAAAAAAAAATGAAGCTACAAAGAAGGATTTGGGCATTTAAGGTCAGTTGGTGATAATATCTTCTCTCTTGCCTTTAACATTAATTTCCTCTCCATTACAAGAATTTTATTTGTATTTGCTCTCACAGTCTGACAGTTCTTCACCTTCCCCTCCCTCCCGATATAAAAGGTGAGATCCAAAACATAATTAAAATAGGTTAAAATGACAAAGAAATAATTTATTCAAAGATTATTTTGTACCTGGTGGGGCAACATTCAGAACCATGAATATTCTTCTCCCCAACATGTCTATTTCTGTACATTCCTCACTCAGTCAATCTGATCCATTTCCTAATCTTACAGAAACTCATATCTGTTTTTAAACCTTGATTAACCCCCAAACAACTAACCCTGACAACACCTGTTAATTCAAGGTAAAAAATACTGGAATCATAAACCCATGGTATTCTGATCTCAAATTAAACTAGAAAAGGACAAGTGTGTAGACACATAACAAAAAAATCAAATACAGTATCTAAGTAACATATTTATAGTTTTATAGTAATGCCATGGAATACTTTTACAATTAATTAAATTCACATAATTTATTGTGTCCTCTCACTGGGTACCACTGGAAAATGCCTGGCTCTGTTCTCTTTGCACCTTTCCTTCAGGTATTCATGCATGTTCGTGAGTTTCCCCCGAGCCTTCTCACCTCCAGCCTAAGCAATCCCAGCTTTCTCAGCCTTTCCTCACAGGAATGATGCTCCAGTCCCTTCATCATCATCATGGCCCTTTGTTGGACTCTCTGCAGCGTGTCCACATCTCTCCTGTACTGAGGATATGTACACGCATATCATTTTAGCATTGGGGGAAGTCTCACATTATTTCAAGCTGACTTTAAGAACATTTATTTCCTTACCCCATCCCCCGTTATTTTGCACAAAGTGACAAATTTTTAAAACACCCATTTTCAGAAATACTTACAATCTATGAATGATTTATCAGATTTACTTCAAAACTTCTAAAAATAATTCAGTAGCCAAGGAAGAAAGGATTTGGATTAAATTATTCTTTATAACTCGCACATAATGTGAATAAATCTATACAAAGTACAAAATTCAACTTAACTTTATTTAACAGTGCTGCTTTCTCTGCATGTTCAGAGTGATTAAAGAAAATAACAACTGATGTCCATCCAGATGGTAAAATGCATCTCATGCTGACCGAGGTACATCTCACTTTGTATGTAAAAGAGCATCCACACATATTGAGCTTCCTGGCACTGAGCTGTGAGAACGAATCACCTTCTACACCTAAGCAGACTCTCAGGTTGGTCTTCCTTATTTTGACAACCATGCTAAAGATGCAGACTTACTCCGATTTACAGATTTAGGCTGAATACAACCTTAAATACTGCTGCTGATTGCATATTGCCTGAGCAAAACTCCATGACAGCATGGCAGTAAGCTACACTTAATGACTCTTTTCAGAAAGTTTTTGCAAATGAAGCTACTACACATCCCCTATTTCCTGTCTCCTGTACATCTGGGATTCTAGCTAAAAAGCCCAGTAAGCATCATGTTCTTCTCATCACCCCAGAAGAGCAAGAACGTTGCTTCCTACCCAGAAGCTGTCTGCTCTTTGAGCACACCATGGCAGAAACGACCTTCTGGTCTCAAGCCTACTCATGCCAGTTTCAAAAAGGAGGCTCCTGCCAATGGTTGAAGCAAGTGAATACCAGGTAACTGGTGTAATTGGACTAAGTTGTTGATATGACTAGGAAATCTGGCAGTTGCAAGGGTCAGTCAAGCATGCGCTGAAGATACTCACGTATAGACCAGAAGCAGTAATGAACATGGCTCACAGCCAGCCTGCCACTCAGTTGTCTCTCTAACACTTGAAAAGTTAACAGTAAGATTCTCTCTCTTTCGTCCTGCAATGTAAATGTGTTTCTGGGATGCTTATTCTGTATCATTTGCAAACAACTGCAAGAAAAGGTGTAGACACAGCAGCGGTGTATATATAGGTATCAAAATGAGAAGGAAATGAACAGTCTAATTAAATTGGACAAAAGCCACTTCAAAATCCCAGTGTGGCACATGCAGCATAAATTTAGAAGTTCCTTGTGACTATGGTGGTACATGCTCATGAGGCAACATCCAAAACAGCTTACATACCAGATTGTTTACAAGCAGAGCAGCTGAAGAATGCAAATGGAAACAGTCTCCAGGCTTCCATTCTTTCTTAGAAAAAGTAACATTATTTTTCAAGTGAAATTGAAGAAGTGTCCAACTGCTACCATGTTATTATCAATTACATTTCAGTGGACATGTAGTGTCACCCAGTTGTGAAAGCATATTTCTGAAGAGTATCATCAAGTTCAGCATCTTTACTTGGGTGTACATTAAGAGAATTTGTTCACATTTATCAGTATATTCATATTAAAAAGACATTATTTGTAACAAAAACATCCAGTTTATTTTCTAACATGGTTAGAACATAGAAGCATGCTTTCTGAACACCTGAAGAAAAGAACAGCTGAAGTATACAACTAAATTATTCCCATGGCTGCAGTCAAAGGCTGAGAGAAATTCTATCACTTTCACGCTTACACTTGCATGATTACAGCTACATATTACATGCTTTATCATGTATGTCTGGTTGGCTTAATCCACAGTGTCATCTTTCATTTGTTTCCTCCCTTGGAATCAAGGTGAACTAGTTTACTACTTTTTATACTTTTGTTTAACTGAGAATAAAATGATCAAAGAACATTTTGGATGTGTGTGGGGAAATCACATGGTGTACTACTGGTGGTTGTTTTTTTGAACTACCTAATTTCAGCAAAAAGACTATGACACTGGCAGACAATTTAACTTGTATAGATTTATACTGGAGAGTACTTTACACAGCTCTTCTGTATCTTCTAAAGGTACCAATTCATTTAATTATGAAGTGTCGGCTTATAAATCACAATCAAGAAGGTTTTTTCCCCACTGAACTTCAGTTTATATGTGGCATCATGCCATTTATATATGGCATTACATAAAAGCACTTAATTTTGAGAGAATTTTTATTCTAGTACAGAATATTTATCAGAAACTTGATACAAAATTACAAAACATAAGACTTATAGTGCTTTTCTTTCTGCTGATTATAACAGATTATCATGAATTCAGGTCTTACAGTGGTCAGTACAGGATCCTTAAATGAGATGAAAATCAAAGTGATATTTACCAAGTACTATATGACGTACATATATATATATATGTATATACATGAAAATTTAACAGGATAAGTATCAGTGGGAAGGAAGAACACACACAAATTCTTTCATTTAAACCCTTAAAGGGAACTTCTAGCCAACTGTCGGTGATAAATCCTGCCTCACTAATCAGCAGATTTTTTTCTCACTGATTTCACTACAATCAGGTTTTCACTTCTGAACTGAAATACTGTGAACTCCTCCTCATATGCTATCTCTCTGCCTTTCCTTCAAAAGAAAAAATCCCTACGTATATGATACCTGCTGAAATGGCTGCAGAATAGATGTCCTGAGGAACACATGGAAATAGCATTAAAAATTAAATCATATTTAGGAATATGCTTTTTACAAAAAGTTCCAGTTTCTTAAAAGCCTAATCCTTCTATTTTACCATATATAAACTTACGAGACAGGCTTCTTTGGTTCCAAGGTTAATTGGTTATTTGGATGTGCACAGAGGAACCTCCCAACACTCTCAGAAACAAGAGAATGAAAGTATCTAGCTTCTTTCAAACTGATCTGTATTCAGAAATAAAGAGGAGGAAACAATACACAGTAATTTATTTTTATGAATGTCAGGAATGACAGTGCACTTTAATTTTGTATCCAGCTCAAATTATATCTGAGCCAAATATTTCATTTTAACGGTCCTGTTAAATCTTTTCAAAGGCCTTGTTTTATGTGTTCATGAAATAACTCACTATTTTTTAGCTTTCAGGAATGGTAATTGCTGTAAATCTTGTAAATTAGCATGAGTAGTACCAGCAAGACACTCTGTTAAAATTCATCTACATTGTTGTTGGAATATTTATTAGGTACTAAAATATTTAAAGGAAACCTACAACTACTACAATTCAAATTACATTTCACCTAAGAAAGCCTTTTCTGTAGCACTTAGTATTATTGTTTTGTCACTGTATAAGAAAGCATCTAATCCAACTCCTAATCTTGAGCAGAAAAATTTCTTTTCATTAGATGGCTGAATGAAATCATTATATTAACGGAATATTCCCTATTGTGTTTTATCAGTTTGCACAAGTAAATTGCACTGCTCATTGTAGTAATTGACATTTTCAACATTTGCACATACAATAGAAATGTTAGCACCATTTATAAACTAGTTAGCTCTTGATGGATTAGTGACCTTCAGAGGTCCTTTAGTATGCGGTTTTTTTCTGGCTGTTGCTGTAGCAGCTGGAGAGATTACCTCCCCCATTTTCTCATTACAATCACCTACTTTCTAGTGTCCCTTTTGTGTCAGCATCTCCTAACTTGTTCCAGTCCAACTGAGTTAGCTGACACCTATTATTTAAATTTTTAACATTCACCTCACTCATTCCTCACCTCCCCCTTTGCCTCTCTTAAAACTCATTTGTATTCTCTGCTCCAGCGGATGGTCAGAGGTGTCAAGGCTTTCTGCTTGTACTGCAGCATCAGCTCTGGCTCAGCACCATGGCAGTGCAACAGCTTCTCAGGCTGAGTGAACATGCGGAATACACAAACTGAAGAAGCTCTATTTGCCATTCCTTCGAACTTGGTATCTGTTATAAACTCCTCCCCTAAGTAATTCAGCCTAACACAAGGGATTCTGACAGATTTCTTGTCGAAGAGACCACACACATATTCCTTCCAATATTAGAAGGCATTACTATATAAAGACCAACCTCACACTCTGGATTCTTCTTCCTCTAAGAGGAAGTGACTTGAGAAAAGAGCTTCACATACAGACCCCTCCTGTTTGTTTTTCAAACAAATATATAGCCTATGAAAGGGAAGAAACTAACAGAATTTGGCTTGGTGCAAACAGAATCACTAACATAATATATATTAATCTGTGGGTCTTACCCTGTTCCTATTTGCAGCTGGTTTAGGAGCAAAACCCACAGAAAACAGTGCTGACTAAAGGTAAGTAACAACCATCCATTTTTAGTATGGGTAGCGTTTCAAACTCATCTGCCCAGAGACAGATGAAATGAACTCCTCACATCTCTTCAGTGGTAAGATAAAAGCACTTTGCAGAGAGAAAACAATCACCACATTGCCCATCTTTTTGGGAGGGAGGAAAAAAATACATACTTTTTTTAAAAGACAACATATGCTCTCTATTTGTTGCTGATTATCCTAACTCCAAGTCAAATATTAAGATGAAAATGGGAATACTGGAAGGCTCTGAAAAGTCCTTCTGAACTTCTCTTCCATCTTAAGTCATTGGTATGAGACCTTTCAAATAAACAGGCAGTGCTTCTCACATTTATTAGTCATTTTTTTCTACCTACAGTGAGTGCAGGTCAGTTTTTTGTATCTGTTTTTCTTGGATAAAACTGTCAAAGAAAGATACAAGGCAAAGACAAACTTCTCATCTTACAAGATCTAGAACCTCTCTCTGAGTTTGCTATCAAGTATTCCGTGAATTTTCCCAGATCGATGTTCTACACTGTTTTTCCTCCTATTTTGTGTTGGGGTTCTGTGTTTTTATCTTTCTTCAAACAGTTATTTTATTGAATGGAGGTCCAGAGTAAGTTTTTTTTCCTCAACTTTTAATGTACAACTTTTCTAGACATTAGATTTCCTCCACTTTTATCTAACATCCACAGGAACAGGAGGAAGATGCACTGTCTTACTCTTGGAACTCTTCCTGCTATCTAGGAATTCTCATTTCTCTGGAGAATTAGACAATATTCTGTCCCTGTTTTTAAATGGAAAAAATTATGTATACAGTTTAGCCCCAAAACCGAAATTTTACAGTTATTTACTTTTACCTTTCCAGGCTTACCTTTGAGTCTCTCACCTACTGTATAAAATGTTTCTCTTTAAACTACTGGCACCATTCTTTGAAGTTTTGGTGTTTTTAAAAAACAAAAACAAAAAACAAACAACCAACAAACCCTAAGAGTGTTAATGTTGCGAGAGTGCTACTTCACAAGGAAGTACAGCTGTCAAAATGCTCTGCCATAAGCTGCTACTCTCAGTGTAGCTCTGAGGTTATAACCACAAGGATCTTTCTCCATGCATCTCTGTAAGCACTACAGATCCTGGTGGAAGTCTTTTATCTTCTGGTTGACATGGCTGTAAAGCACAGACATTTTTACAGACCTTAAAAATAAGTCATCTTGAATTAAAATGGAACTAAGCCAAACAAAATTGAGTTCCTGTCATGTAGCATTCGTTTTTCATTTCTTCCCTAGAAAGGTAAAGAGAGGGCACAAAGTACTCATTTTGAAATTCTCTGCTATCTAAAATACTGATGCACAATTTCATTTCAAACAATAAAAAAAAAAAACAACAAAAAAACAAAAAAACAACTTACGAGTAGGAAAGTATTACTGAGATACTTCAAACATTTTCCCAGGAAATTTCTCTAGCTCCAGTTTCAGCAAAGGAACACTCTCTAATAAAAAAGATTCTGGCAGGAAATATCCAAGTTGCTTTCCCGGCTGGTTGTTTTTTATAGCCATATCCAATCATACAGTATATATACAGATTTATATACACACCCACCAGCTTACTTCATGTAATTTATAATTCATTCACACATAAACATATTTTTCCTGTCACCTCATACTGCCTGATCTACCTTTTGGATTTATCTGTAACATTCCCACAACCCTAACCATTCCAGACAGATGTGGACAACCACCCTACCAGCACAAAACTAAGGCTGAAGCCAAGTGAGATCAGGTCGACACCTGTATCAGGGAAGCAGGAAACCAAACCATTTGTCTTGCTACAGGATAAGAGAATAACGTACTCTGTGGCGGGGATGCAGATCACCAACCTATACAAAAATCCAAGAATTTGGAACAAACTCACAGAAAGAACAGTAACAAACTTAAAACTGAGGTTACAGCCACGCAGTACACCAAGCCGTGACCAGCTGGTAAAGCTTCCTCACATACTGCGAGTTTGGAAAAAAAGTTTACAGGTTACTCCTCATCTGGTCAGACTTACTCCAATACGTTAGTCTCTAAATAAAGGATGATCAGTTCCAGGGCTAAAACTGGAAGTTGAGTCTCAGAGATTGTCACCTAGCTGCCAAGAAGAATCTATAGAGTCCTGGACTGACATATCAAATTTCAGAACAATCCTGGTCCTACTGATATCAATGCAAAATTGTTATTTTGAAAGTTTGTGGTATTTTTAAATTTTAAGATTACTTCTGTGAGCTCTAACTCTCTACTGCATTGCATAAAGACTCTACACTTCCCAGTGTAGAGTGTGATGTTCCTCATCACATTTTACTGTAGCACAAAGTTCTGAAAAAAGACTATAAAAACAAAATTGTGTTAAGAAAAAAAGCTATTTATTTGTTACGTATTGCTTCATTCATTTTGTGTGCCAATCTACTGACAACCCAAGTCCTACACAGCAGAACTTGTAATAACTACAGTCTGATGTCAACCACTGTCACGCATGGCCTTCGTCATAAAGCACCTGCAGTTTTGGAAGTCCTGATGGTAAGGTGCATACACTACATAACCAGCACTGCTACCAGAGTACCATGATCATCAAAAGCATGTTAAGAGCCCTTGCACCGTACCAAATAGCGTGTATAGGTTCTCTGTTTACATGCACACACATAAAGGATTGATTTGTCCTGCTTCTCTAGAATGAGATCCAGTGACTATAAACAAGAACAATTCATTATCTTCTGATATACTACCATTTACGTCTCCTCAGTTAAATTAAGAAGGTTAAAATATGTCTGTAGGCAAACAGAAATCTAGCCAGAAACCACAACATATTGCTTAGCAAAACTGTCATGGGATTATTTTTTTTTAATTTACAATTTATCTGAAAAAGAGAATCATTAGAATACATCGCTGAGGGCTGGTTTTACTCAGGGGAAGGAATAATACATAGTAGGAATGACACATAAAGGCACTAAACATCAGCAAAACACTCTCTGCGCCTGTTTTCTGTAGCAGTCCTGTGACCAAGCCCTGAATAATCTCTGCACCACTCAGTCTGAGACTTGGCAAGACTTACTCCAAAGATCATACAGCTACAGGCACAAGACTAAGAAAAACAATAAGCTCATTTGTCTTGTTGATCAAAGAGTATAAATTCGTACAGACAGCAGCTGCTGCTGACCCCTTCAAATCTAAATCTCAGATTTGAGTTCAGAACCAGACTTTGTCTTATGAACTCATCTTTCTTTGCTTGCCATAAATTCAAGCATAAACTGAAAATTGCCCCATATTTGTGCTTTATGTGGAATGAAGACGCCCCGTAAGGCTGAGGCTGCTATGGGACTCTGAGCAAAGGACTTAAAAGTTCCTTTAAAGTACAGGGCTATGTAATCTTCTTTGGCGATCAGCTGACTTGAACCCAGGCCTAGTTCTGAGAGAACAGTTGTATAATCTTGGCTCAAGCGTCTGAAAAAAAAATGCTAAATTGTCAGAAATGCTATGAGAAAGTCCATAAACTAAAGCCATGAAAAATGAGGAAAGCAGAAATACAGAGAATGGTAGGATTATTAAGAACAGTTAGCAGACCAAGATTCCAAGAGAACAAAGACTTGCACAAATATATTCTGTCAAAAAAAAAAAAAAAAAAAGAACTACAAACTATCATAAGTATACATTATCATTATCACATGTATCACCAACACAAGTATGCTTCCACACAACATCCAGGACATCAGCTTACTGTTTAAATGCTTTACTAAAAGCGAGAGAGACAGATGTGAAAAAATATTTATGCTCTCAATAAACACGTTAGTCTCAGTAGGAAGCAAAAGAATAAACACCACACAAACCACAGTAAATAAAAACCGAAAGTGTTTATTATAGTCACTTCTAATTCCAGGAGATTTAGTAGATATCTCCTTATAACACTGACATGCCCTTTGGAGACTATGATGACAGAACAATGCATTACTATCTTCCTTTTGTTTAGACACCAAATCAGATGCATCAGGTGCAAACATGGGCTCACCTGTAAGGCCAATCCCAGTTTGGGAAGCACTTCAGCATATATTTGAGTACCATGCAGTACCATGCATTTGTGCACCAAAGAGCCTTGCTAGAGCCAAACTTGAATGGTAGCACAGAATGCAGGCTGATGGTGATGATCTCATGGATACGCACCATCCAATCCCCTATAATTTCTTTCACTATTCCCCTTCTCATCTTTTTCCAAATATCCTTCCTTGATGTATTTGCCTCCAGCCCAAGCCCTCTGCTTCCTTCCTGCATTCTCCCCAAAATCACTGTCCATAGATCAAGTACTCAAGAGAGGAAACCCGGTACTGCAGTTTCAGGCACCCCTGAAAAACACCAAAAGATGAAATGGCCCCAAGGGGTCTGCCAAAGAGACTCTGGATTGGGGAAAAAGAATAAACACCAGAACATCTTTTCACTCTGCTCATATGACTTGCAAGTAGTTATCCCAGGAAAGAAATCCCAGAAATACAGAGCAGAGGCAAGAACTGGGATAAATTGTGGTACACAGCCTCAATCTCAAGAGACAAGAATTTTCCACGTTCTTATTCTACCTGTGCAATTCTCACACTTTAGACGTAATCTAGGAGAAACTGGTATTGGTGATAAAAATGTTTTGTATGAGAAGCTGATGTATGACATTATGCACGTAAATAAAAAACTGTGGGAAAACTAAGCTTCTAATAGAAACTTTGTATCTCTGCCCTATATTCCTATAAACTGACATATCTAGCCCTGAATTCTCACCCACAGAATTGCAGTTTCAAGCTCATTTCTGCCCATGCATTATATTTATCTGAAAAGAAGAAATGCAGTATTCAAGCAAGACTCAGCAATAGCTACTCAGTCATGTGCTTGCCCTACCAAGGCAAAAGTTAGCAAAACATCCACTGCAAAAATTCATGTCTCAGCTGCCTAGGCCCTGCTCACCCACTCTGAGGAACCATAAGAGAACCTCTTTACTAAACTGTGCTATGTCCTACCAGCATATCAGGAAACAGGTGAGTATAATGGACCATCAATCTGCTCAGCTTTGGGTAATTTTAAGTAAGAATGAAACATTCAGAATCTTACATTCTGATCAAGACAGGCAATAAATAATCTTTGATTCAACCTGCATACCTATAAGAAAATGAGGCTTTTCTGTTTCAGAGTTCCAGTATTTCAGTCTGGTTATTTTCACAGAAAAGAACCACTTGCTCTACAGTAATGTGACACCCTTGAGCTGGATTAAATATGCTGTCTTCTTGCAAAGTTAGCCATTTTTACACTTGAATAGTCAAAGCAAAAATTGGCAGTATCATGCAACTCTAGTCAGGAGTCAAGTTTCCAACTGTGAAATGAAATTCCATGAAGCAATTGAGTATGTGCAGTAGAAAAAAAAAATCCACTGCTATCCCCATGTCTAGTTGGTAATGATTCCCTTAGATAAAAGGTATTGAATTGCCATTTACAAAATGAACTATTTTAAAGGAGAGAGCTGGGCCCCAGTGACAAGCTGTTGAAGCTATCAAATTTTTCAGAGAAGCTTTATACACATCTCTTCAAGACACAGAATAAGACAAAGATAAGACATGGAAAAAAAAAAAAGATACCTTTTGAGCAATAGAAATTGTTCATGGTATTTTATAAATAAATCAAGCATTTGATAAAGTTTGGAGCCGCAGACGATTAAAAATGACAGTAAGTCCACCCAAGATGAGTTCCAGAGTGTATTTCGTCAGACATTTAGGAGGATTTTTTTTAATCTCAGGAACAAATATTAAGCTGATAAAAAAGATTTTAAAAAATGTTTGAGTAAAGCTCTGAATAAGGATGTTGGAGTTCCAGGTTCTACACAGACTTCATGCACGGTACTGGATGCATCCTTAGTGCCATTAGTATTTCTACACAGTCATGAAAGCTCAGATTTCAGTTTCTACTTGCACCCAAATTCATACTTTGTCTGTGTGCTGGTTCACAGGCTTGACTAGGAGAACTAACTGGCTTCCAATTCAGGGAAGGTAAGGGGGAGAGAGACTTGCTGGCTAGAACCATTACCCTGCTCCTACCCTCAGGCAAGCCAGATTCATCAAAGAAAACCAAAACACACTTTGTGTCCTCATTGTCTTTTCCTGCTGGACTTGCACCCTGTCTCATTGTCAAGCTGCTCCATCTCTCCCAGATTTAGCATTCTGTTACTTAAACCCACAGTCTCAGGAGTGCAGTAGTCTTTTCACTTCTGGGGAACATTCCTGGAGCCTCTGTAGATGACTTGAGAGGAGCCAAACAGAGTGCACAGAGAGACAAGTTCAAGTATTCCAAGGTAAGGAGGGCAAATTTATGTTTTCACAACACAAGTTAGCTATTTCAGGACTTTGTCCTGCAGCCCCCACTACCAGAACCTTGCCATTTAAACCTAATACAGCATGCAGATCTCCCATTGTGCCTTAGAGTGAACAAAGCGAACACTGTCTTCTAGTAAAAAGACATCTTGTTTTAGGGGAAAAGAGGAGAACATGCTCAGTACATTTCAGAGTGGGAATCTGCAGTGTGCCAAAATCTAGCTTAAGTTCCTGGAAAATGTTTGAATACATCACAGAAACAGATCCACTACCAAAACGTATAGCAAATGACTAGCTTGAGAGTCCCACTAGGAAAAAAAATCATTTATTTAGGTCTTGGGCTGCATTTGCCATTTGCAGCTTTGCACAAACTGTTGTGGAGACTTAGGAACCTATGATAGACAATAGTTGAAAACATTTTGAAAATGCCATTCTAGTAAATAAATTTAGTGCACTATCTTCTGCTGATCTCAATACGAAAAGTATATCACTGAAATACTTCCTCCTACCCATCTTACTCATTTGACTGGTAAATCTGACTCCAGACTTTCTAGCACAACCATCTTGTTAGTACTTGTAATGAAGATGATGTCAAGCATCATTGTCACTTCATTCTAAGTTCATATTTAATGAGTCAGTACTGCCTGAATTACATAGCAAATTCATAAGCAAGTCCAAGACTAAACTCATTGTCCCTTCAGCATGCGTAACTGCTGACCAAATACAGCCAGTTCTTAAAAAATAGCTGTGCTTTGGCAGATGTTAGCTCTTTGTTGACGTCATAAACAAAGGTGATAATGTTGATGCACAATGAATATAAACTAGAGGCCACCATCATATTTCACATTCAACATTTTGAACAGTTAATTTCATGAAAATGATTATTGGTAGATGACACATTCAATTTAACCATCATATTTCAAAAGCATTCTTGAAAAACTAAGTTTAAAGGAGAGACCAGTGAAGTATCAGTGGACAGACTGAAAGGCTCACTAGTAAATAAAATAGCTTGACTGAACTGGGATGTTATTAATGAATCAAAATATGATAAGAAATGTGCATAGTATCGTAAGGTGATATATTTACAGGAGGGAAAAATACCACTCCTGGAAAAAAAAAAAAAAAAGGAGAGTCTTGGGACTTCCCTCATATTAAAGGCTGCAGTACAACTGCAAAGACTGCTTATTTTTAAGCTACATATATATGTATAAAAATATGTATATTTTGTATACTGCTATATATGTAAATATTTAAATATAAGGCCATTATCAAGTAACAGAGCCTTGTCCTCTTAAGGCCCCTCAGTACAGAGGGTAACCATAAGCACACAGCCCGACCAATATCATGGCGACCACAGAATCAAAGCATATTTCAATAAGTTGTCAGAAGAGCTTCACTTGCCCATAGGCAAAGCAGGCCAGTTCACTATTTCTCCTTGAGACTTCCAGCAGATTAACTAACCACCTTCCTCAAAGAGATGTTGCAGATCAAGAGAACATCTGTTAATAGAAGTATGCTCTGATGAAAGCTCCAGCTTTGAGCTCTGAGAACTAAGATATTAAATTATTTTTACATCCTTAGTGATGCCAAAAGTAAAATTACATCATTTCACCTCCTGTCAACACTGGCATGTCCGCTTAAGGTATCTCAGAATGGGTTTTAGAAATGCCAGCTACTGTTCTTTAATCAAGGTAAGTCAGAAGTAATCCCACTGGCAGACATCCTTGTTGTAAAAGATACAGTTAAAAACTGTTGTGCATGGACTGTCACAGGCGAATCTATAGTCTGACAACATATAAACAAGAAAAATGAGAGCAGTACTTACTTAACAGCTGAACAACCTACTGCTATTAGAGAGAGAAAGTTAATAATATTGCTATTGCTTATGACTAACTACAAGTTTCTGAAAATGTCAGTCCAGAAAGTGTACCGTGAAAGTACTTAAAACAATAGTAAATAGGGGTGTAATTGCATTGATCCACTAAGTTATAGAGAAATGCAATTTGACCTTTAATAGTTAACTTTTTTCATAAAAAATACAAAAAAAAAAAATTCTTCCTTCTTCCACCTTCTCTCCCTTTGTTCTAACTGCTGTATTTCTTTTGAAATGCAGTCTTCTCACAGAAATACTGACTGATCAATAGCATGTGTCAATCCATCTGTGAACAATTGAGGTTTTCAGACTTCCCATTCAAATTAATTGGAACACTCTTTTCCCTTATTCCCTGAAACATTAAGCAGTAATAGCCATCTAGATTTAGAGGTGAACTGAGGTTTAAGCAAATGGCACTTCAGTTCACATGTCACTCCCCAGATATCGCACCTCTCAGTCTACACTGCAGTCCCTGAACGACAACCAACAGCCTTAACGCCTCCTCTCTACGCTATTATCTCATCTATACATTACAACACCAGAGCTCTATCTGCCTCCCAGGACCCAGACACAGCACGGGCACTATTTCAAACACCACTGTCATGAAGATCCTGGTCAGTCAGACTCCTGCCTAGCAGCCCGAGTTTAGTCCCCCATGCGCTCATCTTCTTCCCTGTGTCATTAGCACCAACATGGTGCATGACTGCCAAGTTCCTCCTCCATACCTAGCAACCTAGACATCTCATTAAGTCTGTTACCTTTGCAGCAGCCAAGTTTTCAGGCAGTCCCAGTCCTCTCAGCTGCCTGCCTAACAGTTTCCAACCCTGACCACCTGCTTCCTCTACCCTTGAGCTGTCCTGATGCAGTACCACTCTCAGTGCACTGGCTGGAGGATGTGTAATGTCGAAAGGATTAGATCATTTCTTCTCAGCAGGCCATGCTCTTTCTGTAAAGCTCACATCCTCCTCGGAGTATAAGGGTTTTCACAGGGAGGGCGGATACTACAACATCTTTTCCAACTTCACCCATGAGCTTCCCCATTTCTTCATGCTGTTTTAAATGCCATTACTTTCACATCAGGTGAACATACATATTCTGCTTTGGCAGGTGATTATTCACAGCACATACTGTGGAATAAACTCAGTGGCCAGCAAGATTTTGAATAACAAGAAAACCACACACATTTTCAAAGCTTACAACAGTTTAACTTCTCCTTTTTTGCTACTTTTAATAGGCCAGCTAAACACAGAAAAACAAAACAACAAAGGGGGGGGGGGGGGGGGGAACCCAAAACAGAACTAAAAAATCCAAATACCTTAGGACAAACAGTCCACACTAACATGATAGTCTTCTTATGTCTGTCAGCACACACTCTCACTGCAAACAACTCCACCTGCCTCAGCTACTGCTTTTGTACTCCCTTGTGCCTCAGGCAAGATCCATCCCCCTTGTCAGGCTCAAAGGCATCATCCTGACAAGTCCAGCTGCATTTCCCTCACACACTCCTGAAAGGCTAATGTTCATTTGCCCAATAAACTCCCCAGGTAATCACCCAGAGCACATGGCTACCGTGACTGGAAAAAAAAAAAAAAAAAAAAAAAAACCAAAACAAAACAACAAAAACAAACAACAAAATCCAAACCACTTACCACACTAGACAGATGCTCCTGAATTTTTCTTTCCTATTCACGGTCACCTCTTTTCATGGAAATTATAGAAACTTACTATCTTATCGTCCTTTGTCAAACGCATTTGAAAGTGGCCAGAGGGTTCATATCTTTTCATGTCTTTACAAACACCCATAGAGAGCACAGTAACACTGGCCTCACTTAGGTTGCAAGCCAAGACAAAAAAACCCCTCGTGTAATGTGAAAAACCCAAGAGGCTGAGTAAAGTTTTGCAGGTTAGCCTTAAAACCAGCTCCCTCCTGGTATAATACTTCACCACCAAGTACTAAAGTAGCTACTTTTAAGCTAGGATCTCCAACTGTTTGGAGTTTAATCTATTTTTCTTTCTGATGTCTTACTCAGATTTGCCAATCGTTATCTCAGACATAGCATCTAAACAGGTATCACTAATTTGCTTAAAAGCCCGGAGTTTTTTTAAGTTAAAATACACATACTGGAGAATCTGTAACCTGCACACAAGTATACAAGCAAGGAAGTGAAACAGACTGTTGACAAATTCAGTATGCTCTACAGGAATGCCTGCACTGATGTAAGGCACCTCCTTCTGTCAGTAATAGCTGGATTCATGCTATGTATGTGATACCACTTTACCACAGATAAAGTAGGACAGCTTGTGTAACACAAACAAGCCCTTTTCAAATCATTCTACAGCAATTGCTTGATTTGGTAGTTGGAGTGTAATTTGGTCTTTTAGCTACCCATAGAAAAAAAAGATCCTAGATACATTAAATACCTCTTTCAAAACTCAATAGGATTTATGGGCTCTAACAGGATTTTCAGTTAGCCCAATATATCACAAATTTTAGCCTACTGTAAAAAATAAATTTCTCTAGGAAATGTTCACAGTATCTATCATGGCTTTGGAAGCAACCAATTCCCTGTTGATAACACTGATATTAAAATGAGTTCTACCCCTCAGCATTTCTTTCTGAGATTAAGGGACAAACAAAAACATGCTCAATTTTTATTTTTTTTTAAACAAAGATACACGTGAGTCTTTTATTCAGTAGTTTCCTCAGTCAGGGTGACAGTCAACGTGTATCGCTCTGAACTTACACAGCTAGAAACCAAGTATCAATGAAAAATTTTACAAATGTGAAAAAAATGAAACAGTAAGAGTACTAACCTCCCATCTGCACAATACCTTTAAATAAAGGAGTTCCATCTACAACAGGAAAGCTGATCATAATGGCCCAATTTACCTAGACTAATTTAAAAATAATTATTTCAGAAATCCAAATATATTAAAATGTTTGTGCATAACTAAATAATTGTAAAGCAGGAAACTGGCAGAAAATGATCTGACAAGTATGCAAATTGTGTATCTCATGGGTATATTGGAACAACTGTATTTTGAGGAGTCTTTTTTGCCGTTTTGCATATTTTCAACCACATATTGTCCTCGTGCTGGAGAAACCAAAATGAAGACTTCAAACACATCTGATACAAAATTAAAAAATAATTTTATTTAAAAATCCTTTGTTAAACTATATAAAAAATAAGCACAAATAAGGCAGAAAAATTAAGAACATTTTTGGCTTTTACTACCTATGCAAATTGAGTATTGCACCTGCAAGTAAGTTTAAGGTAAATATGGTGATTCCAGGGCTCCTGCGTACTCCTATACACAAAAAAGCTCCTTCAAACACAAGTTTTAGCAACCAAGCAATGACTGTTACAATGAGATAGTTCAAAATGCAAGTAATTATACAGCTGCTCACTGTAATTATAAACTAAATGTGTCTTGGTGTCTATGATAATAAATAAAGAGCTTTACATACTCAATTTTGGAGAAAGACATCAAGACAAAATAAATAATGCAAAGTAGCTCTTACTCTCTATGCAAGTGCTGTATTCTCATGAAACCTCTAAAATAGATTCCATATAATAAACTTTCCATTACCTATTTTATATAGACTTTTGTGAGATTTAATTAATGTTGCAACGTGATTTGAGATTAATGAAAAAAAAAATCTGTCAGGGTAAAATATTATTGTCAGACACTTGTTTCAGCTTGTGAAACATGCTTTTGTACATACAAATGAGACTTCACATCCTTAAGGAATCATTTATATGAAGGAGCAATTTTTGAAATATTCCACATAAGGTGAAAATAAAGTTATCTAGGTACATTTCCAAAATTGTAATTTTGTCACTGCACATCCAGCTACAGCTATGCTCAACCTGCTTTCACGAGTAACATTCAACCTATAAATATATTCCCAACTTTTCATATAACCTGTGTTTTTCACAGCAAATTAACACTACAGTACTTACAAGTGACTACCCTAACATGCAGGAAGTTCCTACAACACTTTTGTAATCATGATGATTTAAAAGTATGAATTACATAGGTACTGTGTTACTTCCCCCTACAATCCTAATAGTAAACCAAATGATACAAGCAGAGCTAACAGGCCAGATCTGGATGCACAGGCCCTCTTTGAGGTTTCAAACAGACACAAAAATCGTAGTATTTCAATTCACGTTGAGAATAGCAAGTCTGACTACGTATGTTAATTATTAACATGTTAATATGTTAACATGTTAACTGTAAAATGTTAATAATGTTAATTACATAGTTTTAAAGAAAAGGCAAGTTGCATTTGTGGAGCAGTGGCTGACAAAAAGATCAAAAAGAAAGCTCTCAGTGGAGTCTCAGGAAGACCTTTGGACATAAAGATATTACAGTAGAAAAAGAATTCTCCCACGATTTTATCCTCTAGTTTATAACATATAATGATAAACTGAAATCTGCTTATAAAATTGCAAAATATTGTTAACACCTAACACAGGAACATCTTATCTTGAATACCATCAAGGATAATCCTGAGAACTAAAATTCATATATGGATTAGACATTAGAAGGGATCTGGGAAAGAATTTGATTTGTCTCACCTAATAATTTTCTCAAGCCCTAATTCCAAATAAGATATACGTATTCAGAACTAAAGCTGCAGTTGGACAAGCTCTTACTGCCAACATAAACTGATGTTGCTGCCAAGAAAAGCACTAATTCTATGCCTCCATTTCCACATTTACTCTTACAACTGCTCCACACTTTTCTGTGGATCAGCAGAAGTTTTTGTGCAACTACACAGTGAACTGGATCCATGAACTGATCCACTAAAAAAAAACCACTCGGAGGGAAAAAAAAAAAACAGTGTCCTTTAAACTATGCCTTATAAAAATTATTTTCAGTCTGTATTTACCTTTGAAAGTAACTCCATCAATTTCACACTTTAAGGAAGGCTTGCACATTTGGAAGCTTGGCTGGTTTGAGCAACTATATCCATAATAGAATAATAAAAGATACTACTCCTCTTAATAACCATCTCCCACAAGCGTCCTTATATTATCCACATCTACAACAGTGCTGTAACTGGTTCCACAGGACAATTCCTCTTATGACTCTGTTTCACTTTCCAGTGACTTATGTGCACTCTTTGGAAGCAAAGAAAGTATCTTCTTAAAAAATTCTTTTAAACTAATATTCTCTGTATTCTTTCATTTCAATGTTTCCAGCCTTTCATTGTGTTCAATACAGATGCTTCACATACTAGCACTTCTTTTTTCGTTGATAATCCCCATGTTATTTTTAATTCTGTTCTCTATTTTATATTTGTAACATATTTTTACATTTCAGAATACTCAGCTGAAAAAACCAGACCTGTCATATATAAAGTACGCTAAATTACTGTTATGAAAGACATACTTCTACAATTGTGAAATGAGAGTAAGACACGGATAGAGATTTTTCTGTTAACACATAGTTTTGCTAAAAATATGTAACTAATATTCATTATATAATGCCTCTTACAACTTCTATTCAGTCTTTCCCCATCATTAACTTACATTTAACAACTGCTTAATCTTGTGGTTAATACCTGACCTTACGACCGGAGGGAGGTTAACTCTGAATGTTAACTGCTCCACAAAATCATTTATCTTGCCAACAAATATATGGGATAATTTCTGCAGAAAAACAGTATTTTCATGTCAGACATGATAGTTGTTTTGTCTCCCGAGACCTCTGTCCATCACACTACTCAAAAATTCAGAGAATTTGTGATATTAAAAGTTTTCATACATCTGAACTTAACCACATACAATTTCCATATTTAAAAACAGCTGTTTCCTTCACTCATGAACCAGGATTGAAAAAGTCAGTATGACTTGTATCTTGGTTCTATCATCATATGTCAGTGATTTGCACCATCATCTTGGAAACGCATAGCCCTGTGCAGCCCTGTGTATTTTGCTAAAACGTCCACCAAGTTTTCTATGTTTCTTTGTTTCATCAAGATGACAAAAGATCGATATTAAGCTTTGCTTTCTTTAGTTACCTAGGTTTTTTCTTATTTATATTTTTGCATTACAGTTCAAGAAAAGGAATGTTCTTTGTGGGGAAAAGTGATTAGCAGTAAGAAAGCAGCACCTGAAAGAATTCATCACCAAGTCATATTCATAAGCAGCAAAATGTAATACATTATTGAAGATAAAGAAGGTAACCTGGCAAATCTAAGCAATTATAGTAAGTTTTTTAAAGGAAGAAAGACCTGTAGATATAAAAAGTTGTATGTGAATTAAAAGCCTAGATTCAAATATTCATAGATTTAAAAGCCAAAAGGTACCATTCTAATAATCTGTTCTGACCCTCCACAAAACACAGCCCCAAAATTCATGTGTCAGTTAGACAATCTTTTTACAAAGGCACCCAGTGGGGCACTGCCCACCTCCAATAATAATCTGCCCTGCTACCTGCTTATCCTCATTATAATTACTGTACATCATATATTTAATAATTTCAAAGATACTATCTTTCATTTCTTTGCCAAAATTCCAATCGATGGCAACTGAGCCTGCTTCTCTAAAGTCTTCCTGCACGTTTCTTCTCAAACTCCTGTACCAGCATACCTCATTTCCTAGTTTATACTTTGAAGAATAGATATGAGTGTTCATACAAATTTCTTCACCAGCTGTAAAATAGGTAACTCCTCCTCCTGAAGATATACTACTCTCTATCATATCTACCTACAGATCTCTATTTCTGTCTACCTAGAAAACATCTGCAAACCATCAGTTCAAGAAGTAAACTCCTATTATTAATGAAAGCCTGTAACTATATCACTGTAGGAGTCGACGTAGAAGACTTCTAGATTATCTGGAAGTCAAGATACCGTTATCTACTGCTTTTGTCCCTTCTAATATTAATCTGTGTGGAAATATGCAAGATAGCCCTAAAAGGAAACAATGACATAACAGCCCATCAGAAATCTACCAGAATTAAGTCAATCAGCAATACACTGTATTGCCAGGATTCAATATACATTGAAAAGACAGTGAGTAAATTCTGACACTGGTGGAGCAATATACTCTACTACATGCTGCTTCCTGTAACAGCCTTATTATGTAACACAAAATCTGTATGGGTGACAGGTCCAAGCCCAGTAGCAGCAATCTAGTACTGTGACACCACTCTCCCCACCTGGAGGGCAACACCAGCTGTGGTGTGCTGAGAAAATTTACAATAGCATTAGGACAAGAACTGCAATTCCACTGAGTGACTAAAATTATCCCTGAGTAGACTGAGTAAAAATTACCATGTGATGTTAAGCAGAGAAGAAATTTTTAAACCGTATCTCCAATTGCTTTGTGAATCAGCTGGCTAGGAGACCATAAGAAGAAAATGAACAGTTTACTTGGTCCTCAATAACATGAAAGATCTTCATCTCCCTACAAAATCTCATCACTGAAGTGCCACTGTATAACATGAATCTTTATACCTATATTGAGCATCTCTTCAGCAGCACAAACATCATAAAACCCACTACAGTTAAGAGAAGAGCTACATTAAAGTGAGAACACTTGTTTAAAAGATTATAAAGCAGACAACCAGGAAGCAGAGCGCCATTGCACTATTAATTCCAATTAGGAAAGGCTTAAGAAAGGGGGAAAAATAAAGGCCTGGCTACCTAAACAGCAAGGGAATTTATCAGAAAAAGGAAAGCATCCTGCAGTAGACTTAACAATTAGCAAATGAAGAAAGAAAAAGAATTGTAAACTCTGACACAGGAAATTAAAAATATAACTATAGACAGAGGAAAAAAGATCTGAAAAACTAGCTAAAGGAATTGCAACTAAATCTACAAATGAGCAAAAGGTATCCTAGAGTTACATCTATCACCTATCAAGGAATAAAGAAGCACTGAGAAATGTCAGGACCATTTGCAGACATGCTTAAATGGATCCTTTGCACTGATATTCACTATGGAAGAAACCTAGTTAGGTTGCATGTCAGTCTTTTTTTGTGAGGGGGATAGAACAGCACCTGTATGAACAGGCTATGGTGTATCTATGGACAAAATAAGCACTAAGAAATAACCAGAACCAAATGACAGTAACATAAAACCTCTAAGAGAATTACTAATGATTAGGCTAAACTCCCACTTAAAATTTCCTTGCATGAGTTTCCAAGGAGAACTACAGGTTTGTGAAACTGTAACCTGTACAGGACATTTTAGCAGAGATAGAACAAGCAGATATATGAATAAATATAACCCCAGGGTGGGGGGTGTTGATTTTGCTTTCATAACGAGGCCAGCATTAGAAACCTCTTTAAGTTCTGAAGAAGACATCAATATACATGTGGATGATTATCTCACTCAAAATTCCAATGGGCTTGAGCCTGTACCATCAACAAAACAGTACAGAAAAAAGCATTTTGGGTCAAAAAAAGTTGCTGAGAATTCCTGTTTTTACAAGGCATTCAATTAGAAATGAAGCTAAATTATACTCTGGATCTAGAACAATTCAAGAGTTACATTATTCCATGAAACTCTAAGAATGTCCCAGAAAATTGCATCCGAACTAATTCACATTGCCCTCCAGCTTCAGGCAGAGCTGAACTCCAAAGTATAAGAAGTTATTGCTGCATCTTCCTGGCAGTTTAATGTACTCACATTAAAACCCAGGTGTGGGAAAGCACTCCACCCAAATCTACTATTTATTCCCATAACTGGTTCTGAAGTCTTTATAAGTGCACTTAGCGCGAATTAATTTCTATTATATATATTATACATCCATTTTATATATATAATATATATATTGTAATTTATAAACAAATTTTTTATAAAAATTGAGTCTTTGAACTTAATTCCATTTCACATTCATACTTTCATTTGATACACCTTAATATTAAAAAAGATGTTTCATGTTGCTTTTGTCATCTACTGGAAGAGATTTTACCTCTCAAAATCTGTAATAACAATTCCTTACTGTTCCTAATTACTCTATTTGCCAAGAGATTTCTAAATAAAAACATAATTATATCTCACTGCTCAAATTCAGCCTGCCTTGATTAATGTTATGGTGGTGAGCGTCAAAAAAAAAAATCCTTAGATACTGTGTAACTATTAAGAAAGTCTGCTTCAAAATTATTTCCTTACAACACACAGATGGCCACATCAGGCTCCTCTTTTACTGAAATACAGACCTTTTATAGAAAATACTGTAAGAAAACAGATACCATAATTTTAGAAATACCTTCATGTGGTTTATTATTCCCTTTGCAAACACGAAGTGTGGTGTGGTTTTTTTCTCCATATTGTTTCTTTGAAGTGTAACTTTGTAAGAAAACTATGCCAGAATATACTCATCAAATTTGGCAGTACCACGTAAGTCTTCACTGTTTGTCTCAGCCATATTCACTAGACTCTTATAAAACTACGGCCATCAGCTAAATCGACAGCCAGTAGCCCCTATTTATATAGCACTGTAGAGATGTAGCATGCATTTCGGCTCACGCCTCCACCGCCTTGGCACCCTACAAAGCAGCGAAGACCCTGCAAGATGTCCAGGCCTATTCGCAAGACTAGCCTGAGGTAGCACAGGGACGATTATTTGCTTTTCGCTCCGACTGCCGCAAATGGTTTCACTTCCTTCTCTGACACCTGAACTTTTCCACCGCCTCACGTCACCGCTTCCCCGACCACACCCTAGAGAAACGCTCCGCCCCCCCCGCCGCGGGAACGCCGAGCCACACACAAAATGGCGGGCGGGGGCGGAGACGGGCGGGACGCTCCCGTCTCCGAGCGCGCCCAATCAAAAGCCGCGGTTCGTGGCCACGTGACCGCCCGGCGCCGCGCGGCACTACGCCTCCCATCGTGCCCTGGGGCAGCGGCCGTTGCTCGCCCCGCTCTGTTCTGGCCCCGCCTCCCGCTCCCACAAGGCGCCCGCGGGGCTGCGGGAAGGTCGTGCCGGGCACAGGGTCGCTACGCTGGGTGGTCGGGACCATGCTGGCTGCCGGTGTCCGCAGGTTTGCCACCTCGGCCCTGCGCAGGAGTCACTATGAGGAGGGCCCTGGGAAGGTAACGTGGGGAGCAGGGCCCGGCCCGCTGCGGCGCGGCCTGAAGGTCGCAGGAAGGGGACTGCGGCCGGGCTCGGGGCGGGGGTGGCGGTGGGATAGGAGCCCGCCTCGGAGTGGAGGGGGAAGGAGGGTAACGGCGCTATGGGGTAGAGCGGGAGGGGAGAAGCGTGTCCCTGAAGAACGCTGCGCTGACGGCGCTCGCCCGGCCCACGGCCAGCCTGCGGCGGGCCTAGCTCAGGGGCGAGCCCCCCCGCGGCTCCTGGGTGAGGGGCTGGGGCCAAAGCGGGAGATCTCTGGAGAGAAGCCGTGAGGATGTCGGGGAAGGTACCCTGTGGGCCTGCCCCTGGCTCGCTGTAGGCGCCGGGGTGAGACGCAGGCCTGTCCTTCCTCGGGCATGCTCAAGGTGAGCCCCGCACTCCGCGAGCATCCGTGAAGGGTTTTGCACATTACCGGACTGGATGCCGACGTGAGGAGCAGAGTCGTGACTGCCCTCTTTGTTGCTAAATTCTGCAGCTGGTGGTGGGTGGGCTTTGGGGTGCCGTGGTGCCGCAGCAAAGCGAATTGTCGAACGATTTCAGTGTCCCTCCCTGCAACCTTCTGCTTCAGTGGTACAGATGATGAGCATTTCAGTATGACGAGCAGCAATGATACTGTAAACGCTTTCTGATGTACCTTATGCTTAAAATGTTCTCTTTAATTTCTGCGTCTAAAAACTAATTTCACATACCTAATGAACATGAGGAGAATCGTCACAGTGAAGGTAATTAAATACCAGAACAGGTTGCCTAGAGAGGCTGTGGGGACTGTATCTTCAGGGACACTTATACTTGAGTGGATGAGGCCTTAAGCAAATCGGACCTGCTTTGAATTGGAGGGAGAGGGGAGGAGCGGACAGAATTACCTCCAGAGGCCACATGCAAGCTATTCCTCTAATTACAGTGTTCCTTTCTTTGAGAGGAAGGGAAATTGTTTCAAGACTAAATATTTACTTTGTCAGTTTGACTCCACCTGTTCGTGTTCTGAGCTTCTCACTATTTTTGAGTTGATGAGGAAGTAGTTATTGATTGCAAAACAAATTCTCGTTTCTTTTCTAGAACCTTCCATTTTCTGTGGACAACAAATGGCGATTACTCGTCTTAATGTGTGGATTCTTTGGAAGCGGATTTGTTGCCCCTTTCCTTATAGTGAGACACCAGCTTCTTAAGAAATGAAGAAGACGGACTGTAACTGCTCTAACTGGGTAACTTAATTTTGTTAGATTTCATAGCATAGTGGAATCTGTGGTCAAAACTGAGCTTTAAAGAGCTTATCCTCATGTAAAACTATTACTACAATTTCAGCCTTTCACAGTCTAGGTGCTTAGAGTTGTGGTCTGTAATTGCTTGTAAACTCAAATTATGAATAGATTTGTTTGCTTCATGGGGCTGCAGCATTCTCATTTGACTTTTGTACTTCAACTCCCCAAAGGCCACACCTCTCTGACTGCAGCTTTTTGATAGGCTACAGCTGGGCTAACTGACAGAAGAGTGCTACTGATTTGAATAATAGCTATAACCAAAACCATGTCTGCCTCCTTTGAGGAAAGATAAAGCTACACTTGATGTAATCTGTAGGAATATGTCCTGGTTTGAGCACCACACAGCTGCTCACTCACCTCTTCTCCTTCAGGAATGGGAAGGAGAAAATAAAGCAAGAGTCTCAGGAATCAAGATGAGGGCAGAGAGGGATGACTCACCCCTTATGGTCATGGACAAAAGACAGACTCACCAGGGGAAGAAAAAGAATGTCAATTTAATTCAAACACTAACAACAACAACAACACTTAACATATAGAGAGTGGGACAGCGAGAAACATTACCGCATCCTAAAAATACCTGCCCCCATCCCTCCCTTCTTCGCTGGCTCAGTTTTGCCCCTGATCTCTCTATCTTCTCCTGCTGCAGGGGAAGGGGATGGTGGTTATGGTCACTCCTGCTGCTTTTTCCTCCTCAGGGGGAGGACTCCTCACATTCTCCCCTGCTCCAGCATGGTTCCCCTCTCACAGGAGCCAGTTCTCCATGAACCTTCTCTGACCTGAGTCCTTCCTACAGGCTGCAGCTCTCCCCGAGCTGCTCTGGCGTGGGTCACCCCCACACACTGCAGCTCTCCCAGCGCTGAACTACAACAGTGGGGGCTGCTTCTCCCCTCACAGTCCCGGCCTCCTTCGGGCGCAGCCGCTTGCTCCGGTGTAGGCTCCTCCACGGGCTGCAGGGCGGCATCTGCTCCACCGGTGACCTCCATGGGGGCAGGGGGGTCCTTCCCTCTCACCACAGGCTGCAGTGTGGGGGCTTCTGCTCAGCGCATCTCCCTTCTTCCTTTCGTTCACTGGCCTCAGTGTTCACACAGGTGTCCTCCTCACAACCCCTCCTCCCAGGTTTCCCTTCTTAAATACATTACCCCAGAGGCGCAGCCACCATCGCTCTTTGGCTCGGCCTTGGCCAGAGGCGGCTCCAACTCAGCGCCGGGGGAGCTTCAAGAAGCTTCTCACAGGGGCCACCACTGTAGCCCCCTCCCCTGCTATCAAAAACCCTGCCACACAAACCCAGCACAGAATAACTGGCACGTGTGATGTGAACAAAACAGTATGAGAAACTGTGATACTGTAAACGCTTTCTGATGTGCCAGTTAAAACTCTGGAAAACAAGATTTCTTGAACCTCAGTTCAACTATGTCAAAACAAGCACACCATCTGCATACAATGTTCCTAAGCATTTACAGAATAAAGTCCACTTAAAGTAGGGTCATTAACACAAGAAACAACTTTAATTGATGCTTGCTGATGATCCTAACAGACAAGTAAGCCTCAAACATAGTTCAGACTGTGCAAGCATGCCATTTCCATTTGAAAGGCCACTTCAGTTTATCTTAATCTGATTCCACTTTGCAAATACCTGGTATTATAAATTCTATAGTCTGAGAAATAATCTTAGTTAGGAGCTGGAGTGCCCCAGGTAGTTCTTGGAAGGAAATAACAATCCACACTGGAATCTCATATTTGGAATGAATTGAAGTCATCTATGTAATTCCTTTACTAGTCTGATGGTTTTGGCTCTCTAGATTAAAGGGGGGGGGGGGGGGGGGAATCAGACTTTTATTGAATTTGAGTACTTAGAACTGTATGATTTCATGTACGTCAAGTCCTCTGCTACAAAAGCACATGGTGGATAAAGCAAAGCCTATCAAATTTCTAGTTGAGCATACAGCGTACATTTACAGCTTTTCTAGATTCAGAGGTAACACAGAGTTCTTAGATGTGTTATTTTTTATTTTCTTACAGAATTGAAGGCTTCTGCACAGCATCTTCCAGTGGAAAAAGGATAGCTGCAACTGTGTGCCATGCTGGATGCATCTAAATAAAATCTTGAATCTGAAGGTCTTGGGCTGTCTATTTTGTGAAACTCCTGAAGTGCTTTTGACAACTGTTGTATACTGAGAGCCCTTTTAAATTACAGTATGTTGACATTAAATGAAACACTAATTGTCTATATAAAAATTAGAGGGTTGGTAAACTTGCATTTCAAAACTGAAGTTTCCCAGCTTAACATTTTTAGCTGGGAAAATGTTTAAATAGCTTGACTGAGCTATGTGGTCTTCTCAAACACTCTTCAGACTACTCACAGAGTAATGACCTCGGACAGATTATAACCAGTGAGCATATGCTATCACCATAATCCACGCTGCAGAATTTTTATCTTTGGTATTTTGGGTTGATCAGTTGAGAAGATCTTAACTTGGCTTTGCTTCCACACTCGGCTGTTCTAAAGACTTGCCGTTACAAGGTCTGTGTGGTGTGCTGCATTGCTGTTGCTCTGAGCAGGAACATCCACATTACCCTGCAGATATTATTAGGCTTTAGGCTGAGATGGTGAGGTAGCCTGGAAAATGAGTACAGCAGCAATAACTACAACTCTGACCAGGAAAAGTATTGGTAATAATCTACAGCTTATCATAACTCCAATATTGTTGCAGATTTGTAGCTGTTTGGAAAGGATAGCTTTCAGTTTGTAGCTGTAGTTAGGGGCCTAACACTGAGGCCTGCGTAATTAAAGGTAATCTAGGAGCTGTGATGGATGCTCTCAGGATACTTCTACCAGCTTGAATATGACAGATGTTTGATTTTGTGCCCTGTTGACAGCATGAGTAGAAAGTCATTTTCATATCCACTTCTACTGCAACCATCTTGTTGGCTAAAGACACAGTATGAAAAGCTCTGGCATAACTCTGTAATGCTTACTTCTCACTTGCAAATAATGCTGTTAAGTGGTAAGTACAGAGTTGCTTTCCTTCGGTGAGGTTTTCTGGTTTACTTTTTTCCCCTAAAACACTCTCCTGCTATAGCATGGTGTGTTTAATGTGACTTGCAACATCTCAATCCATGAACCAAATGGTTTCGCAGAAGTTGAGGTTCTGTTGGTATAGTTCAAATCTATTTAAATAGTTTGTCCTCAGACACCACCAGCAGAAGTGTATACAAGAGCAATAAAATACTGCTTGTAACAATAGCTTTTGGGTGACACATTTCTGTTTTTTAGGGGCAGCTTTAAAAGGCTGACTAGTGTTTGAAGACCCTGAGCTGGGAGCAAGACAGAGTAATACTGTCTGTTGCTGCAGCTTCTTCAGTAGACTTAAAAGGAAGCTTGATGAAGCGTGGTGATTTTGATCAAAGGATCAGCAAAGGCTGCAGAAAAGTGATAACGAAGAAAGCAAGATTGAGAGGAAAGACCCCAAATTGTAATGGATTCAGGTAGTAAGAATGCTTTATGGCTATGAAACAGGTATAATTATACAGTATAATTTGTTTCTTAATGTACTTTCTGTCTGCAGAGTAATGCTTCTCAGCAGAGTTTTAGAGTGTGTCTCGTAGAACAGTGTGTGTGCACTGTAGGTGATACAGGAACAACGTGCTGGGACAACTAGGGAATCCAGAAAAGGCAACAATTCCTTGGTCTAGGCATTGGGATTTCCTGGAAGAACTTGGGTATTATAAAAAAAAAATCCATCTTTTTCATGCAGATATCAAAATGTGAGCTCTTAGGTGACAAAATCTCATTTGCCCCATGTTGCAGATGAGCAAGTCAAATGTCTGTTGCACGAGGCAAATCTGGAAGCTTGTTACAGAACCACATTTCTCTTAGGGATCACAAATGTAACTTCCACGGTGTATTTATTTGTAGCTCACTGTTTGCTCTTAAGTTAAATAACTTGGTTTGTTTGATTGATTTTCCCCTTACTCCCAAGTCTTTGATGTGTTTAGAAAGAGTAAGCATAATCTCTGAAGGTTTATCGTATGGGCTAGGCAAACCATTTCCTTTAGTCTGCTATAAATAAGGTCTCCTTTCTGAATATTGCCCCTTCTCTGTGCTTTTTCTATTTAAATATAATTTTGAGCATGGGTGGTTAAACTTAAAACAGTTATTTTTAAATTAAATGTTAGAGACTTTCTCCTCTCATGATGTATTCTAAAACTGTAATCACCTTTTTTCAGAATGTCATTACATTGATGGATCATAGTCATTTAGAAGCAGAGAGGTCCTGGGGGCTACTAGTTATAAGTTTTCAAACTGACCCCATTTCCAGCCCTGCCACCAAGTTATAAAAATTATTTATGTGAATCACAATAACCATAACCTTTCATCTCCTGCTGGTTTACTTATTTTCTATTACTGCAACTGTAAGGCCTACTCTGGGGGATGATCTGAACCTCCACTGTGCTGATGGTTGTCTTCCAGCTTTTACCTACTGTATGTTCCCACTCTTTGTGTACCAGTAAGAGCCCTAGAAAAACTAAACCACATCAGCCCTGCTTTGGATAAGTTGTTAGCTGACTAAATGTATCATGTTAGTCATAAACTATCATTTGATAAACCTGTGTTCATGGTGTCCCATGAGTAATCTTTCCTTTAAAAAGAAAGTTTAGTACAAATTTGTAGCCTTTTTACTCTAAACTGCTTCGTTAATTCTTTCAATATTTCTTGAGTATAGGTTAAGTACACTTGCTGGTTTTGATCTGTGCAGCTCTCCAGTTGTTAGCTTGTATTTTTAATACAACACCTGCACACATATGAGTAGCCATATTCTCATTCATTGCAAATTCTGTGTTATTCCTATGTGCTGGCGAAGCTGTAATTAGTCCCTCTAGAATTGGACTGTTTCTCTACATGACTTGCTTGGGCAGTTTTCAGTAATTTTCAAGCCCCATCAATTATCAAGTCCATAAGTTCTCTATCTGACTTAAGTAATTGGTTCCCGTAGGTTTTTAGAACTTTCACTTCTATAATAAAAACACATTAACAGATCTGTTTTGATCTATCTTTCTATTAATGCAAACTGGGACAGTCTGCATTCTACTCAAAGGCATTTTTTACTACTAGATTATCTTTAATCTCTTCACTGTTCAATAAAGAAAAGTCTAAAATACTTCATTTGGTTGCTTGGGTGGAAAATACTGGTTGTCATTGAGAGATATGTGGCTCCTATCATTAATATCAGATGTTTGACAGTGTTTAATTTCACAGAGGCACAACTCCAGATTGTGTTTGTTTCTCTGCTGTTATGAGAAGATCACTGCTTATAGCCAAGCTTGATTTTAGGACCACATGTCAGAGCCTGGAGCACCTTCCCTCTTCAACCTTATTTATTTGTCTATTTCTTTATTTATTTTACTGCTACTCCCAAATTTATGCTGGTCTTAATCTCTTCTGTTTTACCCATTGTATGGTTTCTTATTTAAGTCCTCCTACTCTTTTATTTGCTTATTGACTGCTAAATAGGTAAACCAGAGAATCATGGGTAGTTATTTGGAATACACATATTACTAACCACTCTTTGTGGTCTCTCTCACCTCTTACCTTCCGTGCCTAGCTCCACAGGGTGAAAAACCATGGCAGCAAAATGCTAGGGCAGATCAAATTACCTCTGATGGGAAACCTTATGCTGGTCTCAGGGAGCAATGCTGTGAATAAAGTAACTCCAAAAAATGTCCAATTTGAAATATTAATGCATGACTTCAAGAGGTGTTGAGCCACTGCGTCTTCTATTTACTTCACATAAATGGGACTAGCCCAGCTCTACAGCCTGACAAGCCCTACTCTGTCATCCCCCAGCACAATAACTAACCTAATGGGGATAGGTTAGCCGATTTTGTACCGTATTAAATATCAAGTATTTGTTGACTTCAGAAGAACCAGAATCTCATCCAGGAATGAATTCTCTAAACACAATCCCACCACAGATATTAACATGGAAATAACCCAGCTGTGAGTGGTTCCAGAGATGGTGGTGTCACTGTACGTATGTAAGAACAAACTGACATTTAATGGTAATAAGTGGGATCAGATCAGATTCACTAAAAACTAGGAGTTGTAGAATTAAGTTGTTCAAAACATAAAGAGTATGTTCCCTCACACTCAGCTATATAAAAGTCTGAGTACTCAATAAAATATTTATTTTTGAAATAGCCTTTTGGGTTCCCTATAGGGCACCTTGACTTGGTAGAAGATAAATCAATTTAAAAAACAAGAAGTAGAAAAATAAAACACTTACAGACTTGATGTTATAGGCAAAAAGCAATATGTAAGTGGTGCTTCCCTATCATTAAAATTCTATGAAGGAAACAAGACGGTGGTTAAAGGACATCTGGGAAATAACACATCTATGTGAATGATAGTATTTTTTGCTTGCTAGATGCCACCTTTAAGGAAAATCTTTTTTGGTCCCTGACTTTTTTCCAGTTTTCTTGTTATAATTTTCTCCTTCACAAATTCTGTTGGCTTAAAATCAAAATAGTTTGACTTTGTTTCCAGAGAGGTTCACACTTCAGCATTTTAATTGTTAGACATCAGCAGTCTTTAAGCAGTTTCTCAATTAAATCTAAGCAGACGTGATTTAGATGTCATTAAGTTTTAATATTTGGAATGTTTCCAGTTTGGGGATCTTTCTCTGTTACTCTGAAACATTGCTTTGTCTCATTTCATAAACACAGCTGAACATTCACAAAATCTTTACAGAGAGCTCTGAAGCTATCAAATGAAGTATTCCGATGGAGAGGGGAAGAGGGAGTGTATCAGAGGTTAGAAATTTTTAGAAATAACAAATGGTGCATGTTTGACACAAATAGGATGGCAAAGCAACGCTTCACGTGTTTTCTCTACATGTTTATATTATATATCTCAGAGATGCACAGAGGCAGCTAATTCTTAATCAACCTGATCAATAAAATTCAGTGTTGACAACTGCAAGGTGATAGTGGGGCAATTTAAATTCTCGTGGAGGTGGTGTATCCTGAATGAACTGCGATCACTCAAGCAGAAGATGCCACTGCAGACTGATGAACAAAAACATCTGCTCAGCGTACAGGGGCAATCAGAAAGGGAAGGAGGATGTTAACCTCTTCTACAGAAAGGGATGGAAACAGTAATTGCAGATATCACAGTGCCATTGTATACATACAAGTGGCATGTCATTCCTTGAACACCATGTGGAATTCTCTTACTCTACCCAGATGACTGAAGGACACGAAAAAAATGTAATAGTTTCAAATATGGAGAGGTTTCAGCATGAAGAGGGACTAAACAGAACTCTTTAGTTTTGAAAAGAATGAGAGGAAAAAGCTATCTCAAAATCATTCACATCTGAAAAATATTACTAGACCCACTAACAGGAATTCACTGTTCACGCCTCCAAGCTGTGACTTCTGCAGCCGGTTAGGTGGCTGGATGGGGTTAGTTTGTTTGCTATTTAGTTTGCTTGTTTTTAAAGGGGGGGAAATCGAGCATTAACTTTGAATTGCTCCTTCACTAAGCAATATACTACCCTATGGGAATGAAATCTAGTGTTGAATGGGAGTGGGGAATGAAAGACCTGTGTTCAGTTACATTAAATAGCATAAATATTTTGATTTGATGAAAAATATAAATTAATTTTCAAATCATATGTTTCTGGAGTTTCTGTTCAGCAATTTTACAATTTATCCTTTTCAGATCCAGTTTTGAGAAAGCAATGGACATTAGATTTTTTTTTCCTGAAGAACAGAAATTTCAGGTTTTGTTCAGTTGTGCCTTGAAGCATCTGGTGTTAACCCGTGTTGGGGATAGGATACTGGATTTGATGAACCACACTTCTGAACTATTGTGGGCGACCCTCACATAGTAGATTGCATCTTAGTACAAGAGAAACCTGGACTAAGTTTTTTCTTGCTTTAAATTAAGTTACTGATGACCATTTGAAGTGATATGTTTCCCCTATACAATAATTAGAGTATGAATTACTTATTAAAATTACATACAAATCTTTTTACTACTAATTAAATAGTAGAATAAAAATTCAAAATACTTTCTAATATAAGTTGTCTGCTACTCTTTTCCTTTTTGTGTTTTTTGCTGGCCTGAGATTTTTATTTTGGTTTGAGGTTAACATAGGAACATGAAACAATTTAGAGGTTTATAAACAAATTGGTCTTGAGGAAGAAAATATGAAAGTAGAGATGTGATTGTCATGACAACCAAATTAGAAGCCATTCTTGTTGACCATAAGCAGTGGATGACAGCTTGGACAGTATTGCACAGGCTAAAACATTAAAGTTATTTTTATTCTTTAAAGAGAAAGGTCATGTATACATTGCATTTCATTACCTTGGCTGATTTCCAGAATCTCAGTATAACAATATCGGTGTGTATTATTAAAAAAATTAAATAGACTTGTTAAGGGAAAAAAAGAAAGGAAGAAAGAGAGAAAGAAAGAAATCACTAATTTTGCTGCCTCCATGTAAAGAAATTGATTGTTCCCAATTTCATGAACAAGAAAATAAAGTTACAGAAAGGTCAAATGATACACCCACTAAGTCAGAGAAGAGCTGGGATACAATCCGGCTATCCAGTGCTATAAAAATATTCCTGCCTGTTCTCACCTCTAGTGGGGTACATCAAAAAGCCATAAGAAGTGTGTGTAATCATTATTTTCATGTGTGAAAATATGTAGAGTGGGGCAAAATAGATTAGGTTTCTGGATTGTTTAACAGGAAGTTGGAATGGGTATCAGAGAAACACAATAACATGTGTGTTTATTGTTACAGGTATTGTAATTACATCTTCAATTATCACAAAAAAACATAGGTACTAAAATGGGAAGAATGCTATAAGTTTAGGGTGTATGGTACTGGAAACACAGACTTTGGAATAGCATTGACTGGTTTATGACAGCTCCAGATGAAACAACAGCGACTGTAAAACGGGAATGCATGCAATTAATCATTGTTCCAATTAAATAAAACATAAAGGTAGAATTGCCCCTCCTCTGCCGTATCTGTAGGTTTTATCAGAGACAGCTGTGCTAATGGCCTGTTCCCGAAAACTATGAACACCAACCTCTGACCAACTCCCTAACCAGCTTTTGTTTGCTCTGATTATAGCAAGAAGATAAATGTTAGTTGCTCTCTAGGATGATATGCTCAATAAGTTTGACTTGCATTTAAATGAGTTTAAAATAATGGTATTTGCTGGAATTAATGCGGTTCACTGTTCCATTTTCTCTTTCACTATTCCATGAATAATATTAAGTTCTTTTCTGTGGTTGTGCCACCTTTTCCATTAGCTATGTAGAGCATGCAGCTCTTTGAAAAATGTCAGTGTATAAATAGTGTTGCTGAGAATCTAAGTAAGCCAGAGCCAGCAACAAAATGTGAAAGTGCACCTTGCTGGTGGAAAACCAGTGCTTGTAAAAATGCTGGAGAGAGCTGAGGGGAAAGCGTGTGGCCTGAGGTTTTGTCTCTTTTTGCTAAAATTTTGATTGCACTATTAGCATTCAGAATTGCTTGAGGGTTCTTTAGACTAAGTGTAGCAGGAAAAAAGTGCTCCATAATTCTGGACTAAATGTAGTTTTGTAAGGAAGAAAGATCTCATCCTTGAGGAAGGGAAAAGCTGGTAGCCACTAGCCTGCTGAATCAGTCAGCACAGATATTTGACTAAATGCAGCTTTGCAGTTAACCAAAACTACTACCTGTTGCCTGAAACAGTGGCAGGATGGTCTGTTGGGGGGAAAAAAAAAAAAAGTAAACGTATATACACGGGTGATTAATATGAATGAGCAATTCCTTTTGCATGCGTTCATGAGCCGTTCAGATAATTGAAAGTGAAAGCTAAGGAAGACGAGCCTCTCTAAAGATCCATCTCTTTAAGACCTTGTCTTACAGACTTTTTCTTCTGGCAGCCTGAAGCACTGCCGAATCAGATTTAGGGAAAGCTAATTGGAAATTTTTCTGGAAACGTGCACATCACTGTGCTCCAAAACCACGCAGGCTGTGCATCAGCTCCCCCCACCCTCACCCCAGCCCTGTCACTTCTCTTTCCTGTTTGTTTTTCCAGACGTGCTGCTGTCCTCTGAATCCCATATTGCAGAAAATTGTTTTCAGCCAAACAGCAGCAGTTAAGCTGTTAACTCACTATTATCTCAACCCACTGTCAGGACCTATAAATGCCTCTTTATAGCCCAGTTGGGAGTATTTTAGTGCCAGCTTTATGAAGCTGGGGGGGTGGGGGGCTGGGGTTTTTTTTGCAGTGGGCAGGGGGAAGGCTGCCAACCCCTAAATAAAGTCTTCCTTTGCATCCTCTGAAGTTGCAGCACAAAGAGGGGAGGTATACTGCAAAAGGATTTAAACACTGCATCGTTTAACATGTTACGTGCAGTTTAAGAGCCTCTGCCCAGCACATAATGTAGAGTATGGGCACCCGACAGCTTATCTACAGGATGATTAACTAGCTGAAGGTGTGATTTCAAAATTACTTAAACTTTATTTAATTCTTGTTTTGCCACTGATTTCAAGTTAAAGTAGCCCTATATCAGCTAAATTTAAATTTACCTCTGAAATCAATTTATGTAAAACAATTTGCCAGTTACTCTAAGTAGGTCAGCAACAACTTAACTAATAGCATTTTAGATAGTTCGTTTTTAAAGAAGTTAATGCAAGTTAATTTTCCTGAGGTTTGCTATGTAGGAAACCCTAAGAATGGGATGTGCAAACCCCAGAAAGCCAAGCAGAGCATCAATACCGGTACAGTACTAAGAACAAGGATAGGACTCAGACCCTCCCATTTCTCTCGGGTGTTAGGTTCCTCACTTGTCTCAAGAGAGGAACCATGCCCAAGGTAGGGGCCATGTCATAAGGTTTGCAGTGGTTCAGTTTTCATTTCATTATAGGAAGCCCATAAATTGATAGTCAACCTAATTTTATGTGACAGAAGACTTGACTTTCAGCACTTGCTCCAGTGAGTGTTTAAATACAGTGATATATAATTAATATTTATTAGAACACAAACTTAGGTCTCCTCTCTCCTACTAAAATGCCCCAGTCATCCTTCCTATGCAACAGATACTTAAATAATCCTTGAAAAGTAGAATAGCTCCCGTCAGGTCATACTGAGGGCACACCCTCATCAGTGTACCTGAAACTGGGTGGATTAAAGTACACTCTCAGGAAGCCATCAGAGATCACTTGAAACTGAACCTGGGTCTCTCATACTTTGCACAAAAGCTCCCCTAGGTGGGAGGTGACCACATGCTGCTTCTTTCTCCAGCTGAATTTAGATACCCCTCCAGCAGCCATGCGAACACCCACTAAATCAGGTCATGCAGGAGAGAAAATAACTGCAGGTTCTGCTTTTGAAAACAGCATTACTGTCAGATACATACTCTAAACAGTTTTTGTGAAATTATGGAAGAGGGAAAATACAATATGTCATCAGGGACTGAAAACATTCATTTCTTAAGCCCCCCTAGCAATTTTCAGGTAAGATTACTAAATGAAACCTTTGGTCTCCCTTAGAAATCGATGAACTTTGAAAAATTAGTGTCCAAAGAGAAATAGAAGACAATTCAAGGTAAGTCTATTGGCAAAAGGAAAAAAACCTAGAGTTCAAACCATCTCACTAAAGATGAAATAGTGGAGGGCACTGCTGGATGAGAGATACTAAGTCAAGGTTAAAATGTCTCACACCTGCAACAAATCACATTTAAGAAAAACTGTCCACTGAAGGGTGTTTGTCCACCTGCCAGGTGGAAAAAAAAAAAAAAAAAGAGAAAAATTGGGATCTAAATTTTCCCTGGTATTTCTCCTCAGTACCTCAGTCTTCATGTGAATAACCATCAGTGAGTTTGTACTGGTACAGCCATCAGGTCCATGGGCAGTGTGGATGGATCTGGTTTTGAGGGGTGGGGGGGGTACCGAGTGGGACAGTGCAGGTGCAAACTACACCCTGTGACTGTCTTGGGGGCAGAGAGCAGGCTCATGGCTTTAGCACCAAAACATACATGAATGGGCAAATGGGTTTTGGTAACTGCATGGCAAAGAACAGAATATTTTTTATTTTCCTAAAGAAACAGAAATCAGGATAGCTATTTACAGTTTAGATAAGTCCTGGTTTCAGCTGGGATAGAGTTAATTTTCTTCCTAGTAGCTGGTACAGTGCTGTGTTTTGGATTTAGTGTGAGAATAATGTTGATACATGCTGATGTCTTAGTTGTTGCTAAGTAGCGCTTATCCTAAGTTAAGGATTTTTCAGTTTCCCATGCTCTGCCAGCGAGGAGGTGCACAAGAAGCTGACAGGGAGCATGGCCAGGACAGCTGATCCAAACTAGCCAAAGGGATATTCCATACCATAGGATGTCATGCCCAGTATAGAAACTGGGGGGAGTTGGCTGGGGGCGGATAGATGCTCGGGAATTGGCCAGTGGGTGGTGAGCAGTTGCATTGTGCGTCACTTCTCTTGGGTTTTGCTTCTCTTTTTGTTATATTCCTTTTCATTGCAATTATTGCTATTATTGGGGTTTTTTTCTTTATTGTTATTATTATATAAAACGTTCTTAACCCAGGGATTTTCCTTTTTTCCCCAATTCTCTTCCCTATCCCACTGGGAGGGAGGAGGAGTGAGCAAGCGGCTGCGTGGTGCTTAGTTGCTGGCTGGGATTAAACCACCACAAACCGCTACGTTAACTGTTATTGAATTAAGCCATCTGTAATTACAAGAGGACTTCAAAAATAAAACAGCAGCAATGGATCTCCTTATTCTGGTTCACATTTTCTACACTTGTGATCAATGGTACTCAGTTCTCAACACCCAATCTCAAACAATTCAGGAAAAGCCAGTCAACTCACTTCTTGCACACCAGATCAATACAGAGTTTGGGAATTCATACTCCCCAAAATTAGAAGTCATTAAACTAAAACTAATTTAGAAAAATTTCAGCCTGTATATTTAAAAAGCTATGTTGTTGCTTACCCTTAACCCCAAACATTTTCCTTCTCGAAAATTTGTGTCATCTCACTAGCTGTTCTGGAAAACTACAGTTTCTCCATTTCTAGCAATAAGTATCCTATGAAACTTCAACACTCATCCCATTTGCTGCTGATGACTGGCTACCTATTTGACAATCCCATTCAACTGTTGATACTTTAAATTTTTCCAGTCTTCTTGTAAACTGCAAAAATACTTCAGGAAGCAACAGACAATCTGACCTCACAATGTCTCTGTTGCTTTTGCAGGATATCAAAAATCCACTGCTCCCTCCCTCTCCATCATAATCTTCTGCAGATTCTTCCATCACATTTAGCTTCTTTTTATCTTAAAAAGGTAGTAAATTTAGAAAGCATTCAAAACCCAAAAAAGAGCCAAAGCTCTATGGTATTGTCATGCTGTCATACAAATGTGGCTTTATGCCAGCAAGGATGACGCTGCTAATGTCACATAAAGCAGACATTTAGAAAAGTAGTTAAGTGACTGGAAAGTTCAGGTTTTCCTTATGAAGTGTTTTCAGACCTTGGAGAAGACATTTCCATTTCTTGAAATACAGGTATATTTTAAAAAAATAGAGAAGTCCTGGCAAAAAGTGCTGTAGGTTTTGTTTTGCCAAGGAAGCTATAAAATACCTGTTGGATATATTCAAAGTCTAGCTAATTATGAAATTCCTTTAATTTTCAAATGGACTGTAAAACTTCTGTAGAGATGGTAAAAAACTAAAATTATGTGAAAAATTGTGTCATCTTTTTATGCCACCATTTTATTTAGTTCTATTTGATGCATCTTTTCCTAGTTACTGGTTTTCTTCCTTTTTTTATGTATGTGTATGGTATGGTGATGTAAAGGTAACGAGAATTTACAGATGTATCTGCATGCTTAGAGTTGCTCTCTGTTACACTGAAAAATAGTATTTGTTACTTGGGAATGAATATGCACAGAATTAAGAAATTAAAACCATTCATAAAACTTTCCTATTACATTTCCCCTAATTCTGTAGTGTTTAGCCATAAAAACTAACTTTCCTAAAATTTCATTCTTTGCACAGAATTATTACTAACATAGCATTGCAATACTTGAATAAATATTGTCTAATTCTTACTTCTTCTGTTTCCTTGCTCAGTTGAAGTGGTCTTATATAAAAGTCCGAAGGACTGCAATCATTCCCATACCTTATTTTCTCAACATGCAGTGTTTTTACACTGCTGTGTTTCTATAATAAATATTATAAGTGGAAGAAAATTGAAATACATGCTCCAATGTTTGCCAAAAAATTAGATGTTCTGGGCTACCGCCAAGGAAAAGAATTCCCAGTAAACCATCCAGCAGATACTACTCATCCATTCAAAGAGCATCCTAAAGAGCAGAATACTCCTTCAGTTGGTGAGGCTCATAAAATTCAAGAGTACCTAAATTAGATGCATTTTCATGTAGGTTTGTGCTAATGCTTGATTTCTCTGTAGTGTCTGGAAATAATCTGTTAAATGTCTCAGGCTTCCCTGAGATACTGCTAGTGTCTAAAACATCACCTGTCAGAAAGAAATGACCTTTCCATGAAGAAAACGATCGTTGCTTATGTCTTTTTAAATGCTGATAAATTTACATGGGACCAAAAACAACAGCAAGATTTATTGTACGAAACCCCCCAGTATACATGCGCCATCAGGTAACTTCACATTCTCTGATGAATAAACAATTGAAGTCATAATTGTTTGTGCATTCCTGTAAATGTCAACAAAATCAAACATCTGTCATGCCAGATAAGGAAATGTGACTCATTTAATATACTTAGCACTCTACTCAGCCTTGAAAAGGTCACTCAGATTTTAACAAGCAGTGCGTAGTTTACTGGCTTCTAGGAAATGACCGTGTAGTGACAATAAAGCTATGACCGTATTTGGTTACCCTTCAAACAGCATATTTGATTAAGATAACACATCATATTTAGCACAATCTGTTTAATGTTGCTGTTGGATATGTTCTAACTCTTTCAATTACAACTGACTTTAACATAAAATCGTTTTTACAAAGTAATGCTCATAACCCTCAGTCCCATCCCACCAAAATAAGCGGAACAAGCCAGAACTACTGCCTTGAAAGCCAGCAATTTAAGACAACAAACAACATACAAAGGCAGCATTTACTCTTCTGCCATCTTTAGTGGCAATAAACAAAATCCATACACAGTTCAATTGTAGATTGAAGCCATCAAAGACATGCAGGTATTGCTCGTCTGCCAAGAGCACAAGGACTAAATACCCTTTTGATTATATTTTGGCTTCCTGCATCAGGCTCCTTGATCCAGTCCTGCATCCTGTCAGAAATGATTCATGGCAAGTGCTGCTTGTTATCCCCACTGACCTACACCAAAAGGCTGTTAGGACAGCCCGGGAATGTCTCATTTTGCAGAGCTATTTAGCTGAAAACTGATCTTTTGAAACTGTTCTCAATATCCTTCATTATTCTCCTGTTGGCCTGTACCCAAAATAATTGCTAATTTCAATGAGAGAGAGACATTTAGGGGTGAATACAGACACAGTATGGAAGAGAGGTCATGCCTGCTTCACCAGATGGTGCTAAAGCATGGGTACAACCCCTTGGTCATTCAGTCAATTTTTTGCTTGATGGCTATTGTAACCTAACATAATAATGTAGAGCGTTGGGTCTTATTTAGCCTGACAAAGTGTTAATATTCTTGGAACTGATGAGTTGGTTCTGTTCCTCCTTAAAACAAGAAAACTAATCCTGAAAGATACTATTATATGGGACATCAAAATAATCAACATATTCCACAGACTGGTTGGCAGGTTAGAGTTAGCACAGATGCACGAATGAGTTGATCACGTCTCCTGACAGCTGATGGAAGCTGGCCCAACTCTCTTTCCTTTGTTCTTCTCCCAAGTATTTGACTCCTGAGCCAACTCTGTGAGCTGCCTCCAGAAATGAATTTATAAACTATAGGGGTGATTTGGGATGAGAAAACAATATTCTAAGAAGGTATGTGCTTTGGGTAAAGGTGAATTTGAGGTGCTTTAGAGGTCTAAATTATGGAAGACCTTTTACAAAGGAGGAGAAAGGATATGGGCTGTTCTTCCTTTCCATTCATTTCTGGCACACAAGAAAGCCACAAGGCCCAGTGAGGATTACACTACTTACAGAATTCTTTTTTCATCCCAAAAGGATTACAGAACACTTCATGAAGTGTCAATTTGTTTCATACCTGCCAGTAATGGGAAGTATGGATTACAGCCCTCTGTGCCAAGATTGATCACTACTCCCTTGAGAGAGGACAAGTGGGTCTGTGTATCCAGTTCATTCCTGAAGGACTGCCTTGGGGAAATGAGGTTGAATTTCAGCTGATACTCAGCTAATCAAATAGCCGAGCTTTACACTGGATTGTAACTAGGCTCTCTCATTGCCTATTCCACCTGTTTTAGAGTTTGAGTTGGCTTGACCTTTTCTACTGCAAATACATGGTAGCTATGCACGTGCAAGCAGAAGTCACTTCCAAGGCAGAACGTGGTATCACTGTGAGGTGGTGGCCCACAGCGCCTAGGCTCACCCGTTCACATGATTAGCTCATACACGTGCATTTGCTGTGTTTAATATCCTTCATACAGACCCATCCTACAGTACTTTGCACAACGCAATTGCACAGACAGATGGCAGCATGAGGGATCAAGGTAATCAATTACAGATCAGGAAAAAGTGATTCATGCGTGTTACACCACTCTTTCCTGGAATCTGAATAATTGGCCCAATGGAATCTGAAATATTTTCAGTAGGAAAAATAAAGAAAAATACCTTCAGAATAAGGTCAGATTTAATCTGCAGTGTTTCTTCAAAATCCATATAATTGCAATACAATTATGTTTGCATGGACCATGGATGATGGTCCCCATGCATGGGGAAAAAATGTAGTTGATGGGAAAGATTGAGAGCAAGTTGAGGTAGAACTGATGGCTTGAGTCAAGGCTATGGCGGTTAAAGTACAGACAAGTAGAAGAAAATGTGGAACTCGGTCAATGTGAGATCCCAGTTGTTAGCAAGGCAAAGGGGTTTTACAAGAAAATTAGAAAATTGGAAGAGCTATATATGTCAGTTATAGGTGACACATAAGGGGAATGTAGGCAACAACTCTCATGGTAAGTATAGTCACTGAGGGGGAAAAAGTATTATTTCAAGGTGTGCTCATGGTCTTTTTGGTTCCCAGTTATGGTTTGGATGTCACAGTGCTGTAGGCCAGCAAGCTGTCCAGTGTTTATATGGTATGGCCTTCTGTCCCTCTCCAATGTTTGGATAACTTGAAAGTCTAAATCTGAATTCAATATCTAACTGAAACACTCAGTTCCAGTACTGCCGGCAACTGCCTGTTGAGCAGGAAGTAAATAGCATTTCTTCTTCCTGTAATGGATTAAGAATACCCTAAACAAACAAAAGGAAATAATGTTTTGCAAATTGCATAATTCCATTGTAGAACACACTGCTCTGAAGGAATAAATCGTGTGGAAGAGTTAGAAAAATATTAGACAAATTCAAAGAGGACAGGAATGGAATAAACATGATGGCCCAAATACAATGTGAACTCTTGACCATAAGACAGAAAGCTGTGGGGAGGTATTCTGAGAAAGAAGCTGTATGTAATTCTGTATTTAGTACTTCTGTATAGTTCTACAATTTCCCATTTCTTGTGTTCTTGTGTGTCTGCTGCTGGCTGACCTCAGAGGACACTGCATTAAGAGGAAGGATGTTCCTATGCAAACAGGTTGGAAGAGTATTAGACAACCGGTCTTTAAGATTCACCTTTAAAAATTTAATAGTGTTTTGGACCTGGCAAGTGCATGATTAATCTTGATCATGAAGATATATTTCTCTTTGTTTTATATTTTTAATCATAATTAAGGCTGTTTTTCTACTCTGGGCCATATTGCTATTTCATTTACTTAAGCTGTGATGATTAAATCTAACTTGGTACTCTGTGAGATCTTAATCCTACTGAAGACTAATGCGTATAGCACACAGTTCAGTTAAGAAACAGATTCACCACATAACCTCCATTAAGTAATTCCATTTATTTCAATAAAACTAGCTGGCACGTGAAAGAAAGAACCTATGGTGTTCTTTAGTCTCCAGAAAATCATAGAATTTTTAATACAAGCACTGAAGAGATGTTTCGACCTCTTCCTGAACATATGATTTCTCACAGTAAGGAGTCATGAAAAAAATTTCAAAACAAATCCAGCTCATAAAATCTGTACTCTAAAAAAAGCCACCTACATTTGTGCTTGATCTTATTTCACAAGTACAACATTATCTTTTTCAAATATATGAAATGTCAGCTTGAAAATACATGGAAAAGGGCTTCCTTATCCACAGTGAACATGATTTGTCTAAAAAACAATGAAAGAAAAACCTATTACTAATAAAGTATTCTCACTTTAATCACGTTTCCTTCATTACTCCCATATTTTAGGTGATATAAAAGGAGGAACAATTATTGCCTTGTTCACTTTGATTTATTTGGCTCAGTGCCTCCTTACCTAGGTAATGTAAAATAAACTGTGCTACATGGGTCATTTATGATGTGATTTAATAAGATACTTTTTATTTCTAGCCTGCAGGGAAACATATTAGTTTGCAAGCACCTGGCAAAAAAACATTTCTT